>NW_027069481.1:2565191-2598014 GCF_002906115.3 Quercus suber
TCCACTAGGCTTTTTGGGAAGGGATCTAGCAACATGGTTTTGTTCTCTCTTCAACTTATAACATTGAGGTCTTATATGACCAATCACACCACAATGGTGGCAAGTTGGAACAAACTTAGATCCATCCAAAGCCTTAGATTGAGACCTAAATGGAGGCTTTGACTTAACAGCCTTTCTCTCCACCTTTTGATTTCTTTTATGTGGAGGAATGTACACCGATTTGTCCTTTGGGGTAGAACACACAATAGGCACAAAATCGGGTACCACAACATGATTGCAACAAATAATTTCATCCCTTTTAACAATAGGTTCAGTAATCAAACACTTGGCATGCATCTTAAAAGATTCATTTTCACATTTTAGCTCATCAACAAGTTTGTTAGACAAAACAAGTTTAGCATCCAAGTCCATATTCAAACATTCAAACTTTTTTAGCTTTTCAACAGAATTTTCAGCAAGTTTCTTATATTTTTCAACCAATTTGTTGGATTCATTGAGCTTAGTAATCAAATCATTCTTTTCAAAAAATAACTTGTTCAAATCCTTATTAAACTTCTTAGCCTTTTTCTTCAAGAGTTTGATATTACGAATATCAACAACATCCAAAGATTCATGTAACATAGCATCACAATTATGAGGATTATCACTCATGGAGGCATTTTCAGAAACACGTGACATGCTACATTTATCATCAACCAAATCATACAAAGAGGCAACATCCATGGCAAATAACACAAGGGGTCAAGGATCACACTTAGGTATTTAAACCAAAACAAGTGTACCCACTCTGATACCATTTGAAAGTTCAATATGGGTATGAAACATCCTTGAACGTTTAGACCCCCAAATACAAAAATACCAATTCAAGCTTTATATCAAACAATTAATGTGCGAAATATGATAACAAGCTTATAACAGAATTGATAAACTAATCTAAGTCAAATATAAACACATCCACAGCAGTAAATATAAGGCAAAGATAAAGGAAAGAGAGATGCAAACACATGGACAACACACGATGTGTTATCGAAGAGGAAACCGAAGTCCTCGGCGTAAAACCTCTCCGCCGCCCTCCAAGCGGTGATAAAATTCACTAAAGAATATAGTTGGGATACATGAACAGCAGAAGACCCTCCAAGCCTAATCTACCCAAGTACCTAAGCCCTCCAAGCTTCTTACTCCAACAAGGTTACGCCGAACCTATTTCTTCTTTAGCTTGTCGGATTCCGCTACTTGACCATAGCATCAACCAATGTATATTGGTTCCTTCCCAAACTGCTTCCCTAAACACCAAATGGACCTTCTCACAGACGTGGGTGTGGTGAGATAAGGGTTTGGTAAATAACCTCTCAAGGGTATGACAATGGAGAGGAAGAGAGTAGAGGAATTTGTAGAGTCTCTTTAGATGAAGATTGGGGATGAGGCAATCTTGTTTTTCTCTAGGGTTTTCTCTCACAAAATTCTCTCTAGAAGCTCTCTCAATATGACGGGTATAAGGGTGTATATATAGTAAGGTGAGAAGGGAATGCAAAACGTCAGTTTTTGCCAAACAGGGCAAGTTGCCGACTTGGTCTCGCGGCTTGTCCAGGTCGCGAGTTCAAGTCGCGACGTAACGGCCTGGCCAGACTGGAACTTTTGTCCTGTAGCGTGATAGCTGGCGCGACCCTTCAGCTTCCCAGTGTGCCTCTCACATGCCAGCTTTTGGCGGCTTGCTAGTCGCGATCCACCCGCGAGTCCTAGCCGCGAACCTTTGTTTTTCTTGCACGCTCTTGAGCTTTTCTTCACAACTTCTCACACACTACCCTTACAATTTTCCCACCTAAGTACAGGGTTACTAAGTGCTAAATTACAAGCAAATTGGTCACGGAATAAAGCCAATTAAATGGTTGATTAAATTCAACCTTACAAATATAAACACATCCATAGCAGTAAATATAAGGCAAAGATAAAGGAAAGAGAGATGCAAACACACGGACAACACACGATGTGTTATCGAAGAGGAAACCGAAGTCCTCGGCGTAAAACCTCTCCGCCGCCCTCCAAGCGGTGATAAAATCCACTAAAGAATATAGTTGGGATACATGAACAGCAGAAGACCCTCCAAGCCTAATCTACCCAAGTACCTAAGCCCTCCAAGCTTCTTACTCCAACGAGATTACGTCGAACCTATTTCTTCTTTAGTTTCTCGGATTCTGCTACTTGACCATATCATCAACTAATGTATATTGGTTCCTTCCCAAACTGCTCCCCTAAGCACCAAATAGACCTTCTCATAGGCGTGGGTGTGGTGGGATAAGGGTTTGGTAAATAACCTCTCAAGGGTATGACAATGGAGAGGAAGAGAATAGAAGAATTTGTAGAGTCTCTTTAGATGAAAATTGGGGATGAGGCAATCTTGTTTTTCTCTAGGGTTTTCTCTCACAAAATTCTCTCTAGAAGCTCTTTCAAAATGATGGGTATAAGGGTGTATATATAGTAGGGTGAGAAGGGAATGCAAAACGTCAGTTTTTGCCAAACAGGGCAAGTTGGCGACATGGTCTCGCGGCTTGTCCAAGTCGCGAGTTCAAGTCGCGACGTAACGGCCTGGCCAGACTGGAACTTTTGTCCTGTAGCGTGACAGCTGGCGCGACCCTTCAGCTTCCCAGTGTGCCTCTTACGTGCCAGCTTTTGGCGGCTTGCCAGTCGCGATCCACCCGTGAACCCTAGCCGCGAACCTCTGTTTTTCTTGCACACTCTTGAGCTTTTCTTCACATCTTCTCACACATTACCCTTACAATTTTTCCACCTAAATACAGGGTTACTAAGTGCTAAATTACAAGCAAATTGGTCACGGAATAAAGCCAATTAAATGGTTGATTAAATTCAACCTTACAATGTTCATGTCTAACAAATTTCTTATAAAAACACTGTAAATCTAGCATAATCTCTTTATTTCCGCTGGCTCCTGATTATCATTGTTGGCTTCCGGGGTGTTATGGCTAGCGAAAGTCGTCGTCAGCTTCACGTATTTTTCTTCCCTTTCTTGGCCCATGGCCACCTGATACCGACCATGGACATGGCAAAGCTATTTGCAGCACGAGGTGTGAAGGCAACCTTTGTCACTACTCCTCGGAACGTGCCTTCATTCTCTAAAACTCGTGGCATCAACATTGATATCCAAATCATTCAGTTTCCGGCTGTAGAGGCTGGTCTGCCAGAAGGATGTGAGAATATTGACTCAATAGAGAATTCCATAGAAATGGTTGACAATTTTTTCAAAGCCACTAAGATGCTTAAACAACCACTCGAGCAACTACTACAAGATTTCCAACCTAGTTGCCTTGTTGCCGACATGTTCTTTCCTTGGGCAACTGATATTGCTGCTAAATTTGGTATTCCAAGGCTTGTTTTCCATGGGACCTGTTCTTTTTCTCTGTCAGTTGACCTTAGGTTGAGACAATATGAACCTCACAAGAAAGTTTCATTTGATTCTGAACCTTTTGTCATTCCTAACTTTCCAGGGGAGATAAAGTTGACAAGGATGCAACTTCCTAACTTCATTAAGCATGAAGTTGAAACTGACCTTTCCAAGTTGTTGAAAGAAGTTGTGGAATCGGATTTGAGAAGCTATGGGGTGGTTGTTAACAGCTTTTATGAGCTCGAGCCGGCTTATGCAGAGCATTACAAGAAGGTTATAGGAAGAAAGACATGGCATATAGGTCCAGTTTCACTATGCAACAAGAATGCTGAAGATAGAGCTCGGAGGGGAAAGGAAGCCTCCATTGATGAACATGAATGTTTGAGGTGGCTATGTACAAAGAAACCCAATTCCGTCGTTTACATTTGTTTTGGGAGTATAACAAACTTTAGTGATTCTCAGCTCATGGAGATTGCAATGGGTCTTGAGGCTTCTGAACAACAATTCATTTGGGTTGTGAAGAAAGGCAAAAATGAAAAAGAAGAGGAAGATTGGTTGCCTGAAGGGTTTGAGAAAAGAATGGAAGGCAAGGGACTAATTCTAAGAGGTTGGGCACCCCAAGTGTTGCTTCTTGACCATGAAGCAGTTGGAGGATTTGTGACTCATTGTGGGTGGAATTCAACCCTGGAAGGAGTGACTGCAGGGGTGCCCATGGTCACGTGGCCTTTGAGTGCTGAGTCAGGTTCTGAAAGTCGGGGTTGATGTTGGTGTTCGACGATGGATAAGAGTGGTGGGAGATAGTATCAAGAGGGATGCAATTGAGAAGGCAGTGAAGCGAATTATGGTGGGTGAAGAAGCAGATAGAATGCGAAGCAGAGCCAAGGTACTTGGGGAGATGGCAAAGAGGGCTGTTGAAGAAGGGGGATCATCCTACTCTGACTTGAATGCTTTGATTGAAGAACTAAGGTTGCATTGTCCTTGAATTTATTTGACACAAGAAATTTTCAATATGGTTCTTTCATCATAAAAAATAAAAAATGAATTTATCATTGTTTCTTAGTGTGTGAGTTTTACTAGTTTAATTTTTCTTCAGTAATTGTAGGATGTGTTCATAATAAATTAAAAATGTGTGTCCACTTAACTATTAGAATTTATAATATTATAAGTTGCGTTGCATGGGATTGCACAAATTTTGGCTAAATTTAACTTAAGACGCCATTTTTTTCATTTGTAGCGTAGTCCATTTTTTACTTTTACCTGCGTTGTACTCTTTATATTTTTCACTACTGTTTTTCAATATTACTAGCTAATAAAATCTTAAATCACAGCATGTTTGAAATACAAAGAGCTTCGTGCGTTGTGGCAATTAATTTGTTTTCCTCTTTGAAAGAAAAGAATCTTGCTTTCAAACCACACAAAAACAAAAACAAAAACTAAAGAGAGTGCTAATGAGTGCTCTAAAGGATTCAGAAAATGATTCCGAGATTGCCCAATTTCTTGAATTTCAAAATGAAAAGGTTGTCTTCTTGATCAAGAAACTGCTAGAATACATAGATTGCCGGGACGTTTTAAAATATGAGATCCGGGTGGATAGGCTTGGCATATTTAAACAACATTTGATTTGATAACCCAGATCCATTGCACTCATCAAAATTAAGAAATTAAATTGACACAATAACTCATTCGACACGAAAATATAAAAGCTTAGGTGGAAATCCAATTGTGAATCTAATTGAATTTTCTCTCAACTACTTTAGCTTTAAATAAATAAATAAACATATATATATATATATATTTATTTATCATAAAGTGATAGTCATTACCATCACACATTTAATAAAAGGAGTGATATTAGATATACTACAAATCTCACTACATAAACCTTATTAACTAATGTGTTACTTATCAATTTTAAATATTTAAAAAAAAAAAAATCAAACCTTCATTTATTATGTTTTTTAAGTAGCACCAACCATATTTTTGTCACATTAGTTTATACACTATTGTAGAAAAATTTGTAATATCTTTAGCACTTTCCTAATAAGAAGGGATAATTTGTAGGAGAATATTATAAAAACTTAATGATAGGCCAAAAAATGAATTGACCCATTGTAATGAATTAATTGATTAATTAGCCAAGTTAAATTAATTAATCAAATTAACATGCAAACGCGTGGTAGCACAAACAAATCATCAATTAAACTAAGTATGTATATATATATATATATATTTATTTATCATAAAGTGATAGTCATTACCATCACACATTTAATAAAAGGAGTGATATTAGATATACTACAAATCTCACTACATAAACCTTATTAACTAATGTGTTACTTATCAATTTTAAATATTTAAAAAAAAAAAAATCAAACCTTCATTTATTATGTTTTTTAAGTAGCACCAACCATATTTTTGTCACATTAGTTTATACACTATTGTAGAAAAATTTGTAATATCTTTAGCACTTTCCTAATAAGAAGGGATAATTTGTAGGAGAATATTATAAAAACTTAATGATAGGCCAAAAAATGAATTGACCCATTGTAATGAATTAATTGATTAATTAGCCAAGTTAAATTAATTAATCAAATTAACATGCAAACGCGTGGTAGCACAAACAAATCATCAATTAAACTAAGTATGCAGCGGAAAATAAATTGACACAGTGATTTGTTAGCAAATGGGGAAAACTAACACGACAAAAACTCCACTAGGTGATTTTAAGGTCATCACTCCCGAAATTCCACTATTATCACAACAAGCGGTTACAAGTAAAGGAATCTCAGTACTTTATACCAACCTACAATTAAACTCTTACCCCAATACCCAATTGGACTTATTCTATAGTGACAATTTCTCATTTTGATGCACGGCTCCCAGTACATGATTAACCAATTGCGTGGATCCTAATACGCGACTTCAATCACCAACTAGAGAAGGTTGTTGGCTGCAAAGTTCTTCAGTTCATCCACAATGAAGATTAAGAAGATGCTTGATTACAAAATCCTACAGTGTACAAACACAGCAACTTCTTCACAAGAATGATGAACCAAGATAAAACTCTGTCTCCGATCACAATTTGCTTGAACAAACTTTGCTCAACACTTGTGCAACTTGTGTCCTCTTTAACAGCCCTTAAAATAATCATTTTACATGTCTAAGATTGTGAGAAAAGAAAACTCAAACACATAATCACGGATTAGAGTCAAAACAGATCTGAAATTCTGTTTTTCATAAACTTCAGCAGATACCTAGCTATCGAGCTGTTGTCAAGCAGCTGTTGAGCCACGAGACTGGAATAGCTCTTAAAATTCGATAGATGGCTAGCTGTCGAGCTTTAATGACAGGCACTTTTCAGCTTGAATCTTGGAAAGACTTGCATGGATTCAACACTTGATCTTGAAACAAAGTTTCTTGAAATATTAAACACATTCTAGATCTACCCAAATACAAGTAAAGTATGTTTTGTCAAAGGATTAACCAATTACATAAAATAGTGACATATGTTCCTAACAAGTGAATCACATATGTCCTAACACTTAAGAAAATAAAACGGTAACGAATAAGATTAATGCTACCTCAACAACTAATAAATAAATATTAAAATTACCATTGTGTGATTGACGACATATCAATTTGTGAGCTCCTGAAATATTTGTAGTATTCTAGCTAGCATCTCACTAATTTGTATCCTAGTTTAATAAATGGAAAAGAGTGAGACTTACTATAAATTTTACTATATAAACCTTAAAAACTATCGTGTCACCGTTCACTAAAAGGAAAATGGTAAAGGTTCTTCGAATTTTACTACAAAATATTTACAAACTGATATCATAATATAAATCTGATCAGTAAACTTTAACAACCAACAGATTAATGTTTAAATTACTTTTTTATGATTAATTAAACATCAGTTTATAAGTCTTATGTCATAAAATTTGTAATATTAGCATTGGACACTTGGATAGGTCCAAAAAAATTATGTCAAACAAGCTCCAAAAAAAAGAAAAAAGAAGACTCCAATTAAACTAGTAACCCAGTAGAAATAATGCATTTTAATTATCATTCTTTCCTAAAAATACATAACATTGTAGCTCAATAGACTATTTTTTTCAACAACTCATTCTTTCTCTCTCTCAGATTACCCTTTCTCTCTATAGCTCTCCCCCTTCATCTCATCTCTCTTCTTTGATAGAAGCATTTGGACGATCGTCATTGAAATGCAATGGCCAAAGTTGATCGTGTTTGTAGTCACGTGGCCGTTGGGTGTCAAGTTAGGAATGAATAGGGTGAGTTGGCCATTGGGTGCTGAATCTTGGCCATCAAGTGGCCGTCTTGACTGATGGATGGCTTACCTATCATTCAAATGAAATCTAACTTTTCCATTTTTTTGAATAGCTGTTTTGGGTTGCACATACAGGGCAAGTGCCTTTAAAATTTTTTACTGTAAAATTTTTTATGAAAAGCTATAAAATGTTTTACCTTTAAAATTTTGGTAAAACAAACAGTGCTTTCCCCCATCCTATCTGGTAGCCCCTCGCCCTATGTGCTAGTGGGCTTGGTAGTCTAAGCAATCATTCTAATGACCGGTGTCAGAAATTCAGTCAACAGACACCGTTCCAGTGACCAATACTGAAGGTCCAATAACCAGAGACACTATTTCAGCCATCAGTGTTGGTAGTCCAATCACCAAACCTTAGGCACCAGCGTCTCCAATGGTTGAACCACTGGTTTTGGTGGTTTTCTTAAAAGATATTACTTGTCATACCAAACAACTGAAAATGTTTTACATACATAAACTATTGTACTTCAAAACCAATGAAGTGTAAAAGAAAAATTGTAAAGGTACTATGAATTTTACTACAAAGTATTTACATACTAATATCGTAATAAATGTGATTAGTGAACTTTAAAAACTTAATACATTAAAATTTGAATTGCTTTCTTGTGATTAGTTAAACACTAATTTATAAGTTTTATATTGTAAAATTTGTGGTATTATCATTGGACAGTTGGACAGGTCCAGCAAAAATGTGTAGAACAAACTCCCAAAAAAAAAAAAAAAAAAAACTAGTAACCCAATAGAAATAATGCATTTTAATTATCATTCTTTCCTAAAAATACATAACATTGTAGCTCAATAAACTTCTATTTTTTTCAACAGCTCATTCTCTCTCTCAAATTACCCCTTTCACTCTGTAGCTCTTTATTTAATATTTAAATGAAGTAGTAAAACAAATAGAAAGTCTTGTGGTTGCACAATAAGAAATGGATTAGGCAATAAGGGAAAAGTAACTTTCTAACTTAAGTTTAGCTAAACTTTTGCCTAATCCCCATGCAAATGCTATAAAAGTTGAAATTTAAGGAATAGTAGACAACTAAACACTTATCTACAACTTATAGAATTACAATTTTGATTGGACTATCGATCACAAATTCTTAGGACAATGTCCTACAATTATTGAAGAACAACTAAGCGAGTAAAAATATCACACACTAAACAGCAAGGATANCGGTAGTCCAATCACCAAACCTTAGGCACCAGCGTCTCCAATGGTTGAACCACTGGTTTTGGTGGTTTTCTTAAAAGATATTACTTGTCATACCAAACATCTGAAAATGTTTTACATACATAAACTATTGTACTTCAAAACCAATGAAGTGTAATAGAAAAATTGTAAAGGTACCATGAATTTTACTACAAAGTATTTACATACTAATATCGTAATAAATGTGATTAGTGAACTTTAAAAACTTAATACATTAAAATTTGAATTGCTTTCTTGTGATTAGTTAAACACCAATTTATAAGTTTTATATTGTAAAATTTGTGGTATTATCATTGGACAGTTGGACAGGTCCAGCAAAAATATGTAGAACAAACTCCCAAAAAAAAAAAAAAAAAACTAGTAACCCAATAGAAATAATGCATTTTAATTATCATTCTTTCCTAAAAATACATAACATTGTAGCTCAATAAACTTCTATTTTTTTCAATAGCTCATTCTCTCTCTCAAATTACCCCTTTCACTCTGTAGCTCTTTATTTAATATTTAAATAAAGTAGTAAAACAAATAGAAGTCTTGTGGTTGCACAAGTAAGAAATGGATTAGGCAATAAGGAAAAGTAACTTTTTAACTTAAGTTTAGCTAAACTTTTGCCTAATCCCCATGCAAATGCTATAAAAGTTGAAATTTAAGGAATAGTAGACAACTAAACACTTATCTACAACTTATAGAATTACAATTTTGATTGGACTATCGATCACAAATTCTTAGGACAATGTCCTACAATTATTGAAGAACAACTAAGCGAGTAAAAATATCACACACTAAACAGCAAGGATAATAAATCCTTCTATATATATAATTATTAAAGAGGCATATAAGAGTTGCTCGAGTGGTTGTTGGAGCATTTTAGTGGCTTTGATAAATTTGTGAGACATATCTAGGGAAGTCACTGAGTCAATATTCTCACATCCTTCAGGGAGGCCAGCCTCTACAGCCGGGAACTTGATGATTTGGATATCAATGTTGGTGCCACGCGTTTTGGAGAATAATGGCTCGTTGCGAGGAGTAGTGACAATAGTTGCCTTCACACCTCGCGCTGCAAATAGCTTGGCCGTGTCCATCATTGGGATCAGGTGACCATGGGCCATCAAAGGGAAGAAGAATATATGAAGCTGACGACTTTTGCTACCCATAACACCTGGAACAAGCGGAAATAGAGAGGTTATTAGGCTAGGCTATATTTTGCAGTAGTAGTATGAGAAATTTGTTAGACATGAACATAGACACGGTACATTATATAGTAGCACACAGGGAGACGGGAATACTTTGGAATAATAATGCATTTTAGTTATCATTCTTTCCTAAAAATACATAACATTGTAGCTCAATAGACTATTTTTTTCAACAACTCATTCTTTCTCTCTCTCAGATTACCTTTTCCCTCTATAGCTCTCCCCCTTCATCTCATCTCTCTTCTTTGATAGAAGCATTTGGATGATTGTCATTGAAATGCAGTGGCCAAAGTTGATCATGTGTGTAGTCACATGGCCGTTGGATAGGAATGAATAGGGTTAGTTGACCATTGGGTGTCGAATCTTGGCCATCAAGTGGCCGTCTTGACTGATGGATGACTTACCTATCATTCAAATGAAATCAAACTTTTCCATTTTTTTAAATGGCTATTTTGGGTTGCACATACAGGGCAGGTGCCTTTAAAATTTTTGACTATAAAATTCTTTATGAAAAGCTGTAAAATGTTTTGCCTTTAAAATTTTGGTGAAACAAATAGTGGCTTCCCCCCATCCTATCTGGTAGCTTCCCCTCGTCCTATGTGCTAGTGGGCCTGGTAGTCTAAGCAATCATTCTAATGACCGGTGTCGATAATTCAATCAACAGTCACCGTTCCAGTGACCGATACCGAAGGTCCAACAACCGGAGACACTATTTCAACCATCAGTGTTGGTAGTCCAGTCACCAAACCTTAGGCACCAGCATCTCCAATGGTTGAACCACTGGTTTTGGTGGTTTACTTAAAAGATATTACTTGTCATACCAAACACCTGAAAATGTTTTACATACATAAAATATTGTACTTCAAAACAAATGAAGTGTAAAAGAAAATTTTTAAAGGTACTATGAATTTTACTACAAAGTATTTACATACTAATATCATAATAAATGTAATTAGTGAACTTTAAAAACTTAATACATTAAAATTTGAATTTCTTTCTTGTGATTAGCTAAACACCAATTTATAAGTTTTATATTGTAAAATTTTTGGTATTATCATTGGACAGTTGGACAGGTCCAACAAAAATATGTTGAACAAACTCCAAATAAAAAAAAATAAAATAAAATAAAAACTCAAATTAAAATAGTAACCCAATAGAAATAATGCATCTTAGTTATCATTCTTTTCTAAAAATACAATTCTTTCCTAAAAATACATAACATTGTAGCTCAATAGACTATTTTTTTCAACAACTCATTCTTTCTCTCTCTCAGATTACCTTTTCTCTCTATAGCTCTCCCCCTTCATCTCATCTCTCTTCTTTGATAGAAGCATTTGGATGATTGTCATTGAAATGCAGTGGCCAAAGTTGATCGTGTGTGTAGTCATGTGGCCATTGGTTAGGAATGAATAGGGTTAGTTGACCACTGGGTGTCGAATCTTGGCCATCAAGTGGCCGTCTTGACTGATGGATGACTTACCTATCATTCAAATGAAATCAAACTTTTCCATTTTTTTGAATGGTTGTTTTGGGGTGCACATGCAGGGTAGGTGCCTTTAAAATTTTTGACTAGAAAATTCTTTATGAAAAGCTGTAAAACGTTTTACCTTTAAAATTTTGGTAAAACAAATAGTGGCTTCCCCCCATCCTATCTGGTAGCTTCCCCTCGTCCTATGTGCTAGTGGGCCTGGTAGTCTAAGCAATCATTCTAATGACCGGTGCTGATAATTCAGTCAACAGTCACCGTTCCAATGACCAATACCGAAGGTCCAACAACCGGAGACACTATTTCAACCATCAGTGTTGGTTGTCCGGTCACCAAACCTTAGGCACCAGCGTCTCCAATGGTTGAACAACTGGTTTTGGTGGTTTTCTTAAAAGATATTACTTGTCATACCAAACACCTGAAAATGTTTTACATACATAAAATATTGTACTTCAAAACAAACGAAGTGTAAAAGAAAATTTGTAAAGGTACTATGAATTTTACTACAAAGTATTTACATTCTAATATCATAATAAATGTAATTAGTGAACTTTAAAAACTTAATACGTTAAAATTTGAATTTCTTTCTTGTGATTAGCTAAACACCAATTTATAAGTTTTATATTGTAAAATTTGTGGTATTATCATTTGAGTTGGACAGGTCCAACAAAAATATGTTGAACAAACTCCAAATAAAAAAATAAAAATAAAAATAAAAACTCAAATTAAAATAGTAACCCAATAGAAATAATGCATCTTAATTATCATTCTTTTCTAAAAATACAATTCTTTCCTAAAAATATATAACATTGTAGCTCAATAAACTGCTTTTTTTTTTCAACAGCTCATTCTCCCTCTCAAATTACCCCTTTCTCTCTGTAGCTCTTTATTTAATATTTAAATAAAGTAGTAAAACAAATAGAAAGTCTTGTGGTTGCACAAGTAAGAAATGGGTGGCAATAAGGGAAAAGTAACTTGTTAAGTTTAGCTAAACTTTTACCTAATCCCCATGCAAATGCTATAAAAGTTGAAATTTAAGAAATAGTAGACAACTAAACACTTATCTACAACTTATAGAATTATAATTTTGATTGGACTATCGATCACAAATTCTTAGGACAATGTCCTACAATTATTGAAAAACAACAAAGCGAGTAAAAATATCACACACTAAACAGCAAGGATAATAAATCCTTCTATATATATAATTATTAAAGATTCATATAAGCAATTTTTAGCGCCAGAGATCAAAGGCAATACAACCTTAATTCTTCAATTAAAGCATTCAAATCAGAGTATGATGATCCTCCTTCTTCAACGGCCCTCCTTGCCATCTCTCCAAGTGCCTTGGCTCTGGCCGCTTCTTCACCCACCAAAATTTGCCTCATTGCCCTCTCTATTGCTTCGCTCTTGATACCATCTACCACTCTAGTCCATTGTTGAGCACCAACACTAATTCCAGTTTTCAGTACTTGAGTTATCAACTTCTCATTGTAAAACTGCTCTGAAGCCATAGGCCATGTGACCATAGGCACCCCTGAAGCCACTCCTTCCAAGGTCGAGTTCCACCCACAATGAGTCACAAATCCTCCAACTGCTTGATGATCAAGAATCAAAACTTGGGGTGCCCAATCTCTTATAATTAATCCTTTACCTTCCATTCTTTTCTCAAATCCTTTAGGTAGCCAATCTTCATCTTCATTCTCATTTTTGCCTTTCCTCACAACCCAAATGAATTGTTGTTCTCAAGCCTCAAGACCCATTGCAAGTTCTAAAAGCTGAGAATCACTAAAATTTGGCATACTTCCCAAACAAATATAAATAACCGAATTGAGTTTCTTTGTACTAAGCCACTTTAAACATTCTTGTTCATCAATGGAAGCTTCCTTTCCCCTTTGGGCTTTATCTTCAGCATCCTTGTTGCATAGTGAAACTGGACCTATATGCCATGCCTTTATTCCCAAAACTTTCCTGTAATGATCTGCATAAGCTGGCTCAAGCTCATAGAAGCTGTTAACAACCACCCCATAGCTTGTAAACTCTGACTCTATAGCTTCTTTCAACAACTTGTAAAAGTCTGTTTCAACTTCTTGCAGATAGAAATCAGGAAGTTCCATCCTTGTCAACTTTATCTCTCCTGGAAAGCTAGGAATGACAAAAGGTTCAGAATCAGAGAAAACTTTCTTGTGGGGTTCATATAGTTGCAAACTATGTTGTGAAGACAGGGAAAAAAAACTGGTTACCGAGAAAGCAAGCCTAGGAATACCCAAATTAGCTGCAACATCAGTTGCCCATGGAAAGAACATGTCTGCAACAAGGCAACTAGGTTGGTACTCTTCTAGTAGTTGCTCCAGTGGTTGTTGGAGCATTTTAGTGGCTTTGATAAATTTGTCAGACATATCTTCGGAAGTCACTGAGTCAACATTCTCACATCCTTCAGGCAGGCCAGCCTCTACAGCCGGGAACTTGATGATTTGGATATCAACGTTGGTGCCGCGAGTTTTGGAGAATATTGGCATGTTGCGAGGAGTAGTAACAATCGTTGCCTTCACACCTCGCTCTGCAAATAGCTTGGCCATGTCCATCGTTGGTATCAGGTGGCCATGGGCCATCAAAGGGAAGAAGAATATGTGAAGCTGACGACTTTTGCTACCCATAACACCTGGAACAAGAGGAAATAGAGAGGTTATTAGGGTAGGCTATATTTTGCAGTGTTGGTATGAGAAATTTGTTAGACATGAACATAAACACAAGACATTATATAGTAGCCCACAGGGAGACAGAAATGCTTTGGAATATTCTTCTTTACGGTGTTAAATGCAACGCTCTCATTTCAGTGTCCGCAAGTTGTTGCGCACTCCTATAGTCCAATCCACAGAAACTAGCTTGTTCCTGCTAATTATAATGATAATTAGTGTTCAATTACCAAGTTCTTACAACGCTGATTTGATTTGAGTTTGACTAGCATGACACAACCGGCATCTACAATTACAGATATTGACAAGGTGTTTTATCACACATTTACTAAGAGATGATTTCGCAGTGTTCACAGGGAGGGCTTTCTTTGTGATTAGTATGGGCTATTTGGAATGCAAGAGATCGACTGTTGCATGCGGCAGCCCAGACACACCCCAGCGAGACATTGGAAAAGGAAAATGTTTAATATATTACATAATAAATAAACGTCAAAATTATTGTTTTGTGATTAGTATTTGTAAAAGTTTTTATATTGAAAATAATAGACGACTACTGCGTATATAACTTTCCAGGCCTGCCCACAGGTCGGGCCAGGTCGATTTAGGGCCCAAACCGAACCCAACTCGAATGGATTAGGTTGCTGAATTTCGAACCCATATTCAACAGAATATTTGGGTCGGATCCGATGTTTTGGGTAATCGGTTGACCGGGTCGAAGTTGTCGGTTTGTCGGGTTTGGGCCTCAAATTGGACCGGAATTTTTGACATAATTAAAATTATTGGAATTTCCTTTTTTTGGGTCCTTTTAGCCCAAATTACTCGGTTTGGCAGTTTAATAAACCCTATTGATTTCATATTGTTTGAATTTCCTATATATTTCAAATTGGGCTTCTTTTTACTTAATTTATTTTAAAATAGGACTTCAAGCTTAGCTTATATTATGAACTACACTAGACTTATTGGGCCTTCAGGACATATCAAACCCAATATAATCTTGCAATTCCTCACAAATTTTCACAAATTTAAACTTGGACAGAATAACACAGCACAACACACCAAAAAGCCTTTTTTTTTTTTTTTCACCTATGATCTCTAAAACAATAGAAGCACCTAAGTAATACATATCAATCCAAATACATAATCTTTCCCAAATTAACCACAAAAAATAAACACAACAAAATAGACTAAAGATAGCATAACCCAACCTACAAAAACGCTAATTTTACCATATGTGATCTATCAAATAACACAATAAGCACCTAGGCAGTAAGCAATAACTCAACAACTATTAAACCTACCAACCACAACAAATACTATTTCCAGCAACAAATAAATCACAATAGATAATACTGTACTGCAATATTCCAATTAATGGATATATATATATATATACTTAGTACCATAAAAGCAGTTACTGCAAGTTTTTTGGGCAGTAAATCATAAGGCTAAAAGCTTGCTAGTTATACAATGTTCCAAGCAATATAATTAGTTACAATAATCAGAAACCATAAGCATTTCCAAAAAATAGCTTTCCCAAAGCATTGAATAACTACTCTATACTTTATAAGTCTATAACTAATAGAAAAGAAAACCTATGAACTAAGATTTTTTTGCTATATGCATTGATAGTTGAGTATTGTTAGAAGTTAGAAAAGTGATATATCCAAGAAAGCTTCCAAAATATTCCCAGAAAGCTGCCTTCTTTACAAAATTAATGACCATCCTCCTACAATAGGCAAAAAAATATGCAACAAACAATACATTAGTACCAAATACAAGACCAACTAGTAAGGAAACTAAGTTTATAATAGTAAGGGGCTAAAGACAGAATCGTACCAAGTCAGTGATTAATCATCAATGCTAATTAAGGGTTGTTTGCCTAAAGTGGAACCCATGCTTGAGTTGGTATTTGCTGTTGCACTTGCTATTGGTTGTTGATTTAATATAAAAGAATAGGAAATAAACACAATAGATTAAATTTTGCTTGAATACATGAGACATTCAATAAAATTAATAGACAATAAGTTTTAGAATTTAAACATATTACCTAAGTCAAGTAACTCCTCCTCCAATGCCTCTACATCATCCCTTTACTAGCGATGAGAAATTGGAATTGTGGCTTAAAGCCAATTTTGTGAACATACAAGGTTTTGAACCATGAGAGGAGATAGTGAACTTCGAAATGGATCAACAATGTGGCCTCCAATGCTAAATGCTGACTCAGATGCACCAGCGGAAACTAGTACAACCAACACATCCTTAGCAACTTTAGACAACACTTAGTACCTACTACAATTGTCCCTCCACCACTCCAATATCTCAAAATTCACATCCTTTCTACCATCACAGTTTTCAGTCAAATACTTTTCCACCTCATTACTACAACCTACATATTGCTCAAATTGCAAGAAATGTTCATATCACAAGTGAACCATCACATATGGATCACTAGCATCACTTTCCAATTCTGTCCTCTCACACCCACTTTGTTCTTGCACATTTGGTGAATGAATAGAAGAGTAAAAATTATATAACTGATACAAAAGATCTTTCACCTTATCAACCATCACTTCTGCCACTGCATTCCCATAAATTCAGAAAAAGAAAACTCCAAAAACCTCAATTTTTTTCGTGGATCAAGAACCACAGCCACATACAAAAGAGGATTAATTTTCTCCCCTTTCCCTTAATACTTCTCAAATTTAGTTTGCATGTTTATGGCTGTGTTTTTCATGAGAGCTTTTTGGGATTTAAATAAATTAGAAATACTCTCTTAAATAACAAAGACCACATCATAGCAGGCATTTGAAGTAACGTACAAAAAACCGGAGAATTTCTTCGTTACATTATAAAAAAAGCCTTAAGAAAGTCACAAATGCCCTACAATTTTGGAAATCACTCATACAAGGAGATCCTAAACCACCACTATCTTCCTTGGTCCTAAAGTACGACGAATAACCATCATCTTCAAAATCCATTCAAAGGAACACTTACTCAAAATTTTCAGCAGTTTCTAACATGAGATAGGTCGAGTTCCACCTAGTTCGTACATCTAGACTAAGAAGACTCTTGGACTCCATACCTAAACTCTCCATAAAACTCCTTAAAATTTGATTTCTGTTGCGTGAGGACTTCACATACCTCACAGCTTCATGCACCTTGGCAATAGATGCATCAATCTCTTTCAAACCCTCCCCCACAATGAGATTAAGGATATGGGCACAACACCTCATGTTCATGAACTCATTTCCTAAAACTGTCCCATTCCAATCTTTAGTCACCCTTTCCAAAAATTTAATTATTGTTAAATTTGAGCTAGCATTATCCACAGTCAAAGTGAATATCCCATCAATCCCCCACTCACGCAAAGACATCTCAATCTTTCTATCTATAGTCTCTCCCTTGTGGTCTTCAACTTGATAGAAATTTAAAATTCTCTTATACAATTTCCAAGCATCATCAATAAAGTGACATGTGAGACACACCCTACAACCCTTCAAGGATTTCCTTAGCTTCTCTCTTTCACTATTATAAATGTCAATCACATCTTTAGCCACAGTTTAACGAGATGAGATATCTTTTAATCAAAGCTTAGGTTGTAAGGTAGTTACATATTTCTTAAACCCATACCCCTCGACATACCTAAAAGGCAACTCATCAATTATAATCATTTCAGCCAATGCCTTTCTAGAAGCCTCAACAGAAAAGTTTGTTGACACAAGGTGGAACCCATCTTCTCCATCCTTTTTGGGTTCAAAAGCTAATGTTTTCTACTCTTTAACTAGGTCTTCTCTATTAGGGTTCTTGGGACATATTGGCACATGACCTAACAAATTACTAGTACCACAACTCTTACTCACAGCATTATACTATTTTTTGCAATAATTACAAATAGCCTTAGTTTTACTAATATCACCCTCACCTATCTTTATTTTTTCAAAATGGGCCCAAACAACTGACTTTTTTCTACCACTATAAGTTCCACTAACAGGTACTGTCATACTTACCTGGCATAGCGAAACTGGGGGCAACTCAGCAGCAGCAGTTGCTTCAGCTTGGGTAGTAGCAGAAGCTTCAACTTGGGTGGGAATAGCACCATCATTTTGTGTAGCAACTGGTGTTTGGACAGAGGGTTCATTAGTGGAGGTTTCCATGACTTAAAAAAAATCAAAGATACATATTAGCTAACTAGAGTAACAAGTATAATTCATAGCTTTAATAATAATAATAATAAACTAGTCGCTAATCTGTGCAATGCACAGGAAAACTATTGTGTAAGTAGATGTTAACAACTATTTGTCTCTTCCACTTTGATTGTACATAGTCACTAACCCCTTCAATTCACATAATAATTTGAGAAGAATAATATATATTTACTTTGCTTAAAAACTCACTTTAAAATGAATAGGCTGGATTTCTACTCATAATATGACTCAACATACTCAAAAACTGGAATCATTTTTTATTAAAGGAAAATTGAACAATATCAACTATTGCAAAAATGGTAAAAGAACAAAAATATATAAAAAATGAAAGTTTTCCATTATGTTTCTTCTTTCTTTTACTTATTAGGAAAAAAATAGCAATAAAAAAGCATATCAATCAATTTATTGAATTTGATTTGAATACAGCTTAAAATAAAAGAAAAGGACTCTCTCCTATAATTGAAACACTTCAATTTGGACTCTTTTCATATGCTATGCACTTAAGTCCTGGCTATTGTAGACAATAATTTGGGACGATCATAAACATTGTTTCCCCTTGGATTATGACAATAGAAAGAACCTGCAACATCTAACATTCGGTGAGGTAAAAGAGATGACAATCCAACTACAAAGAAAGACAACTCAAATCAGTAATTTTATTTGGCAGAACAAAATGGTATATAATTGATATTAAGATATGGTTGTTACTTAATGTCACCAATCACAAAAATATAAAGAGATGTATATAGGTTGCTAATCCAAGTATACTTTGTTATCCATTAGAAACTATTTGTTGAAATAGACACATCCATCATCAAAAGTTTAGGTAACACAGTAATAACATAAAACTACCTGTCAAGCGTTAGTTTTAAAACCAACACATGGTATGTAATAAACTAATAATGTTTATTAAAAAAAATGGTCTTCAAAGTGGGATAAGCAAATAAAATCATCATTAAATAGAGACACAACTACTAAGATGGCTTTCGCATCAATATCTAAAAATTCCTAAGGAAATAATATTCTCACTAACCCGGCCAAGGCATGAGTTGCATCATTGCATTCTTTGTTGACCCTTTTAAAAGATATTGTGCTATTTTACTTAACAATTGTCATAAACAATGGTGTGGTTTGTCTTTATACATAATGGCAGAATGGAATCTTCAGTGTACAACATCTACTCTCTATTTTAAAATATTATCTTCAAAATAAGAGAATTCAAAAGTAAAAAATAATTCATTTAGAAGGAAATAAAAGAATCAATATATAGTTTTCTCCTATTAATGGATACTTGCAATTTTTATGCACTATCCACTTCCCTCTCTTTACCACCCATCCAAAAACAATGATTCCTAAAACGTGGATCAAAGTAAGCTTTCTTAGGTCAATCAATACATTTATGTAACTAAAATTCATTGTGATATTCAACAGAAGTAGTAGCTACAAACACTAATCTAAATCCTTATCTTTATCCATTATAATTCTACAAACACTAATTGAAATCTTTATCCTTATCCACTGTAATTTATTCTCAAAGTAAGCGCATACCACTGTTTGATTCCAAGCAAAATTCTGTAAAGACCAGGGTAAAAGTTATAAAATTTTAAACCTCCTACTCATATAAAATGAATGCTCAGATCAATGATAGCTACAATTTTAAATCTTAGCCATCATAAATAGCCTAAAATTTACACATGCAAAACTGCAAAAATGCTGCTTTATTATTAGGGGGGAAAATTAGAGTCAAAGATTATCTACATAGATAGGAGTGTGTCTCAAACCCAAGATTAAACTTCAACCTTAATTATTTCAACAACATACCAATTATGTTTTAAATGTAAGTTTGCATTTAACAGAATTCAAGTAACTAAATACATGTTGATCAAAATGAGCAATGTCCATTGAAGCAAAATTACTTAAAAAGGGAAACAAAAAAAGCTTAGTCATGTTGCATACCAGATTTGCATTATCGATGACAGCAACATCAGACCGTTTCAGTGCGGTTAACTCAAAGGCTCCCTTAAAGATACAAGAGGGAGTATTGGCAATTACCCCACAGCGTTAACCCATTGACCATTACTATCTCTAGATCGTGCTACAAGCGCCAGTGCTTTATCAATAATATATGCTATCAGTATAACACCTCACTGAGTAAAAATATGTGTTTCAAGACTTCATCATTAAAATCAAGATAGTAATCAACATCAACTGAAAGGGAAAAAAAATCAATCATAATAACAACAAAAAATCTAAAGATTTTCTAAAAAAAAACCCAATAACTATATAGCATCAAATTAACCATGCCTAAAATTATTATTAAACCCCATAACTATCTGCAACACACAGCCCATACATATCACTAAAAAATTCTTAAACCACAATCTACATCCATATGAATTAATTTTTCAGCCAAAATAAATTAATCATCAGGCCAATTCCTAGGCCTTTCAAAAACAACAACAACAAGAACAAAAACCTATAGAATTTGAAATCCCTAAATCGATAGAAACCGTAATTGAAGACATAGAATTAAGACATAACTTTGAGGCTCTGTTCCATTTAAACCGATTTCAATCTGAATTTTAACCCATATCAATCAAATAAAATTGAAACTTGAAAAAGATCAGATTGGAATTCTTCATACCTTAAAATTCGTCCAACACCAAAAAGGGGAATGGATCCAAATTCTTCAAGTCAGTGCTGAAAATCAAATGCCCAAAAAGGGGGCCAAAAAATAATCAATGCCCAGATGATAAAAACTCAAAAACAAAATAACCATGAATCAAAATTGACATTAGCCAAAGGAGTTGTGGCTAAGAAAAGAAGGAGGGAGCTGCGTTGAATGAGAGAGTTAAAGAAGAAGAAGGAGATGGGAGTGAGTTTGAAATAGCGAGAGTTTGATCGAGGGTTTTGTTAGGGTTGAGTTTGCATTTGAGAGATAGTGTTGAGAGAGTACGAAGAAAAAATTAACTACGTATAGGTTGGGTTTTTTGTTTACGGTTGATTTTTGCATTCAGGCTCCTCTTGTAGTTGGGTTTTAATAAGAATTGGGTTTGTAATTTGTATTTGGTGGGAAAAAAAAAGATTTATTATTATTTATATAAGTATTATTGATGTGGAAAATTGTGAGAGTTTCAAAAGTTTCAGTTTTATATATCACACAAATGAAAAAGGAAAAAAAAAATATCCTACTTATACAAAAAATTAAAGTATTGTAGAAATACATGTTGTGTTGTTTAAACAACGACAACTTGAATGAACATTTCTTGGTTCTATTCGTCTTTAAAATTCAACCAAGAAAAATATTATTTGATTAGGAATTCTAAATTTCAACCAAGGCCAATGAAGCACAAAACCCTCTTTTCTTTTCCCTCCTATGTCCTTAACTCCAATTTTCATCATCCATATAATTCCAACCTGTTTTATTTTGTCTAAGTATTTTTATTTTCCGTAATTAATTAAGAACTATGTTACAGAAATAGTTCGTGAAATAGAAATCTAGAAACTTGTTGGGAAATTTAGACCCCGGTTGATAGAATTAACAAATTTTAAACCCAAGTTGTTAATTAGATTTATTATAAATAAAACTTGTTAAAAACAAACAAACATCAATATCATGTCAAAATCATGCAGCGAAAATAATAAATAAGACAAGATATGACGACCCAGGAAAACCAATGAAACCAACTAGTTTTACAGTAAAAAACCTGGGGGGAAACCTTCCCGAAAAGCAATCCACTATAGTAAAGAGAAGTTTCCGATCTAGTACAAAACCTTTGTCCCTAGACTCTACAATCCCTATAGATGAACTCACAGCAGAAACCTTCTATCGCTTCAGAACCTCTGAACTCTTTAATATATGAGTGCCACCCTTTGATGTTGCATGGATCCCAGTACATGACTAACTCCTTTGCACGAATCCCAGTACGTGACTCACTCACCAACTTAAGGAAGAAGAATGTTGACTGTAAAGTTCTTCACTTCATCAACAATGAAGATCAAGAAGCACTTGGTTACAAAACCCTAAGGCGCAAAGACGTAGTAGCTTCTTTTAGAGAGAATAAGGCATCAATCACCTTTTGCATATGTTCTCCTTGTATTCTCTTATGTGACGGCCTCTAAAATAAGCCTTATATAGGTCTAGGGTTGTGAGAAAAGAAACCCTACACAAATACAAAAGCCTGGCCCAAAAATCAGATTTATAAATTCTGATTTTTCGTAACCTCGATCGATCGAGAGGTGTTGAGGGGGTGTCGAGATTTAAACCTCGATAGATAGCTATCTGTCGAGAATACAGAAAATTTCTTGATCAATCCACTAGCTATTGAAAAGGTGTCGAGATTGCGATAAGAAACACCTTAAGATCTCGATAGATAGCTAGCTGTCGAGCAAGAGTCGAGAAGCTGTCGGGCTATCTGTTCGCAGGTGTCCGCAAGTGTCGAGCTATCTGTCCAGCTTTAAGGAACACCTTTTCTTCACTTGTTTCTTGGTCTAATCTTATGGTTTTAATACTAGACTTGAACAACATGTTTCTTCAAGTATTAAACACAACTTAGATCTACCCAAATACAAGTAAAGTGTGTTTTGTCAAAGGATTAGCCAACTACATAAAAGCATGACATATGTTCTTAACATGTGAACCACATATGTCCTAACAATCTCCCCCTTTGGCAATCCGTGACAAAACCACAACAAACAAATGAACATATGAGAGAAGTCATAAATCACTCAATTTATATTCACTTGTTGAATACAATAAAATCTACCTTATCACAAACCTTTGAGAAACTTTGCAAGAAAAGAGTTTATGGCAAGTAGACTTTGACAACCTGTACTTCTGAAACATTTTAAACAAAACTCATCAAGGCATCTTAGTGTGAAACAGAAATAATAGATTGCATACAAGTAATAAGAAACATGTATATAAAGAAAGAAAAGAAACAACACATGTAAAGGTAGGTGAAAGAAATATACATCAACATATATCAAAGATAAGCATAATGTATGTAATCATGGTCACAAGACCCAAAGTACAAGAAGAAGGAAGTAAACACTCCCCTTAACAATATGAAACACATCTCCCCCTTACAAAGGAATATATTGCTCCCCCAAACATGCAGAATCTTCCAAAAAGATTCCAAAAAGAAACCACATATTCTCCACAAATTCTCCCCCTTTTTGTCATGATTGACAAAGGGTACAAGAAGCTAGAAAGCTTCACCCGAGAAACATAAAGATGATCAAAGATGATCAAGGGGGCACAAAGAAATCCATATAAATGCATGAATGTAATGAAACAAGATGCTATGGATGACAAGATAATAGAAATGTGCAAAACACACACACATACTAAACAAGTCTAACCAATTTTATATTTCAAAAATGAGTCAAGATAGTTTAGTGAGTATACATTAGCACATGTAAACACTTGTGATGGCCAAATCACATTGCACATTGCACTTGCACATGTATCAAAAGTAGCAAAGAATATTTCTTGTTGTTTGTGAAAAATATCGCAAGATTACATAAGTGTCAACTAGTTATGATGATTTGAGATATGAGAAAATAACTTTAACTCACACACAATTATAACTGTTTGATGGAGACTATCACCTTCGAGATACATCCTATAACTTCCACATCTCCTAGAATACACGCTTGCAACCATATTTAAAGTATTTTTGATCTTTTTGTTTTTTATTTTTCTTTGCATATTTTCTTTTATTTTAGCATATCATGCATGGGCATACAAAGAGAGAAAAGAAATACCCAAGATGTTAAGCATTTGACATCGCACTTTTGCTATGTTGAAGCATATAGGTGTCTTATTATAATTGGCGGGCAATAGTAGTGAGATGGTTATTTATGCCTTTCTCTTAGGATTTTCTAGTCCTACCCGTCAAAAAGAGTGATATGAGTTTTAAGTTCAAGAGATAACTTAATCTTACTCATCACAAACAAGAGCCATAAAGCTCACTTACTTAGTTGTGAATAGAGATGCTCATCTAAGTTACAAAAGATACAAAGTTTAGAAACTTTGTTTCAATGGCCATCCAAGGTATACAAGTACCAAAGTACACAAACACACACTGTTTTTGTATTTTTCTGATTTTTCCTTTTAATTTTGAAAACAAAAAAAATAAAAATAAAAACTAAACAACCAAACAAAAACAGACAAACAACATGAAAGCATGAAAGAAAAATGCTTATACATGAAGGCCTGATAGAAGTGTGCAGATGCATGAAAGCATGATTTCAAAAGCAAATAAGAAATCAAGCAAAGAAAGTCCTACTTTAGATAGAAAGAATTAAAGCAGAGGACAAACAGAAAAGACAATTAAGTCTTAGTCTCCTTTCTCACCCACACAGCACGAGTCTTTGGCCGTGAAGATGAAAAGGCACGTGTCTTAGTATGTCTACTAAAGGACATAAAAGAATTAGAATTCTCCTGAAATTGAGTTAAAAAGCTCAAAGTTTTTAATAACTCTCCAAACAAAGGTGTAGGTCCTTGAGAGGAAACCTGTGATCGTTTAGACAATTGCTTATGAGGATACAACTTAAAGCAATTTGGACGAATGTGTCTAGCAACACCATAATGATGACAAACATGAGGTCTAACAAAGAATTTAGAATTAGCCAAATTAGTTTTAGATTTCATACCTTTATTACCTTTCTCAGATTGGGGCACAAAGATAGTCCTTGATCCAGAAGCCGTGGAAGAGGAGGGGCCGGAGGAAACAACATATCCTAAGCCAGTCTTATTAGAACTAGGCTTTTGAGCACTCAATACCTCATCAAGCTTTGCATTAGACATCCTCTCTATTTGAGTTCTAGCTTGACTAAGCTCAACCTCAAGATTCTTGATCTTCTCTTCTAATGAGGTGTTCTCCACAATAAGAGTCTCAACTAACCTTGTAGTCTCATCTAGTTTGACTAACTAATCAGCTTTTTCAGTTTTTACCTCATTGAGCTCTTTTCTACAAAGATGAGAAGTCCTTTTAGATTTTATGAATTCAGTGCACAACTTATCATAGTCTTCCTGAAGGGTCATCTTCTTAGGTACTTCATCACCAGAAGAATCCTCACTGTCACTAACACTCTCCACAATCACCTTATCGATTGTAGCAGCAAAGACCATAACATGACGACATTCATCCACAAACTCATCAGAAGAGTCATCCTCAATATCACTTCAAGTAGCAACCAATTCTTTATCTTTTGACTCTTTGGTCTTTTCCTTCATGAGGTAGTTTGGACACTCTATCCTCATATGACCAAAACTTTTGCACTCATGGCATTTGATGAGGGGTTTCTTATTCTTGCCCTTCCTTGAGGATTTAGATTTCCTAGGAGGTTTGACCTTATCCTTTTTTCTGAATTGAAGAAGCTTGATAATCTCATCAGTTATGAAGGTTAGATCTTCATCCTCATCATCATCTTCATCTTTAGAGTCCTCAATCTCTTCCTCTATACCCTTAAGAGCCAAACTTTTACTCTTTCCACCTTTTCCCATTGAGCCTAATCCCATCTCATAGGTTTAAAGGTTCCCTACAAGCTCAGTCAAAGGAATTTTATCAATATCCTTTACTTCTTCAATTATAGTGATCTCGGCATGGAATCTTTCAGGTAAGGACCTTAGGATTTTCCTCACAATTTTGGATTCTGCAATACATTCTCCAAGGTTGAAGACAGAATTCACAATATCCTTGAGTTTAGCATAGAACTCATCAAATGTCTCATTCTCCTCCATCCTTATTTCTTCAAAACTACTAGTGAGTTGTTGAAGTTTCACAGTCTTTACTGCCTTAGTACCTTCATAGGTGGTCTCAAGAATGGTCCATGCTTCCTTGGCAACTTCCGTGGATGATATTTTCTTGAATTCTTCATTGGTCACCTCACTAAACAAAGCATTCAAGGCCCTACTGTTGAAATTTACCGCTATGATTGTTGCATCATCCCAATCCACTGGCATTTCCTTTGGCTTAATCCAGCCAACTTCAACAGCTTGCCATACCTGTTCACCTAGAGCCTGCAAAAAAAATTTCTTTCGAACTTTCCAGTATGCATAATTAGTTCCATCAAATAAAAAAGGTATAAATGAAGATTGTTCTCTATCCATGACAACAGGGGTCAATGGATCACACTTAGGAAATTAATAAAATTAGAGTGAACCCGCTCTGATATCACTTGTTGGGAAATTTAGACCCCAGTTGATAGAATTAACAAGTTTTAAACCCAAATTGTTAATCAGATTTATTATGAATAAAACTTGTTAAAAACAAACAAACATCAATATCATGTCAAAATCATGCAGCGGAAATAATAAATAAGACAAGATATGATGACCCAAGAAAACCAATGAAACCAACCAGTTTCACAGTAAAAAACCTGGAGAGAAACTTTCCTGAAAAGCAATCTACTATAGTAAAGAGAAGTTTCAGATCTAGTACAAAACTTTTGTCCCCAGACTCTACAATCCCCGTAGATGAACTCACAGCAAAAACCTTCTATCATTTCAGAACCTCTGAACTCTTCAATATATGAATGCCACCCTTTGATGTTGCACGGATGCCAGTACGTGACTAACTCCTTTGCACGAATCTCAATACATGACTCACTCACCAACCTAAGGAAGAAGAATGTTGGCAGCAAAGTTCTTCACTTCATCAACAATGAAGATCAAGAAGCACTTGGTTACAAAACCCTAAGGCGCAAAGACGCAGTAACTACTTTCAGAGAGAATAAGGCATCAATCACCTTTTGCATATGTTCTCCTTGTATTCTCTTATGTGACGGCCTTTAAAATAAGCCTCATATAGGTCTAGGGTTGTGAGAAAAGAAACCCTACACAAATACAAAAGCTTGGCTCAAAAATCAAATTTGAAAATTCTGATTTCCCGTAACCTCGATCGATCGAGAGGTGTTGAGGAGGTGTCGAGATTTAAACCTCGATAGATACCTATCTATCGAGAAACTATCGAGGAGCTATCAAGAAGACAGAAGATTTCTTGATCGATCCACCAGCTATCAAGAAGGTGTCGAGATTACGATAAGAAACACCTCAAGATCTCGATAGATAGCCAACTGTCGAGCAGGTGTTGAGAAGCTATCGGACTATCTGTTCACAGGTGTCTACAAGTGTCAAGCTATCTGTCTAGCTTTAATGAACACATTTTCTTCACTTGTTTCTTGGTCTAATCTTCATGGCTTTAATACTAGACTTGAACAACATGTTTGTTCAAGTATTAAACACAACTTAGATCTACCTAAATACAAGTAAAGTGCGTTTTGTCAAAGGATTAACCAACTACATAAAAGCATGATATATGTTCTTAACATGTGAACCACATATGTCCTAACAAAACCAACTCAAACCCAGAATCTCAACTAGAAGATGGTAACTTCAAACATACTGAAACACAATCACTAAGCAATCTTGATCATGCACACCATTGTTGTATCCCCACAAACCAGCAGACCTCATTTCAGCTACGGAAATATTACATAAACAAATGCTAATAGAAATCTTCTTTGAAGCAATCTTATACAATTACAAACAAGGTCACTCCAGTTTAGGGGGCAACCAACATAAACTCACTCCAAGGGTTATCCCTCAAACCATAGTGCCCAAGCACCACAAGAAAGGATGGAACCACAAGGTTATCCCTCAAAACCCTTTGATGTTGACGTGTCTTTTATTATCTTATAGATAGAAACACTTATTCAAATATGTTTTTTTTTTTTTTTTTTTTATTGGCAAGTTACACACACACCTGATGAATCTTGAACCCACCTCACCCTCCACCTAGAATGTATAAAGGGAGGAGATGCCAATTGAGTTAGGTTGGACCACATAGCCCTAAGTTTCTGTCGTGTTTTAAAGTTGATTATGGCGCCAAATGAACATCATTCTTTTAATGAGTAAAAATTTGCCTATCAGCAACAATAGGCACCAACTATAGGTAAAGATGTGTCCTAAACTAGTTTAGATATAATTCTTACAGAATTTTATTAACTTACCAAACTAGTTTTTTGTGAAATTAACCTAACAAAATACAAAACCATCAGGCAGCAAGCTTCGCAAAATTAAGAAAGTATGAAAAAGTTAGAGGAGCGGTGCTTTTCTGTAGAATAATAGAATAACGATTAGGATAAGTGGTAACTTACAAGAAATAAGCCTCTACCGCAGTGCATTTGCAATGATATCACCTGCATAATTAATACAATGAATGCATAAGAAAATGGTGTTCAATCTCTAATACTCGCATTAATGACTTATCTCCTAATGACAGTAATTCAAGCTTCGCAAAATTAAGAAAGTATGAAAAAGTTAGAGGAGCGGTGCTTTTCTGTAGAATAATAGAATAACGATTAGGATAAGTGGTAACTTACAAGAAATAAGCCTCTACCGCAGTGCATTTGCAATGATATCACCTGCATAATTAATACAATGAATGCATAAGAAAATGGTGTTCAATCTCTAATACTCGCATTAATGACTTATCTCCTAATGACAGTAATCAATGACTCAATGATCTAAGACAAAAATACAGTGGGTTATGTCCGAATCATTTTAAGAGAGCAAAATCATTCTTTTTTTTTTTTTTTTTGAGAAACAAAATCATTCTTAGAATATATGCTTGAAAATAAGAAATTATATATAATTAAAAAACAATGCACATGCATATCTAGTAAACTCATGCCGAAAAATTGCTCAAATTTCATACTTTATAGCGCACACAACACACTTAATTCAAAGACCATCTTGCCACTAAACTCTTAACACAAAATGCACATCCTCCTACCATAATAATGGGATGGAGAGCAGGTTACGGACTCAAGAACATGATAGTGTGTGTGTAACTCACCAATAAATAAATAAAGCAATACCCAATTCGAATTAACAAAGAAAAAAAAAAGTAAATCGAAAAGCAAATAAGAATGAAACTAGATTAAAATACCCAAAACTTGTTCAGGTCAATTATGCTATTTCACCAAGAACATAAAATATGAATAAATAAATAAAAATCAATTGCAGTAGCTAAACCAATTGCAAGATGAATGCCATTCAAGTCAATCCAAAGAAGGAAAAGACAATTAGTAAAAAGAAACAATCACCACAATCACTACATTTTTTTTTTTTTTACTAAACACAAAGGAAAGCAAAAACCATACCTTAAAGAAAACCGTGGGTGTATGGGTTTCAAACTTGAAGGTAGAAAATGCTTCTTGGAGTTAGCTTTCAATCCTGTACAAAATTAAAACAGGATTAAAATTGATTAAAAAAAAGAACAAAGAACAAAAGTAAAATAGTTAGGGTTTCTAGGTTTTTTTTAGTTAGGGTTTCATATTAAAAATCTTTGGGTTTATTTGATTTTAACATTTGATTTCCATAACAAATGAAACCAACAAGACTAACAAAAAAGAAAGATGAGAAAAAGAGAACAATTACCTAAGCGTTTGGAGTAAGAATTGACTCAATGAAGAGTACACAATAGTAGGGTGAGGACTAAACACCGACAGTAGCTACAGAGAGAGGAGTGGACAGTGGCGGCAATGGCTAGGCATTGGAGGCGGAGAGGTGAGTGGGCTACGGCATTGGAGGCGGCTAGGGTTTGGATTTGGAGAAACGGTTTAGAGAGTGTTGAAGAGCAAACCAAAATAGCCAATAGAGAAGTGAGACTGTGAGAGTTTGAGAGAGCCAAGGAGAGAACTGAGACTGAAGAAATGTAAAGGTGAGGAAGAGTGAAAAGGGGAGGAAGCCATGACCATCTAAACTCTGAGACTGAGAGTCTGAAGTGAAAACTGAAGAGACTCATTAGAGATGGTGAGAGATATCAGATCTTTGATATTTAATTCTCACCGTTAGATTAGGTTTTGATTTTGGATTATATCCGTTGATTTAGAAATGGGTTATTATGCCTCTAAAATCAGTCATATCATCATTGAGTGCTCAACTTCTACTATCATCAACACCGTTGATTTTAAATTTTAATTTGAGTTAAACGGTTGATATGTATATTGGGAATTTGTGTGAGAAAAAGGTTAACTTTGGTCTTTGAGTCTCAGGCTGGCACTTCTGTGCTGCTCTGCTGGCATGTCAAATTATATATTTTTTTGAATAAATAATTCGGGTTGTTCAGGTGAAATATTTTTAAACCCGAATCCGAACCTAATTTTTCGGTTATTTCACTTGCCAACCCGTGACCGATCGCAAACTGCATTCGAAGTTGCCCGTGGACCTTCGATTTGGGCGGGTTCAAGCAGGTAGGTCAGTTGATTCGGGTCATTGGAAAACCCTTTCAACAGGTGAGCTACTAGAGGAAAGTCTCATTAGTGAATGGAGAAGATAATTAACAGCTCCTAGTCCAATAGCAATTAGAAATCAATATCAACAGCTTTAATTTTGTGATGACCAGTGGCCTACATGCATGTTGCTCTTGTAACTTTTTGAAAACCTTTCCTCTTAGAGCACCCACATTAGTGGTTGTAAAAATTTGCAAACTACAAAAAGTGCTCAATTTTGCACAATTTAACCCAAAAACCACTCACATTAGTACCTGTAAAAATGTGCAAATATACAAAACTGCTTTGCAAATGAACAATAACTGTGCATATATGCACGGTTACTGTTCATGTGCAAATGATTTTTTTATTCTTTTTTTCTCTCTCCCATCAGGTTGCTCTCTCATCTGTCTTCTTCTCACAACAAAGAAAGAAAAAGGTGGGTGGGGCCATGTGGGTTAGTGGTTTGTTTGATATAATAAAAATTAAAGAAATATTATTATTTAAATAAAATAGATGATATAATAGATAAACTGATGTAGGTGTTTTGTAAAACTGGGTATGTAAAATAGAAGACGTATATTTTTTCTTGAAGAATTTTGCACCGACTAATGTAGTTGCTCTTATACTCAACAAAAAAGAGAGGGATAATTTGTATGAAAATGATAAGGTTACTATAAAAAAGTTTTACAAATTGATTTAACTTTTATGCTATTTCAATAATTAATAAATTAATATCTAAATTACCTTACTATAATTGTTGATGCATCACTTCATCAAGCTAGTGAGAGCATTAGCAATTTAGCATCAACCTCATCATTATTAAATTTCAACAAAAGTATAGCTAGAGTCCCAACCCTTATACATCAGCGTCAATATTGTCTCACTTGTTAGCAAATCCCTTAAGTCCTACACTTTATTCAGACACTTTTATATGTCAAAAATTTTAAGATTATGTTTTATTAAATTAAATGATGGTCTTTTTAGTATTTGATGGGTTAGATTTTTTAATTAATTATATTTAAAACATCACTTAATAGCCATGAAGATATTTTATTATCCATTATCACTCTTAAATTGATATATGTCTAACAATATATGCCTCCGCACACCCTTGGTGTGATAGTCACTCCACAAGTATTAGTATTTATGAGATGTGGGGGGCAAGGGTTGGGGTTCAAGTCCCTAGGAGAGAGCTTCACACACATATACACTTAGATTAGGTTAAAGTAGAATTTCTATCTTTTATAATATATATATATATATATATGAAAAAAAGAAATGTTTGAACTCATAAATAAAAATATGTTTAATAATTAATTAATTTATTCTCCCCGTGTCCTATCTTAATTTTATGTAAATTAGTGTATTGTCGTCGGACCCATGCTCATGTTTGCTTCTTAGTAAAAATATATTAATTAAACAATACCGGCTTGTGGTTTTGATGGTTGCATTCTGCATGGTGCACACTTGTGATTTAGAAAAATATATCACTTTGCCCACTAATGTTAACTTTGTTAGAGCATTCAGATCAAATGTGCTAAAGAATTTAGCTTTTAGCATCTCAAAAAGTTATTTTATATATTTTAACACCTCACTTTTTTTTTTTTTTTTAAAACATAAAGGAAAAAAAATCTCCTCCCTTGAAGTTTGAAAAAGCTAACACTCCATTTCCTTAAAATTTTTATAAGAATCTCTTTACAAAATTTTAACCATGGTTAGAAAAAAAAAATTGATAAATTTGGAATAAAAATGTAAAATGCCTCAGACACTAAAACACTTGCAACAGAAAATCTCTCCATAACCTATTGAAAAAATAAAAATAAAAAATAAAAAGCAAAATTTATACTTAATATTTTAAAATACTATTTGAACAAAAATTTAAAACCTTGAATTTTAATTTTTAAATAGAGGATAATTTTTGAAGTATGCCCTTTAGCAAAAGGCAGTTTTTTTTTTTTTTTTTTTTTTTTTTTTTTTTTTTTTTTTTTTTTTTTTTTTTTTTTTTT
>NW_027069482.1:0-12890 GCF_002906115.3 Quercus suber
TATGTATTTAAAGAACTTCTCAAACTTTTCAGAGAGCAATTTTACCTATATGTGATTCCACCAAGACTACACAGCAACATTATATAATGAGTGAAAACGAAAGTGTTTTTTTTTTTTTTTTTTTTTTTTTTTTTTTTTTTTTTTTTTTACTACAAGGACTGTAATCCTACCATTCATATGATAATGATATACACCCAACTTAAAGTCTTAAATGCATGTGGGGTTGTATAAATGAGTTAGATTCTGCAGAAGAATAGCCACTATATCCTAAAATTGCATTATAGCTAAGCTCCATATGTATTGGACCCCTATACTTGAAATTTTCCATGCTTGTGCTAGTGCAGTTTCCAACTACAAATAGACATATGGGACACGCATAGTGCTACAGGAATATACCTATAGTGTGTACGTACGTTGATTAAAAGCCTTGCCCAAAGAATTTCCACAGATAAAAACATATATATCCACCAAATAGAAAGGAACACCAATATTGCATTATGTAGGGTATACAATCCTGTCACCATTCCTATATGAGCCAAACAAGTTTTTCCTTGCTGCTCAGTGCAATAAAAGTTGCCCTACTACTTTCCCTGCCACTAGTACAATGGTCCACACTCTATTAGCTAGCCAAATGTACAGTGGGTGAAAGTGACTACATGAATTTTGGGAGCCGCCACCAAAATTAAATTACAAAAATAAACAAATCTGCACTTTGTCATTTCATCACATGATCTATTTCACATTTAATCTCATCATCTCTATCGTTAATTTGAAATTTTTTTTGCACAGAGTACGTACCATTAATTTCACAATCAAGAAGTGGACAAAACTGTTGGATCAAAAAAAAAAAAAAAAAAAGGACAAAACTATGTTCACAAATAATAGCAATTCTATACTATACAATCTTTGGTGACAAATTGTTTGGCAGACCTGAAAAAAATTGTAGGAATTATTGAATGCTAGTAAGATTTTTGTTAACATGAGTCATTGTACACTTATTAAGAATCTAGCTTCAAACATGTTCACTTGCACGGAAAAGTAATAAAAGCTAATTTATATATATATATATATATATATAATAATAGATGAAACTAAGAGAAATTTTAATTAGAATTTCAAATTAGAATTTCATTTTTGCTTTATGTCCTAAATTATTTATTCCTAAAAAGTTTTATTTCTTAATTTAAGAATCAAATGTGGAATCATATTATAAATATTCATTAAAGTGAGTTATTAAGTACAAAACCAAAAAGTCTAAAATAAATAAATCGTAAAAAAAAAAAAAAAGTGATTCACAATAATAATAATAATAAAATAGACAATTTACATTTTATACCTAATAATATCCTTACAAAATTTTTTTAAATAGTTAATAAAATATAAAAATAATTATCAATAATATTTAAATTATATATATATATAAATTATATTGTATATTTTATTGTATATCTTTAAATATATCTATGCATATATATAAAATTACAAGTCAATAAATAAATAAATATTCTCTAAATTAAAAATGACTCAATCCTAATAAAAAGTCAATTGACTATATTATAAAGTTCAATATTGACAAATGCATACGTCAGTTATGCGGGCCCTACTTGTAAAATAGCCTAATTTTCCTTTTCCTGCTCAAATAATCTTTTCACTTTTCACCGGTCTTTAAGAAGGCAAACAAGGTTTCCTTTCTTCCAGATCCAGTGCGATATGTTATCCCACTATTTGCACAGTGTTCCACTATTAAGCATGGTCCATATGTACCATGGGAAAAGTAGCTCCATAAATTTTGAAAGACTCCCGCAAAATTACAAAATATGGGCACTTGACATTATCTCTTTCACATTAAATGATGCTAGCTATTTGTGTGTACTGCATTGCAAGCTTGTTTTGTTGTTAACTTGGAAAAGTAAATACAGATTTGACAACTGTGATTTGACAAGAGAAACGAAGATAAATTTTTTTTTTTTTGATAAAAAAGGAAACTTCATTCAAAAACGAAGATAAATTATGTTCATAAACTATGTGCAAATAAATATCAATAAACATCTCCATACATCATTTCTCCGTCACTATGCTGTAATGTCCTTCATGACAAATTGTTTTGCATATGTGGAAAAATTGTATATTAATTTGTAAACAACAATGCCAACGATAAGATTAAATTTCACAGCTTGTTTGGTTGATTAGTGTTGAAATTATCATTGATATTGTTTTTATTATATATTAATCACAATTTATCACATTAGCAATTATGAAAAGTGTAATAAAAATTATTGTGTCATTAGACTTATAGATTTGTAAATAGCTTAGTTTTGGATTCAGGTAATTAAAAACTAATGTGGTTGCTATATCATCCGGTTTACACAAAGAACATGCATGTAATTCATCTATACGGATACAATTCTTCTAGTTGATCAGCATTGTTCTAAAAATCTCAAATAGAATTTAAAAGCATATATAATTTCTTGCCTATGTTTTGATATAACCATAGAACTATATACCTGTTTTTATTTCTTACAAGAAAATTTTGTACATTTTTAACCGTGAAAAGTACAACCATTATTGTATCACATACTATCTTTTCGAATTCCAAGAGGGATATTAGAAAATCATATCCTTATCCTTTCTTTTGGCACCCATTATGTTCCATTGTACTAAAAAGTACCCTGCCAATTTGGGCGGGAGAGGCCATATCAGTGTGGCTACGAGAGTTCACATACTTATCATTGTAAATCGTACGTAAGAGTATCATGAAAAATGTATGATGCCTTAGGGATGAAAATTAGGTTAAATTGTACAGGAATCATATATTACTAGGGGTGCGTATTTATCGGGTTGAGGAGATTTTTTGACCTAATCTACTATGGTGGGTCAAAAAAAATTTAACCCAACCCAACATATCGCATAAGTCCAACTCAACCCACATGGGTCGAGTTAGGTAGGGTTGAACTAATGGGTTGGACAATTTTTTTTATTACTATTATTATTAAGCAGAAAAAAATATATCACACTTGTCATCTGAGTTGATAAACAAAATATATATTAATATATAAACTAATATTCTAACTAAATTTTAAAGGTTTTCTGCGCACCCTTATATACTACACAGATTATTATCAAGAAAAAAAAATCTAATTAAAAAAATTGAAGCCTAGAGAAGGGCATGCAATGATTGCTTTTGTTAAGAGGGCTATAAGTAATGTATCAATAAATAAATAAAATAAAACACAACAAAGAACAACAATCAAGTCTTAGTTCCAATTATTTATTGGATTGGTCCTATATAGATTTGTTAGGGTTGACTATGTAAATAAATTAATATAATGGCATTCATAATAATAATAATAATGGCATGTGAAAACTTTGCTTACATAAACTATTCTTAACGTAGAATAATGAAATTAAAGAGACAAATGTAAGTCAATATGAGAGATAAGAATTGTTATTGTGTTCTAGACTTCTAGCAATTCTAACATATATACATATATACATATATATATATATATATATATGATCTGCTTCTTGTCACGTTATTGAGATATTAAATACGCAACTCCAATGTGGATATAAATTTTTTTTTTTAACATAAGTCAAACTATTATTGCTTTTAAAATGTATAGTATTTTTATTTTTATTTTTTTGGAATTATTGGCCAGCTTTCATTTTTTTTTTTTCGTTTGAAAAAAAGGGAAAGAAAAAAAGAAAGTCAATAATTTGTCATTCTTATAATTTATGCAACAAAGATGTAATAATTTTTTTTTCAGAAATAAAGATAGCAAAGACACAAAATATCATTAAAAGCTTTCCATTTCCCCTTCATATATTCTTTAAAAAGAAGCAATAAGAAAGTATACTCCTACTTATGAGTTTTATGTATGGATTATTTTCATTTTCCTTTGTGTTTGTTCGAGTTTTCAATTTGTTTGATTATTTAAGTTTTTATACTTATTTGAAATGGATTGGTTTCGTATTAAAATTTGAATTAAGTGTTATAAAATTAAAAATTAAAAGTACTGTATCTAGTGGCATGTCATTCAAAATTATAAATGTTGTTATGTCATGTCTAAATTAATATAAGAAGAAGAAAGAATTCAGTTGTGAAATTGATTCAAATGTAAAGGATCGTGGTAGGTTTTACTTCAATAAGCTTAACTGATCAAGTATTTTGTTGTCAAATAATGAACGAAGTTTATATTCCGTTTACATAAAATATCAACCTGTGTTTTGACTTAATAATAAAAGACAATAATCATGGAATGGTCCAAATGGACACCATATATAATTTCAAATTTATCATATATATATATATAAATAAATAGAGTAGAGGACCCTACTCCATATACACATATAGGTTTAATTCTTCTTTTATTTGTTAGAATCAGCCACCAAATACATGTGAGATTTCACAAATTAATTCGGTGTGTGCTAGCTTTTCATAGTTGATCAACATTTTGTTCAAGGTTGTAATTGTCTATATAGAAAGGGGTTGAGTCTGAGAATTTTTTTTTTTAATTAAAAAAAAGGGGGGCTTTTCTTTTCCCTTCTAAATTATCACCACAATTACTATTGAAAATTCCTTGTAAAAAAAATTATACTTTAAAAATATGTTATATCCTAATTGAGTGAAGTTCTGTTGAGAGCTTTTGTTTCGTTCTGTTGTGAACTTTGACGGAATTTCACACTCAAATACCAATTTGTCCTCGTATGTTTATTTTGTAGAGAATGGTAAATTAGTTTTTTAATACGAGTTAATAGCAAAAAAGGCATGCAAAAATATAATTTCAAAAAGAAAAAGAAAAAAGTTGTTGAAGTTTGACTGTTTGAATAAGAACTAAGTGATCTACGAGACTATATATGACAATGAGGGCCTGCCTTCCGCCTTAACTTTTTATTGGTACCTACTATTAATTGCTTCCATTAAAGGGCGGCTCATATCTTTTCAGTGTAGCAGTCAGTGGCTTTGCTTTGCTGCTTCGCCTGAGCGACTCAGCTAGCTAGAGTGATCATCGAACAGCTCGTGAGTACAGAGTTCATGTTGTATTTGATTTTGGGGTAATGTGGTGAATGGCTAAAAGTTACGTTACGTCCCAAAGGATTGTGTAGATGCCCTTGTAAAGATTAATGTACGTAGGGGCCGGCTCAAACTAAAATTAAAATATGATAAAAAGACAAATAAATCGGCGGTTTATGAACCAGGACTCATGGTGGACCTGTTTTGGGACCAAGTTGTTCCATTTCATGACCAAGGTGTGCAGTGGATAATAGACTTGACACTGGGTTGGATCAAGTGAGTTCCGATTTGACTCCGTGGGGTATATACGTGTCAAGTCGGATACAAATAACTATATATATTTTTTAAAGAAATAATTAAAATGTGCTGCTATATCTGCCCCTTGAATATTTTTCCTTTAGACTCTCAAACATTTTATATACGAGAGAGTGTTAATTTAAATAACTAAATATATTAAAATGGGTTGATATTCCTCTGACCATTATTCAGTCTTTGAAGGACTGGATTAACATGGAATAATCCGAATTTTTTTTACACTTAGGATTTGTTTGGAAACTATTTATTTTATTGAAACTAAGAACTTTTTACTGAAAGTATTGTAGATAAAGACTTAGCCAAAATAATACAGTAGGATTCATGAATAGTACCAAAAAGTTAAGTGAGACTCATGAATAGTAGCAAAAATAAGTTGAATAGTAAAATAATTTAGTTTTTTCTTCCACATTCAATCGCACACTTAGGGTCTATTTTAGATCTGTTTATTTTGATGAAATTGAAAACATTTTGTTGAAAGTACCGTAAATAAAGATAAAAGTTAATTGAAATAATACAGTAATTGAAATAGTACAGTGAGGCTCATGAATAGTACTAAAAAGTGTAGTGAGACTCATGAATAGTAACAAAAAATAAACTGAATAGTAAAATAAGTTGAAAAAAATAATCAATGCCAAATGGACACTAAAAAAAAAAAAAAAAAAGAATAAATTGCATGAAATCTCTCTGAACTTGTATGTCGTTGCTTTAAGACCCCCCCCCCCTCTTTTTTTTTACAATTTAGTACGAGCTAATTTTGGTATTGTGCCAAATAAACTCTTCAATTAGTTGTTTTGACAATTTTAAATTTTTAATGGAAGAATGCAAAGAATGTTTTAAAAAATAAAAATAAACTTGATTATTTACTTTCCATCATTCTAAATTTTCTTGTAAAATAAACACAAATTTATTAAATATTTTTTCACCTTTGAATACAATATTAAATAAATAAAAAATAAATATGCTTTCATTGAACAGAACCAAACAAGTACAACATTATTTTACACTTCAGCCTCAAGGGTAAGGCTAACAAACATACAAAACAAGAGGAATAAAGTCCATGCCCTACTCTCCCAGCTAAGTGTATGTTTCGATAGTGCTAAAAAGCACTTTTTAGCTGCGTCTCACATTTTTCAGTGAGTTTTATGTACCATTCATGAGACTTGTAAGTACTTTTTTCAGCAAAAATAATTTCAAAATTGGGTTCCATGATACTATTTATATATTTAAAAATTATTTTGTTATAATATCCAAACACACCCTAAGTTCTCTGCAAACATGAGTATTAATTCCCCAATTACAATACCCAAAATTCATGAAAATATAAATGTTTTTCCCAGAAAACAATACAATAAAAAACCTACATCTGTTATAAACCCTTCCTAGTACACGACTAACAAGAAGTAAAAAAACATTTTTATGTAATGTTAGTTGGAATTAATACATGAAAATTTTATTTTTGGGATTTTATGTAATGAAGATCAATTATAATCTATGTTAATTTTTATGTATACAATTTATTTATATAAAAAAAACTTTTTTTTTTGTTACTCTATATTCATGCTAATGAAGTGACTATACAATTTTTTTTTTTTTTTTTTTTTTTTGAGAATCAACTATACAATTTGGTTGTACATGACAAAAACGAATTCTCAATAAAATTTTCAATATGATACCAAACGCAATTTAAAAAAAAAAAAAAAAAACGTCATGTCATAATACATTCTATTCTATTAAATGCATGCATTCTCCAAGTATAGTTGCTCCAAACGTTGCCTTAGTAGGCTACTTTCCCTTTTGCAAGCTCCTTATCAGGTGAGACATTGGAGTGCTTCTTGTAGTTCCATTTTCTTGGAGTCCTTGTTGCACTTCCATTTTTTATTCCACCCACATACTGAAACTACAATAGCTTAACCAATCAGAGCATGATATGAAGTTGACTTCGATATGCATATATATTTTCTTTTAGAATAAAGTTTCTCTCTAAACTACTTCCGAGAGAAACTCTTTAAACTTATTTTATATCTTTTTATTGAGTATGAATTATGAAAATTTATTCGTTAAATTGCATGTTTTTATTATATTCTCCATGCTTGCAAAATTTTAAGAAGATAAAAAATTAATTGCTATATCATTAATCAAATGTTTAAATTTCAAGTTTTTGTAGTCTAAAATTATGCATAGAAAATAAGTTTATTGATCAAATATTAAATAATATCTAATTTGAATAAAATTTGACATGCAAATTAAGAATGAAAAGAACTTGCAATCCAACAGTTAAATTTTTAAATTTCACACTCAATAAAAAGATATACGAGAAGTTTAGAGAGTTTCTCTCCAAACTAGAAACCTTGTTTGTTCATATATCATCATTTCTAGGAATTGAAATGTAGTAAAAGGATTTTTTTTTGGGTGCAAAAAAACACAATTTTGCTAACAAATTTGTTAGATAGTAACGTTTCCAAACTATTTAGGAAACTAACATCTCGAGTCTCTTAGACTCGAGTTTATTGTAGCAACTCAAGCCTAAGAGACTTGAGTTCCATGTTCTGGCATGCTGATGTGAAATTTTTAATCCATGTGGAACTCAAGTCTATGAGACTCGAGTTCAATAAGAGAAAGCCAAAACAAAAAAATGTGGGTCTCTTTCTTCTTATTCTTCATCTTCTTCGAACCTCTTCTCCTCTTCTTGTTCTTCTCTTCTCCGTGGGTCTCGAGTTCCTTCAATGCCCAATGCACACACAAATACTTGCCTAGATTGAACAAGGAACAAGGAAAAACATGAAGAAGAAAAAACGCTAGTGAGAAGACCTGAAAAATTAGTGTTGTTGTGGGCAGTGAAGCTAGTTCCTCTCCTTCGCCTCCTCCCCTCTACCAAATTACCAAGATTGATTCAAGTATTTGTTTTGGGTTTTGTGTTTGGTTTTGTTCTTGGGTGTTTGGGGCTGGAAGTGGGAGAAAATGGCTTAGGATTCAAACAACAATGATTATTGTGATGGATTTTGTGAAAGAAATTCCAATGAGAAACTCCGACAAGAGCTTGGATTCTCAGCTATGGCACGACTGTGTTGCTAGGATGGCTTTCTTTTGGTTTTCTTTTTAGGTCTACTTGAGTTCCACATGAATTTTTTTTCCATCTCAGTTTTGCCACCTTATGGACCTTGAGTCTTAGAGACTCGAGTTCCTTCACTGAATTCAAGTCTTAAAGACTTGAGATGCTAGTTTCCTAAATAGTTTCCGAAACATGTTAACTAACGAAATTATTAGCAAAATGATGTTAAATTGCAAAAAATCTTGTAGTAAAATATAATGCATTTGGTAAATAAATGTGGCCCATGGTATCAAATATATATATATATATATGTGTGTGTGTGTGTGTGTGTATAAATTTTAATCTAGCCATTAATATTAAATAAATGCTCTAGATTTCACTACTTCAACAAGAAACTAATAATACCAATATAAAAAATCACATGGTTTTCTCCATATTAAGAGAAAAAATGGGCTATTATGGTCCTATTTAGCGCAATTGGAAACCTAACTTAGAATCCTTTTTTTTATTTACTTCTTAAGTTTTCAACCTGATTTAGCTAAATTGAAGTAATTCATGCCTTAAAAGAATTCTTCTAATTGACTAATATATTTGTAGGGTCAAGATTTGTAGCCCAAGCCCAAAAAATCTGGAGTATGAGCCCAATTAACCTAAGACAATGAATTTGTAGAGAGTGAGTGAAAAAGCTGGATTGGTTGTGAATTAAACAATGTTCAATAATGGTTTTACTGATGAATCAATGTAAGAACAAACTTAAAAATTGAATATATTCATGTCTGAAGAGACAAACTTGTGCATGTATCATTCTTATAAATCTCCTAGACCTTCTCCCCCTCTGGAAGACCTCTTACATTATATATATATATATATATCTCTTTTTAGATCATCTTGATCGTACACTTGTTAGTCATCTGAGCCTTTACTTGAGTGTATATCCCATCTAGCATCTTCTATGGTTCTCTGTGAGTGGTAGTGGTTGAGAATGCACTGTTTAGGGGTATTCTCCACATTAATGCGGTCAGAAAAGTTGTTGCAGTGTATTTAATATGGTGGTAGCAGCTTTTCCTCTAGATATTTATCTGTTCTTATCATCTCTATGCATGCCTGAGGTTTATCCTTATCATTGGAACCGTCAGGAAGGTCACTCGAACCTCCCAAGTACTTGCTTAATTGAGATTTTTTATATCCGAGGACAACACACTCCTCAGACTATTGATGCTCTCTTCGAATTATAATTCTCGATCATTTTCAGGTATATCTCCCCCACCTGGGGTCTTTCTCAATCGTCTATTTCTCTTTGGACAAACTTTTAGTCTTTAAATAGGGCCTTAGGCCCAATATGTAAATTTGGGCTTTTATCCCCACAATAGCCCCTCAAAATTTTAATTTTTCTCTCGCATCCGAGGAGAAAAAATAGGATTTTGATTTGTTACAGAGAATAAAAGATAAAAACGCGAAGAATACCTGAGTTTACACGTGTGTGAGCATAGATCTAGGCGCTTCATCATTGCCGCTGTTGTTTCGGTATTTATGAAGTGGTATTAATTGCTCTAGGCGGCGTTTTGTCTCTTGCATCCAACGGTGGATCATCAATCCTACGGTTGATGTTTTTTCTCAGAATTTGGGCGGGGATAACTCCCACCCACTTTCTGGCCCCTATATAAAGCCTTAGAGAAGACTCTCTCTCATTTACTTTGCGATTTCTTACTCTCTAGTGAACCCAAACGTTCAAGCTCATCCACTTTTTCAAATCATCCGTCTTATTTCTGCAAAAATTCATGCAAATCCTTCCGAGGATTTAAGGATCACTCCCCAACCTTGTTTGTGTAAGTTTTAATCTCCTCGGACCCTTCATTTTCCTCTCGGCCAACGCTCTTAGCCCTCAAACTCTCATTTCTCAGTTACTATTCTGTGTCTCTCTCTATTTAACCAAAAATGGGGAAATTGCAATACCTAGTCGATAGTCCTGCCTTAATAAAGGCATTTAAGGAAACATATGGCATACCACAGGGAGTAACCTGAGGTATTGTCCCCCAGAAAAGATATTATCCGACCGAAGAGAGGGAGAAGTCGTAATCCCTATGATAGCCTTCATAGAAAGAGGAATGACTCTCCTTATGGGTCCAGTTACCAAAAATTATCTTCGTAGCCATAGGCTTTCTCCTGATCAATGTGCACCTAATATGTTTAGGATCTTAGGAGTGATTGACGCTTTGAATCGTCATTTAGGATTGGGGCTCACCTGACTTGATGTAGTACACATGTATGAATGTCATAGCCAAAAGGGAGCGGGATATTATCTTAAATCTCGATCCGACATCGTTAGGCTCATTTCCTGCCTACCCAAGTCTAATAAGGGGATGAAAGACGGCTATTTGATCGTCTCGGGCGCATGACATGAAAGTCTTTATTGCCCAACCCAACCAGGAGAGCCAGGTGGGATATCCTAGATTTAGGTTTCCTAACAATATACTTAAGCTACCTATCGCTTAACATTATTTTCCTTTTCTCCATGTTAGCATCTTTAAGTTTCTGATTATTGTTAATTTCGTTGTGATGTTAACAGATAAAAGGCAAGTTGCTCATTGACTCAGCCTGACTAAGACTGACGCACTTAACTATTTACTGCGATCAGAGATTTTCGTAAGTGAAGATGGACAACTTCGGGCTGCCCATCTTATTCTCGGTTACACACCAAAATCGAGCAATTTTCAGCCGGTCGGCAATGCTATAACGCAAGGAGACTATTGGATTAACCGAATAGATGTCTCTCGGCGTAATTTTCTAGCACCGTTCGACCTTGCCCCTGTGTCACATCCAAATCCGCAGGCGGTACCATTACTCATCCAACCGGTTCAGCAGGTTCCCCTCGAACCAGTAGTAGTGGGTGAAAGAGTTGCTTCCTTGACTTCTTTACTTTAGGAGTAAATTGATAAGTTCAAATTTGAAGGAGAGGCCTCAGGAGGGGTTCCAGTCATTCAGGTTTCGGATGCCAAGGAGGAAATTGACAGGCAGTCTAGTGTTTGCAATCCAGTTTTGATTACTGCCCTACCAAACGATTCTTCAAAAGAAGAGGAGGACATGGCAAGCCTGAGGGATTTAATGAAGACCAGGAAAAAGGTGCCTGAGGCCAAAGGGACTGGTACGTCTCAACCAACTATCAACCTTCCTCCATCACCTTCTCAGGTACCTTCAGATCTCAGCCTACAGCCATTGCCAGATCTGAAGAAGAAAATGCCCCTCACAGATACTGAAGAAAGGGAAGTGGCGCCTCCAAAAGGAACCAAGCAACAGAAAGTGGTCAAGGACCAGTGGAACAAAAGAGCTTCATCTATTAATAGTAGAGATGACCCTCTTATTGCTGAAGTGCGCCAAGCGCCATCCCTTGGGATACCTCCCATCCCTTGGTCCTTTAAATTGGAACTGGACGGTGCTCCCATCCCTTAGGATACCTCCCTTAGAAATTATTACAGACGGGGGGAGGGTAGGTCTAGTTGCTGAAGCCCTAAAGCAACCTTTCCTCCTTTCGAAGGACATGGAGTCTTACAGGCGCTTCAGCTAATATGAACTCTTCTTATCCCTCAAAAGGGATCTGGCCATGGTAAGTGAATTAATCCACTTCTTCAATTAAAATGTTGATCTTTTTTGTTCGTTCCTTTTTCTTTGCTTTATATTGAAAATTTTCATTATACTATGTAGATTACACAACAAGTTTATGTGGCCGAAGAGTGGAATAAAAGGACTTATAATGAAGCCCAGGCCGAGGCCCACACTCAGTCTAAGGTTGAAAAGTCCCTGGGTAATCTGAAGGAAGATTACTCTCGGCTATCCGAGCAACTGAAAGAAATAACTAGCCAAAAGAATAATCTTGATGCTAGCTTGAGGACCGTTGAGAAGCAGGCTAACTGAGATCAATCTGGAGACAGAGCGAGAGTTGGTCAAAGGTTTTTGGGCTGAGCTGCAGACTGCCAAGGAAGCTGCCAAATTGGCCGAGAAGAGCACTCAGCTGGCCAAGGAGGCAGTCGAGACTGAAAGGCAGGCAGTCAATGCACTCGGGGTGGAAGAGACCTAAGTCAGACTTACTGAGGAGTTCGCGAAAATCTGCAGAGAATACTGTGATATGACTTGGGATAAAGCCCTCGACATTGCTGGGGTCCCTCCAGAGTCTGACTTGAGGCAGTCTGGGAGCATTTATTATCACCCTGACATTTTTGAACTCCTAAAGACCTCGGAGCAGCCTCCTTTCGACCAGACCCTTCTTGTTCCTATTGAAGCTACTAAAGAGTCTGGTCAGGGTAATGGTCTGGGTAAGCAATCCGAGGGTGTTCAAGAAAAAAGTAAAGATCTAAAGAAGAAGAGAACTCCTCCTGAAGTCAAAGATCAAGCCCCAGACACTATTGTTGCTTAGCCTAGCCAGACAGCTGACCCTTTGGCTCAGACGAAGACTTAGATGTTTAGGAATTTTAATTTCGTACTTGTATTAGCTCTCTCTCATTTTTTTTTTTTTTTTTT
>NW_027069482.1:17897-95208 GCF_002906115.3 Quercus suber
TATATATATATATATATATATATATATATATATATATATATATATATATATATATATATATATATATATATATTTTCCCCCCCTCAAATTTGACTTTTAAGCTTTCCTCACTCATGGATTTTTTACACTTAAAGTATGTGTCTTTTACAATGAGTATTGTGGGGATAAAAGCCCAAATTTACATATTCGGCCTAAGGTCCTATTTGAAGACTAAAAGTTTGTCCGAAGAGAAATAGACGATTGAGAAAGACCCCAGGTGGGGGAGATATACCTGGAAATGATCGAGAAATATAGTCCGAAGAGAGCATTAGTAGTCCGAGGAGTGTGTTGTCCTTGGATATAAAGAATATCAGTTAAGCAAGTACCTAGGAGGTTCGAGTGACCTTCCTGACGGTTCCAATAATAAGGATAAACCTCAGGCATGCATAGAGATGATAAGAACGGATAAATATCTAGAGGAAAAGCTATTACCATCACATTAAATGCACTGCAACAATTTTTCTGGCTGCATTAATGTGGAGAAGACCCCTGAACAGTACATTCTTAACCACCACCACTCACAGAGAACCATAGAAGATGCTAGATGGGATATACACTCAAGAAAAGGCTCAGATGACTAACAAGTGTACGATCAAGATGATCTAAAAAGAGATATATATAATGTAAAAGGTCTCCTAGAAGGGGAGGAGGTCTAGGAGATATATAAGAATGATACATGCACAAGTTTGTCTCTTTGGACATGAATATATCCAATTTTTAAGTTTGTTCTTACATTGATTCATCAGTAAAACCATTATTGAACGTTGTTTAATTCACAATCAGCCCAGCTCTTTCACCTACTCTCTACAAATTCATTGTCTTGGATTCATTAGGCTCATACTCCAGATCTTTTAGGCTTGGGCTACAAATTTTGACCCTACAATTGGCGCCGTCTGTGGGAAGAGCTTGAGCAAGAGTGAAAGCAACAATTAATGATGTCGGAACTAGGAGAACAACCAGCAGAATCTAGGGCATCTCAACATGTTGATCATTTTCTTAACTTGGAGCGGAGACAGGATTGTGAAGGTAGTGTACACACTACGCATACTGATCGAAGCCAATCACATGGTGGAAGTCACGTGTCCCATGCAGAGAAGAACAAAACTATGCAACTGGAGATTTATCAGCTGAAAAGAGAGTTGCGCCATGCAAAGAGAAAATGGATTTTTTCATATTCTGACGAAGATTTTGATGACAAACAAGACGTCACTTACAAGTAGAGATCTTGAACACCAGTTAGTGAATCTTTCTCCTATGAAGAAGAACATTATCGTAAACAGTAGTCTCGAAATCCATCATGTGGAGGTGTAAGGAACGATACTATGAGCAAGGCCTTGAGCCAGATCTCCAAATCGCCTTTCATGCGTAGGATTGAGGAGGCAAGACTTCCTCGCCGTTTTCATCAATTGATGTTCACTATTTACAATAGAAAAACAGATCCTGTAGAGCATGTGAGCCATTTTAACCAAAGGATGGTAGTCCATTCTAAAGATGAGGCTTTGATGTGCAAAGTTTTCCCCTCCAATTTTGGACCAATCGCGATGAGATGGTTTGCCAACCTGAGAGCAAATTCCATTAATTCATTCAAAGAACTCACCCAAGCAATTGGTTCCCGTTTTGTCACCTGCCGAAGAGTGACCAGGCCCTTAACTTCATTGTTATCCTTGAGCATGCAAGAAGGTGAGACCTTGAAAACATACTCAGATAGGTACTAGGAGATGTTCAATGAGATGGAAGGCATATATATATATATATATAATAATGACCTTTAAGTCGACACCACGAAGAATCCCATAAGGATACCCAAGGTTTGACCCCCTCCCCCCTTAATGTAGCAGAAGAAGATGAAGAAATTAAAGTATTGTTGATGCAATTGATCGTATATATAGTGGAACCTCGATGATAGACACTTGTATGAAGGTAATGGAAGACACAAGGGGGTTGTTAGTTTGGTCCGTCGAGGGATTCTCTGTTGTTTAAGTCAATAATAAATAATTAATATGAAGAAATTAAGTTATTGTTGATGCATTTGATTTCATTGCTTAAGTCAATAAAGGTATAGTTTTTTTTTTTTTTTTAAATTAAAAAAATGTAATTAACAAGAAACAACTAATTATTTTGTGCATACCATAACTCAAGAAACCAATTTCTTAATATTTTATAGTGATCATGATTCAAATTGGACAGTGATTCTTGGGGAATAGAACTTTAAAGGATAATACTATGATTCTCATAATTCGTTTTTGAGATAGTTACTTAGAGACGGTATTTGTGGGTCTCTCATGTTAGTGAGATATAAGTCTCACATGTCAAGTGCATACAAGAATTAGGCTAGTCACTTGGGTTTAATGGTGTGCATGACTCGGGTTGGGTTCCACACAACTCAATCCACGTGGATTGGGTTGGACCCATGAGTTGGTTAGATTTGTTTTTTTAATTACTTTATTATTATTAAATTGAGAATTAGAACAATGCCACTACAAATAAGAGAAGTTTATAACCAAATAATTCGAAGCATAACATCAAACCAACACAAACTATATGAGAAGAACTTAGGTGTTTGAGTTATATTTAAGAAGAGAGGTAAAAATGTAAATAATAAAATTGCATAATATATTTTTAGATATGTTTTTTAAAATTAAAATATATATTAAATATAGGTGGATTAGGTTGAGTTAGGTAGATTTGTGAATCTTATAACCCCAATCTAACCCGATCCATTGTAAAAACAAATTTCACAACCCAACCCAACCCAACCCACCAACTCTTAAAAATCAACCCAACCTAATAGATTGAATTAAATCGGGTCGATTTTGACAGGTTGGTTGCACACCCCCTTTTTGGGTTATTTGATATATAGGCTAACTCAAACTCATCCTTCCTTCTTGCTTGACCTCATTTACCCTTAAAGCTGAGCAAAGAAATGTGGTGGGGCTTGTCATGCCATATTATCATGTTGTCTATCATGGATAAACTTGACATAATCATACCATTTATAGCATCTCCTTATAATATTGACTTGACTTGTAAAATTATTGAAAATCTTAAGGTGAGAGAGAGAGAGATTGAATATAAGGAAAAAACAATCATGAAAAACTCAAAATTCTGAAAGAAAAAAAGGATAAAGACAAGATTTCAAACTTTCTTCCTTTTCCCCCTATAGTGAATAAATCATGAAGTAGTGTTTATATATTTTTTTAAAATTATTTGTTAAAGTGGTAAAATCAACACTACTTATCTCAGATAAACGGTTTAATATTTAAAAATTAAGAATTATAATTTAAATATTGATCTCGAAAAGTTTAGAAGATTCTCATATCAAAGGACCCCAGCATTGCATTTCAAGTCATGACTATCACTGTAGCAATATGCCACTCTATTCTTTTTCTAAGTGTCTGTTACGCATTAATCTTTTCAAATTCACAGAAAGTCAAAACACGTGCGAGTGGTGACCTCACACCACTTTATAGAGTTTATTTCAAGTGTAATGCTTACATAGTAATATACAATCAGAATGCATATCAATATATACTCAATAGTCGTCGCGAGTGATGAGCTTATAAATCATTTGGCGAGAAATGTGCGCGTGAAGAGTTCTTAGTTTAACTAGCATTTTCTGATGTTTTCAATAAAAATATTTAGGATTTGAATTCTATCTTTTCTTTTTTTAATTATTCAAAAGAGACAAAGTTGAGCTATACAACTTTCAATGAATGACTGGATCAGAGATAGATCTAGGAATTCAAACTAAGGGGGTGGAGATAAGCGGAAAAAAAAGAAAAGAAAAAGAAATTCTCTTTGTCTTGCAGTCTTGCTCTCTCTTTTCAGTTTTTCTTTTTCTTTTTCTATTGTGTTCTCTGTTTAGAGTTTGGACTGAATTTTTGTATTTACTTTTTTTTTTTTTTTTAATGATTTACATTGGGCTGGCTGGCTGGGTATTGTCAATTGTGGCTCAAAATTTTGGAGGTTTTTATTTTTTTTTATTTTTTATTTTTTTGGTTGATTTACATTGGGCTAGCCGGCTAGTAATGGGGTTGAAAATTTTGGAGGGGGGTCTATTGCGTTTGGAGTTTGGACTGAATTTTTGACCAAGGCTAAAGACCTGCTCCTAGGCTATAGCACACAGGCTTGAATAGTTTTTTCTCGTAGGTATCCTAGGCTATAGCACACGGATATGAATAGTTTTTTCTCGTGTGGATTCCTACGTTAAAATAGGCTTATATAAGCAATTATGAGAATAAACTAATTAAGAATGCAATTAATGGCTAGTTGAATTCAACTAGGTAGCCATGCATTGAGACAAACTCCTCGATCTGCCAAGATTTTCATAGCTACACACTTAACAAAAAATAGGACTTATTGTGGTTAAATATTCACCTCCAACCCAAATATTCTAGTGCCCTCAGCTCTAATATTGTTTCCAATAAAAAAAAAAAAATTTAAGTCAATTAGTTGGAGGACCTGTCACTATTGGCACAATAGTTGCTTACTTTCGCTAGCACGTGGGTTTCTTGAATCTCTGGATGTATTTATAGTGGTAAGATACAAACTCAGCAGACTTGACTTGAATTCAAACCTTATTTTCCAAGGAGAACCACAAATTAAGTCAAGAGAGTGAAATGGTGGACTCATATGGACAATCTTCTGGTGCAAATGCATGCATGCATGCATATGGATAGAGAGAGAGCTTCGAGGAAGCTCAAAGACAACTCTTATATGTCTGTCTGCTATATACCATATTATAAATGGTCAGTCCTTCTAAATTAGTGATAAAGCTACTTAGAGCCAAAAGGAGGATGAATACTAGCTAGGTCACTTTCTCTTGCTTTAAAACAAACATAGAGACACTAAGAGAACGAAAATCTTTTTTACTTTTTAAAGAATTTTAAGGAAGTTTTTACTTAAACCTGTTATCCTATGTTATAAATGGTTCTATCTATCCATCTAGAGGGGTTTTGAAGCTTTCTAGCTCTCTCTGAGGAACTTGAATAGTAGCAAATTTGATTTACCTCTCTCTCTCTCTCTCTTACCTCACGCAGCATATGCACTGTGAATCTGAAGATATATTTGAGTAATTAGCAATTAACTTTTCAAGAAAATTGCCTAAATCCTCCATTTAGAAGATACCATCTCTAGTACCTTCTTATAATAAATCCATTCTTATGTAGAAATTCAATGTAGCAATCATAAGTTCAAAGTGACTATGTGTGTACCTATTTTTCAGAGAAGTAACTAATAAATCCAAATTATGAAAATAATTCTCACCTATAGAGTGATCACTAAAATATAAAAATGGAACTGCATATTCATATATGACATACACGTGCCCACTAGCAGCCGGTGGCCTTTGTAATATGCATATCCTTTCTATAAAGGAAAGCATCTTTTCAAATCATGCATGAGACTACACGGCTGAGAAAGACATCCCTCTAATTTTTTTCCGATAATCAATAATATCATCATAACAAGCCAAAAGTTTGGAAAATGAACCCTAGAAAGAATACAAAAGACAAAACCTTATAAATACAAAAGCCTCTTATCTCCTACATATACTGCAAGCTGGAAAGCCATAGCACTAACTCACGGGAAGCTTAAGTTACAGACATGAGTTCCATTAACATCATAGGAGCACTAAAAACATTTATTTCATTTTAATCACGATTTAGCATTGTCACAATTGAGCAAATAATAAACAAGCATTTAGGCACCTAAAACCTGCATTTCATTTTCAAAATCATTTAGTACACATTAATTAGTGGACAGCACCCCCTCACCCCCCACCCAAAAGAAAACACACACACCAACCCAAATCCCAGACGCATGTACAATATTAGTTATCATATGAACAAATAGTTTTGGTTTTCTTTTTTCTTTTTTTTTTCCTTTTTATGATTGTCATGATCTATTTCAGTAATGGTTCCATTATATTTCATCGAATAACCTTGCACACTTCTTAATTACTAGAGAAAAAAGTGTTACCATTCCATTATAAAGATATGCTTAAAGTCGCCCTCCAGTTAATAACTTCGTCCTTTTTATAAAATCTTGCTCTTGGAAAAGAGAAAATCATTTTGAACCACTAATTCTGCTTTACTTTCCAAACCACATTTTCCACACAGACCCCATATAGTATAGCTCTTTGCTATCAACTTGGAAGAGAAATGGTGTTTGGACTCATGGCTAGGTTTTTCCAGCAACAAATACTGCTCCCATCACTCCATGATGTGTACTTGACCTAACAAGTGTAAATAAGCTGGGACCCATATTGCCTCTTGCACTTTTTTCCACATCTTTTTCTTGCTTATCAAATTCAACCCCAACACAAGTCTAGCACTTAATTAAACCCAATCAAAAGTGCAAAATCAAAGTTATTCAAATTAAGCACATCATTAAACCATTAGTCACCAAGAGTTACAAACTTAAAATTACAACCCTAGAATTTAATAAAAACAAAGTTGATACAAATAGAAACAAAATAACACGTTCAAATTACATACAATAATATCAAATATGTCAATAGCCGTACCGTACGGATAGGATAGTTCTAGTCCTCTAGATCCTCCCTTTCAGAGAAGAAGAAGTTCAATACTGGACCCAGCAGTAATATGAAATTTATGGGATAAAGCCTAAAGGGTCTCAAAATACTAACATAATTCAATAATTAAAAAACAAAAACAAAAACATAGAATAATTACATATACAATAGATATGTAACGTACAGTGATTCTAGGCCTTAGGCCTTTAGCTTGAGAGAGCTTACTCAATTTTCACACAGTGTCCAGCCTTCTAAGCGCATCAAGTTGGGGAGAATCATAGAATACAGTATTGGGCAACAAACCAGATAAATTGTCAAACATCTGGGGAGTGAAAACATCATCGTACGGCTCAAACTGAGAGCTTGAACTCTCGGGCTGTTCTTGACTAGTACTGGGGTCCACAGTGGGCACCTCCTCTTGTTGTGAATGATCATCATCATCATCATCACCATCCATCTTATTGTCATCATTAATCCTGGGATCGGGAGCCGTTTGATGCTGGCGGCCACCGACATGTTCATCTTTGTTTGAAAACTTTGTGGGGTCAGGCAATTCAGAATCTTGGCCCGTGAGTTCTTGAACCAAGGCCCTGAATTGTGAAGCACTGGTCTTGACCTTCATAGGGTTGGATATGTACACAACTTTGATGGGGTTATTGTTGTTGTTTTTCTTGGGTTGCTTGGCTTTCTTGGTTGGTTTTCTTTGGTGCACACTTGTTAGTAGGTTGTTTTCCATGTTTGGTAGTTGGAGATATAAAAAAAGAGAGGGGGTTTGAGGAGCTCAAAAAGATAACATGTTTTGCATGAAAGTGGAGTAGATTATTGGGTGAGAGAGAGCAAAAGAGGGATGGTGTTTGAGGCTGCAAAAGAAGTCTTGGAAAGGAAAAAGAAATGGTGAGAAAAGAAGATAAAGAGGAAATGAAGGTAAAAAACAATTGATAGTTCTAGCTACGCTTTGATACAGCAAATGGAAACTAACAAGAAAGTTATGGCATAGATTTCCTATTCCCATGCGCCACCATGGCGCGTGTTTCTCACGCTTACATTAACATTATATTATGCCTTTTTAAATAATTAAAAATAGAAATAAAAAATTACATAAAAGGCCAAAGTTTATAGCTTTTTCAAATTGTAAGTTAAAGTAAAAAATTTATGAAACCATTTTAATTTAAAAGTTATGTCTACCTATGTCACTTATTTTTGTTATCTTGGGCAATAATGGAGTAAAGAAGTACAAGAAATCATTGATTCAATTATGTGTTTTACCTAGTAGTTGTTCATAATTCAATCTGGAAAACACTAAATACAGATGGTGGAATGAGATAGTGATTGCCTAAAAATAGAAGTTCATTATACCCAGTTGTAACATAAAAATTATCATTTTATTTATTTGTTATTTTCTACTTTGTTATAGTTAATAATAATGAAGATGGATAANTCCATATTTTCTTCTTTTCTATACACGTGGGAAAGGATTAGCCTCATCCTTCTATTCTGCAATGCCAAATTCTATAATGACTTTTTTTTTTAATATAATAAGGAAACTTAATAATTAAGACTATTTATTTGGAAAAAAATTTATTTGTTAAGAAGTTATATTCACATGCATTTAATCTTGAACAAACCTGGCTTGGGTCTGATACAAAAACAGCTCTGGATCGTTACGCTTACATATAGCTAAAAATGAACACGTATCATAATTTTGATGAATCTATTGCACAAAAATATTGAATCCAATCTTTAATTGTCCATCTTGAACCCAGATTTCTTTTTTTATCAAATTATCTATAGAAAATTAAATGTTGTTTAAGTTTGTGGACTATAATTACTAGAAGACAAAAGTATTTGGGCACTATGAAATCTCACAATATCTTTACACCAATCTTATTTTGAGTAGTGGATTGAAATTTAATCTTTTTTTTTTATAATAAGTTGATATTTAAATTTGTTGTGACTATAGAAGATCTCTTACAAGACATTAAAGATTTACTTCTTAATAAATTGTCTTTTTTTTTTTTTTGAGAAATGTTATATATATCCACAATATTTTTACAATAAATTTTATATATTAAGTTGTGACTAGTTCTAAACCATCACTTAAATTATTATTATTTTTACCCATTAACAACAGCTAATAACAACTTGTCAAAAATTATTCTCAAGTCATTATAGAAAGACTTAACTCTTATTGTTATTAATTATAAACTTATTTCTATGGCCTAGCTTCCTTTTTATTTTTTTAATATGATAAATGAAAGTATAAAATTTTTCTTGTAACTTTTTTTTTTGAGGAGTGTTTAATCCTTTTTTGTTTTCCTTGTTACAATAAGTTGGTGGGATCTTGCCTCCAAGTTTGAATCCAAATTCTTCCACATAGGAATGCCACTAAATTAAAAAACTCTCACTTGCATGAAATCTCATACCTCTAATCCATTTGGCATAAGTTAAAAACCTCAAGAACTATGGGTATCAGCTTATTTCCAGATTCAATAAGATATGTCTCTATTCTTGTTTTCAAAGACAGGAATGGGTTTGGGAGGTTTGGACCGGTAGACGCCATACGTCACATTAATTGTATGAGGCATAAATCTTGAGTCTATATTCAGGCCACGTATTTCCGGTCTTAAGCAACTACCAAGATGTTCCATGACTTGGTACAAAATTTCCATGGTTTTGATAGCCTTGGTTTATCCTAAATGTCGGAAATATTTTGTAGACATTCTTTTCTTTGTTTCTCTCCCCCAAACCAAAAAAAAAAAAAAAAAAAAAAATCTTTGTCTTTTATTTGTTGTTAATTCGATAGTAAGAGATAAAAGATTTTAATTCGCTCTAAACATCTCTAATGAGAACATCAAAAAATATTATTAAATTACAAAGCTTTTAATTATTTTTTATTTCTTTCAAAACAAGTAATAAAAAATAAAAAAACAATAGCTCAAAATATATCCAAAAAAAAAATTACAATATTTTCCACAACTATTAAAATGACATATTGTGATTATTATTAATTAATAAACAAAAAGTGTCAAGGTTGAGTAATATTACTCTAATAAGTTAAGAGTTTTGTAATTCAAGTAACACATTTTGATGATTTAAAAAAGAATTCTAGAGACCCCCACTCCCAATTTTCAAATTATCAACCAAAAAAATTATTGCTTTAATAACAGTTATTGTGTTAATGATTATAAAAAGGATTTTAAAATTTTTTGAGTTCCTAGTATTACTAAATAGAAAATATTAACCTTAGGATGAGTCATAGTTTTAATTGATTATCCAGTCCAGAGACAGACACAGGTAGGGGCCCAGGCCCCCTAACCCAATTTTTTTTTATTAGTAGGTATATTTTCAAAAAAAATTAATAATAATAATAATTGGCCCCCCTCACTTAGGATCTTGTCCCTTCCCCCCTCCAAAATTTTCAGTCCCATTACCAGCCGGCCAACCCAAGGTAAATCAACCAAAAAAAAAGGGTAAATATTTTTTTTTTTTTTTTTTTTTTTTTGGGGGGGGTTGGGGGTGTTTGGGGCAAAGTCTAAACCAAGAAAGGGCACAAAAAATTATTTCCCAATACATTTTAAAAAAATCATTAATCGAAAATGAATTCAATATTCTTTTAAATTCTGAAAATAAATTATGATCGATTATATAGTAAACATAAATTTCCTTTTTAGTGTACAAAATCAAATAGCTTTTGATTGATTGATTTATTTATAAAACTTAGTTTTGACAATATTTAAGACTAAATTTGCTCATCTTGTAGTTATAATAGAAATTATAATCACTTTATAAACAGGTTGATAGATTGTTGATCTTTTAATCCTTAACGGCTGTTTGGCACCAAGAATAAAAAGAAAAAAAAAGTACTTCTAATCTACTACGGTCCCATCAAAATTTTGAAGGAGAAAAGAAAAAAGAAAGAAACATGTGCGGACACTTTTACATACATATATAAGATTAAGAAACTAACTTAGAATAAAAATAAATAAATAATTTTACTTTAAGACCCTTAGTCTATTATTTCTTAATTTGTCCTTAATTTTCTACTTATTAATCTATTTTTGCTTACCAAAGAATTTTAGTAGAAAAAAAAAAAAAAATTACAACGAGTATTTCAAACTGCAAGGTCTGTCTCATGAGGTAATAAGCAAGCTGGCAAGATGCATAAGTTCAAGTTCCTACATTATAGCTAAATGTTTGCTTTATTGCTATGATTGTTACTTCACTAGAATCACTTCACATGACATGACTAAGAGAGTAAGAGTCATGCTGAAGGGCAGTTGGCCGCCCACGTGAGTAGGGGATATAATATTGTAACAATACTATTGTTGTTGTATTAATCATTTTCATTACTTAAAGAGAGAGGGAGGGGCGGAGCTCTTTGGGCTAAGGGGGGCCATGTTCCCCCCTGGCCATAACATTGCTCCGTCCCTGCCTAGAGGACAAGTTAAGTTACTATTAGGGTTTTTAGTAGTTGCTTATGTACTCCAATTCTTCTTAGTATACATTTGATGCGTGATTCAATAAACGCCCGCACAATGCACATTTATTTAATCCAAACCATATGATTAGGGGTCTATTTATAGACACGCCTTTATACATTTTCATGAACATTTGTGCTCTCTTTTTAAGGGTTAGGAACTAAGCTAGGAAAGTTTGAGCAAGATCATTTAGAGCATTCACATCAGTCCGTGTATAATAAAAAATTGTGTAAAATTTATACAGTTTTGCCTAAAAATGACCTACATCAGTTCATGTATAATTGTGAATGATGGTTGTAATGTATAAAGAAAGAGAAGCAATTAAAAAAATTAAGAAAAAAAAAAGACATTTTAATGAAATGTAGTGTAAAATAGGACTAATAAGTTGCATATTTATATGCTGATTGACCTCTCACTAGACTTCTTGTATCTCAAATTTTGAATTCTTCTCTCTTTTTACCTGATCTTTTTGTGTGGCCATCAATGATTGAGTAAAGCCATATATCATGGGTTTTTTCATTATCTCTGCCCATAAATAAACAGAAGATTCAAAGGTAAAATCAGATATGCATCTTTGCATCTATAAAATAAAGAAAAATTATTGCATAGTCTTGGATTATATTTCCCCCCTCTCACACAGGGTGGGTCCTATGATGGATGGAACCCACCCTTAGTAAGAAGGAGGGAGTATAGTCCAAGACTATGCAATAACATCATTTCAATGGGTAAAAGTCAGGAAAGAAATTTTCAAATTCACTTTACTCCCCAGCCAAATTTGACAAAATTTCAATGTTAAAAGATTGTCAAATGGCATCACAACTTTGACTCAAAAACTATATATGTGTGTGTGTGTGTGTGTGTGTGTATTTATATATCTTAGTTGATTAATTTTCTTCCCCCAATATTTGAAGCCTCATCATTAGTCAAACAATGAGAGTACCATCCTTGATGAAGACAGGATTTAAAAACTCAGAATGATCGGGCTCAAATAATCTTATTTGATTATTCTAAAACATTTAATGGTTTGAAATGTTTATTATGCTTTATGAGTTTAATTTACTAAAGTTTTTTTTTTTTTAAAGAATAATTTACCAAAAATTTGAGAGAGCTCATGGGCGCTCATTACAAGGAGAGCCCATTGCCTTTACCCTTTAGCTATATTGGAAAAAATTGGTGCTCTTTTAACTTTTCTTTTGTTGTTAAATTACTTTTCTGCAATCTAATTTTCCTATGAAATGTAAGTCCACAACGAACATAATCTGGTGAATGTAACAAAATAATTAGTTTGAAATAGCATGTTGTATTGATCGCTCTTCCAATCAACGAATTGAATTTTAACTCTAATGGGCGGTAGTTTTTTTTTTTTGAGGGAATAATGGGCGGTAGAGTTAAAAGACTTGAAATCACATGTTTGGGTATTATGATAAAAAGTCATTTAAAAAAAAAACATTGATTCAAGAAAATGATTAATTTAATTATTATATATCTATATATTATCTAAAAGCTAAGGTTTAACATTTATTGCTGCTATGTTTTAATTGAGCCATATTAATAGCCATATTCTCATTTTCTTTCTATCTTTTTTCCCCTATTAGTCCACACCTACCATTGGAGTATTCACATCAGCTCATGCGAAAATTCATGTCTATTTTAGCTTAAAAACCTATTTTTTCTATTTTACATATTCACTTTTCAAAACAACCCATATTAAATTATCTATATTACACTACATTTCACTAAAATATAAAATTTTCTTAATTTTTTTAATTGTTCATATTTCTTTACATACAATAACCACTATCCACCTTCTTCTTTCATCATTAGGATATGTAAAGAAAGAATAAAATAAATAAATGAAAAAAAAAATGTCAGTATAAATTTACACGATTACTATAGCAAACTTGTAAACTTGTTAATTTACACAATTATACACTCCTTGACATGGCTCATTTTAACTATGTAAATTTTACATATTTTTCTATTATTAGTTTACAGTGACAAAAACCTGTAATCTAGCAATAGGCATAATGATCACTTGGTTAGCTTAAGTGTCTATTTGCCATCGGAACTCTAATGTAGGGTGTACTATTAAATTATCAATTGTCCCAAAAACTTAAGTTGTTAGTCTATTGAACTTAATTATTTAACTATAGTTATAACCATGGGTGGAACTAGGAATTTATGTTTAAAGGCTGAGTTATGTTACTATTATAAACTCTAATAATTATACAAAAAGTGTCTAATTTGATATTAGATATTTACACAAACAGAAGAAATAATATCTCTTATTAAAGGTATACTCGATAATGATATTTCATAGAGTAAATTTAAGCTATTATCATGCATATAATTTCATTTTCAATATAAACAATCAAATTGACATGCAAAGTGATAACAAAATCACAATGGAACCAATGAAGTCTTCAAAACCACAAATAATCTAAAACTTTAGCATATATAAGAATTAAATTTACAACAAAAATGAAAACAAAAAAACAAAAATAACTTGTCTCTATAACCACTAAGCTTATTAATTTTTTTAAAGAAAAATCATGCGATATATTTTGAGGTCTTTATAATTGTACTACTAAGTCTATTACTTAATTTATTTTTTTAAAGATCATAGGATATATTTTGTGGGGCCATGGTCCCCCAAAGGATACAAATGGTTCTACCCTTGGTTCTAACACCTCCCCTCACATGTGAATGTGAGATTTTTAACATTTCAAATAGGAGGTAAAGTAAAGCCTGCTTTGATATTATATTAAATTATTGATTTTTTCAAACATTTAAGCTGTTAGTAAATTGTGAATTTAATTATTTAATTATAATTTTAACATGTACTCATCATAAGATGAAATATTATTATCATCATTATACGTGACAACTTTTATGATATTACCATATCAAGAAAACATACCTGCCTATTAATAAAAATCCAAATATATTCAGAAGCCACAACCAACTTAAAAGGGATAAAATTGGAAAAAAAAAAATCATTTAGGAGTTTAAAAACATTTTTTGTAATCAAGCAAGAGCCAAGGGAGTTTTCAGAATTAATTTGCCCAATCTAAATCTCTATTACTTCAAATGAAGCCTAAGTCATTCCAACATCAAGTTAAATAATAACTTGTCATCATAGATAGTAATCATACTTGAACTTTTAAGGATGCATTTTATGATATGACTGCATAGTTATTTACACTGCTGCACAAATTGAGACAGCTTTGGAATTTCAAAGGTGCTGGTTATCCATCCACTCAAAGACTTCCAACTACTGTACATTGAAGACAATTATCAATCTCTAAATCACCTTGATACAACCCATAGCATTTTTTTTTAATTTAATAAATAATTTTCTAGGATGGGACAATCTAGGAACTCTAATATCATCACAAAAATTGCCATTGTCATCCATCCACACACACAATATTAACCACAAAGTAGATATCATGTGATTCATTTAAGCACAAACTCATCTGTACGAAATCGTTCCCTCACATCAATTAGGTGACAGGAAGTGAAGAGTCTAACCCTGCCCTCAGAATTTGTACTTTTAGTAAGCAAATTTGGGTGTAATGCTGAAAGCAATAATGACTGTGCATATATATTATGCCAGTTATTGATGCAGATGACCAAAAATAGTAATAACCATCGTAGTTATACTTGGTTTCAAAGCCTCCTTCAATTGGGTTAGGTGTTATGGTTCCTTGGACAAGCCCTGCAATTTTATTTATTTATTTACTTTTTCATTAGTTGTAAACTACCCAATTTAATTATCTCACAGAAGTCATAGGGTTAATCCTCTTTGAAATTCATTTGCAAGCCTATCATAGCATAAAAAGGTCTTTGCATATGGCTATTCATCATGCATTCAAAATCATCCATATAAAAACTATGATGGGTATGACCTAATCCTGTTCTTAAAGGGGAAATACATCAATTAGGTGACAGGAAGTGAAGAGTCTAACCCTGCCCTCAGAATTTGTACTTTTAGTAAGCAAATTTGGGTGTAATGCTGAAAGCAATAATGACTGTGCATATATATTATGCCAGTTATTGATGCAGATGACCAAAAATAGTAATAACCATCGTAGTTATACTTGGTTTCAAAGCCTCCTTCAATTGGGTTAGGTGTTATGGTTCCTTGGACAAGCCCTGCAATTTTATTTATTTATTTACTTTTTCATTAGTTGTAAACTACCCAATTTAATTATCTCACAGAAGTCATAGGGTTAATCCTCTTTGAAATTCATTTGCAAGCCTATCATAGCATAAAAAGGTCTTTGCATATGGCTATTCATCATGCATTCAAAATCATCCATATAAAAACTATGATGGGTATGACCTAATCCTGTTCTTAAAGGGGAAAGAAAAAGATATGATTTTTTTTTCAGCTGCACTTTAGGATAGACAGTCATGTTTGACATATTATATATTTGAACTAATCAATTAGCTTGGAGTTAGACGCATCGAGAATGTCATTCTTCTTTGGAACTGTACGAACAATTCACCTAAAACTCTTTTGAGTATCCAATATAACCCAAAAATGAACGCAGATCAGTAAGGAACCAAGATAATGAAACTCCAAAGACAGGTCATGCCCTGCTTCCTCACAAAAGAGAAAGAGAACCTACTAGACCACCAGCTGAATTAACCACTGACCAAGTCATATAAAATTTGGATAACTGCATTGCATGAAATATGAGTATACCTCCCTCCCCCTCCCCCTCTCCAAAAAAAAAAACAAAAAAGGCTACACAGTTGCAGAACAATGAGTACCAAGGTAAAAATTTAGTACCATGCAGTTGGTTCATAATAGATTTAAACCACTTTGCTTTTCTGCTAGAAAAACAACACATGCTTGGAAGAAAAACTAATAAATAGAACTCCATCGTATGGATTCCCTTCTGATATACTTTCTGGAAGTACTCTGCGTTCGAAATTGCTTCCAAAACTCATTCTATTGACTACCGTTAGAAGAACATAAGGCTAAGGGACTTCCGCACAAACATGACAGCTCTTTTTTTTAATTCTGTCTATGGGTAATGTGAGATACTTTACAGGTAGCAGAATGTTCGTATGAATAACTATATCCAGACACAAAGAATGTGAGATACTTCAGGCTGAATTTGACATCCTACTACATACCAGACTCAAAAGATTTATAAAGCTAGTAAAAGAGACACATGATTGCCTACTTTACTAAAGACGATACTAAAAAGGTTGATACAATACAAGTGTGATGCCCCTTTTGCCACACATTTATAGACAAATCAATTTATATATAAAAGCACAGACCCCACGCGAGAGTTCATGATTTTTTTTTTTTAAAAAAATCTTACCTTGAGAAGGTTAAAAATGTGCAATGAAGCTTCAAACTAATTTTTATAATCTCAAAATATATATGTTTCTTTACTCTAATTTAGTTTACTTTTTCTTTATAATATATATACAACATTCTTCAAAACCGTTTTACATAAAATATCACAAAATTATCTGTGCATCGCATAAGCAACTTACTAGTTTACATAATTGGAGAACTCAGATTTATATGGTTATTTCACTATCCTTATGCAATAATGCAATCTACAAATAGAAGCGTCATTGAGAAGGTACAAATATGAGTAAAAACTAAAACACATGTTATAATCAACAAGCTGGACAAAAAGTCTTAAGGATAAAGAAGAGAATCTGAAATATTTGACCTAGGGCATTGGAAGACCAAAAAATAATAGCTTCATTTGTTCTTTTACCTATTTTATGAGACAGATTGAATCTGCTTTTGCCAATTCCTAAGTCTTCAGACAGGTTATCTCATCATCCGGGACATTTAGGTCAAATTAGATGTAGACATGGCCATTGGAAATCAGTTGTGTAAATTAATTATAAGTCACCCACAATCATTCATTCACTTTGAACCTGATTCTAAGTTTCTAACTAAAGTAAGCACAAAACCACAAAATACACGACCACCTTACTTGAAAATATGAAAACAATCTTCTCCATGATTTGGTAACAATAAATCTGCTCTAACTTATATCACCATTCTACCAGTTCCTCAAAAAAAAAAAAAAAAAAAAAAAAAACCACATACATCACCATCAAATTCAATTATTAAACACAGTAGTCAAGCTTTGAATGTCCCTGTTTTGTGGTGGCAAATAAGTAATTCATGATGTCCACCTCTTAATTCTAATAAAGCAGGCAAAAATCCAAAATAAAAACAACAATGAACAGATTGGAAACTAGAGACGTCCATATGTAGGATGCTTTCATATCATAAAAACAGCAACTTTGTTTCAAATTCAAAGAAGACTAAATTAAAATGAACAAAAAAAGAAAAATACAAGTCACTGTCCTATTCTATCAAATAATGATTGGACTTAAAGTTGGCAGGAGTTCTACCCTAGGGGTGTTTGTAAATCAAAAAAATGCACAATCAGAGAAGTCAGCAGCATACAATCCCATCCACGAACCAAGCAGAAGATCTACACAAGACAGTGGCTGCTGACTAATATCAGAAAGACCAGAGAATGTGTCATCAATAAGATTGAGTCCGTCATCAAATCCAGACCCATCTTCTTGGTTCCTTCTTGTGAATCCAAGAATTGGAATTGTGAATGATCATCAAGGGGAGCAAATCTTGGATTTTCATCAAACGGGACTCAATCATCAAAGGCAGAAAATCTTGGACTTTCATCAAATGGGTCATGATCATCAAAGGCAAGAAATCTTGGATTTTCATGAAATAATTTTCCGATTTGTACTCATTCTGTGCAGACTAGATTTAAATCCTTGACTTCGGCTATGCTAAATGTTTTAAGCCAATTTTTTGGGTTATGTAAACTTGGCTTCCAAGTGGGGAATAAGAGATGAATGAAAGAGAGTCAAGAGACACCTGGGCTATGTTGTCTAGTGGTGTGGCACCGATGTTGATGCAATGATGATGTTGCCTATGGTTGATGTGGCAAAATGTCGTTGAGACACATGGCTAGACCAAATTTGCTGCACTAGGATTAGCTGGAAGTGGAGTGAAGGAGAGATTGTCAGATTCGTGGAATCAATTTCAAGAAAGATAAATATCTGTGAGATTGAGCAATGAGGAAAGAAGTGTATTCCAGATTGCAGTGGTTGAGAAAGAGAGACTATTCTATGCTCACTGTTTGAAAGAGTATTGACTTGCTCAATATCCCATTAGTATCTTGCACGATTCTCAAACCAAACATTTGGAATTGACCACAACAGAGACTGCCTTGAACTTGCTTACCCTTTCTCAGAAAAATAACGCAGCCATTACGCGACATCGTTCATGTTTTGTCAATTAGCATGCCGGCTTCCATCCTAACAATTCAATCATCTTTCAATTTCCCTTATCCTCCCCCCAAAAAATAAATAAAACAAAATAAAATGAATGAACAAAGTTTATTGAATAAAGACGACAAACAATATCATTCTCAAAAAAAGAAGCTATTCCAGCTGCTATTCACTTTGCAACAAACACACCAATAATGCATTAACATGGTTACCATCACTCGAACTCAACTCTTCCTTAAATTCTTCAAGTATTAGAGGCCAGCCATTCAAGTCCTAAAGTATAGAAACTAGCCATTCAAATCTTCAAGATTTCATCAGAGTCTTCATTAGCCACCATTAGAACCTCTTTTCACAGACCATTTTGCCTTAGTTCAATTCACATTCAAGTCTTCAAATACTGAAACCAAGTTGAAATTATATAAAGTTACCAATTGAGCTCCTTACTAATGTTAATCATCACTTTGACAAATATTCATTACTGGAATCCACAAAAGTTAAAAGCCACAAATTTAAAGAAAGCTATCAAAAAATTCTCAAATAAAAAAGAGGTTCAACCAAATCACAAGCCCTACAAGAACCGGCAAATCTTTCATTTCCAATTGAAATTATATGCTCCATTGAAGTTAAAATTATCAAAAAATCTCCAAGAACACTTAAAGATTTAGCACTTAGTTGAAACCCAATAAAACTTTCTTGTATAGAGCGACAAAATTGAACTCCAGAATACAAACAAGAATAGAAACCAAACAATGCAAGAAACTAAAAGTTATCTGCACCTTATCTTTATTCATGAATTAAACAAGAGCAGCAAAAAGAATAAAAGCTCGTTAACATATTTCCAATTTCATCAATCAGAGACAATTTGAGGGCAAATGAAATGAGGATAAAGATCCATTTCTTCACATTGCCAAATGTTCAAAATAAACAATTAATGCAGCAGAAAAAGAAGGGGTAATAGGATAAAACTCATCAAAATTTTGCTAGTTATCAAGAATGTTAATTAGAGGATAAAGAAGCTGTACCATTTCCACGTAGCTGTAAATAGTGATGATGAACTTTCTGTTTGCAGCTGTAGAACTTGGTGAGCAAGTCTGCAAATAAAAGCAGATAACAGATTCATAATGACATAATTTCAGAACAAAAGCCATAACTGACACTGAGAAGGAGAGAGATTTGCCATGGGCTTTCTTGAAATGTTTGAGAAGAGACCAGATGCTTGTTGAATTGAAATATAGAGTAGAAGAGGTTTTAGAGATAAATTGAAAACGTTCAACAAACCCAGAAAATTTAGCCCACAAAAATCAAATTTTCTAAAATTAACCTGAGATTATACTGCAGGAATGGTGAATTGAAGCACCCATCAATCTGGGTATCAGAGTGAGAAAGATTGGGTATCAGATGCGAAGAGAGTGAGAAAATAGTGGAAGCGGTGGTAGAGCACATCAGGCATTAGCAAAACATGACACCAACAGCAATGCAGCACTGCGCTCTCTGCTCAGAAACTTGAAGAAGAAGCTGACTTGGGGATTACATTGGAAATTTTGCATTTTTCAGTGAGATTCCTACAGGTTGGGAATAAGAAAACCACCAGAGACGGTAATTCAAGATTACCACGTGAAATTCCTAGGAATATTCTCCAATTCCCTGAACCAAAAGGCCCCTAAGAAACATTATATTACATCATCCACTTCCTCCAAGAAGAAAGAAATAAGAACTGTTAAATGACAACAATATTAATATTATAGAATTGATAACAAGTAAATGATATAAAATTAAATCGCTTATACGTTTTACTTAATTTTTCCAAAAATCTATACAATTGCACAACTTTCGACTAGATTTTTTTTTTTATCCATCCTGTTTTTACCTACAAGGCTACAACTTTCCTAAAGCACATTCTTGCACCTATCTCAGAGACTTGTTATACGACAATTAACCCAGTCAAAAACACAGGCTTTATATAAATTAAAAAAATAAAACCCAAGTGCCCAACTCTTGCATGATTCTCATACTGTCTTAAAATGCTGCCTTTGATTGTTGTTTAGCAACAATGTCTCATTGCATCACTCGATACTATAAGGGTCTAATTTGAATAAACAAAGTTCAGTGTCTAGACGATGAAACAGAGGGATTTTCATGATGGATTCTTGATTAACAGGAACACCAAAAAGGGTTTGCAGACTACATTCACAAATTAACAACACTGTTAGCCTTTTAAGTACTTATAATCCAAAATGATGCCATGCAAGCTTCACTTCTTCCCACATTAAAAAGCGATAGGAAACAAATGGTTTTCTCCTCTTTTTTTCCCCTTAATAAAAAACATCCAGACCTTGCTCACCTGAGAACCATCCTTCGATTATTTAACTCAAACTAGGTAGAACTTAAGGAGCCTCTTCCAACATCATAACTGGAGACCTAGAACACAAAACCTTCAAATAGAAGGGAATGAATGTATCATAAAAACCACAGGAATTGAGGAAATTTAACTTTTTCCTATAATTTGGAAAATATTAAGAAAAAATATACTGATGCAAATACCTTTGGTGAGGTACTTCTAACATCTCCATCAACCTAGTGTTTAAAAGATATATCCTGGCAAGAGCTTAACCCTCCTTACAAGCTCATCCTTCAATAGTTGCACATCCATTTGCGACAAAATAAATGCAATGAAAAAGATAAATCAATACAATTACAATTGCTAACCATATATATAATATTTATAAGAGCATGCTTTACATTTTAAAACTCATGCATCTCAGCTTGTAGCACATATTTTCATAAAATTTCTAAGCAACCAAAAAAAAAAAAAACTTGCAAGGAACAAAGACTAATTAAATAAAGTTGATAACAAAATTATAGTACTAAATTAGAGGTTTTAGGGTTGAGAAATAGCCTTCCATTTAGAGAGAATAAATACAGTAGCTAGTTTTATACAATTTATATCTCAACTGATGCAGTTTAAGCTTTCATAGTTTGGTACTAACTAAGTTAAATAAGCAATGTGATCAATGTTTAAAATATAAACCATCAGCAAATCCTGAACTGACAACACATCATAAGAAAAAACCCAGAAGACCAAATAATTAAATACGAGTGAGTAGGCAGAATAGAAACTATAGATAACAATATTACCTGCCAAGAGCTTTGTAGCTCAGTGGCATAGCCTGCTCTCCATTATTCCAGTGTTTGAATCCCCCCTCCCCCACTGTTGTAATTATTGAATTATCAAAAAACAACCTTCATGATGCCTGACAAAAATACAGAAGAATCTCTGATCTATGGAGAAAAGATCAAATGAATCTCAACCCACTGAAGCAGCCACATCAGAAAGGTCCTCAGAGCCAGATGTGCCCACAAACGGATCATTTTCCAAATACCCTTTTAACAATAAGCTCCCAACATCTACTTTCAGACCTTGGACATGTTCTTCAGATAAAGGCACATAGATTGCATTAGCTGGTATCAACCCGAGATCTCTCATCTCAATTAAGAGATTAACAGCTGAATTAGAATTGTGGGATCTACAAAGGAACTCACATAACCTAAAGTAATTATTACAACTGAGTTCTATCCTTGCATCAATCATCTCTTGTAGCAACTCTATTACCATTTTAAGATCTCTTTCTCTACAAAAAATATAGAGCATTATGTTATATGTATGTGCATTGGGAGTTATATTGACCTCCTTCATCTGGTTATACAGGGTGCAAGCCTCTCCAAATCTACCACTCTTAAGAAGTCCACGGATAGCAACTGTGTATGATACAGCATCAAGTGGATGCTTCTCTACAACTGCTTTCCTAAATACTCTAATGGCCTTATAAAATTTTCCAGCCTTTATAAGTCCATCTGTAATTACAGCATGGATGTAAGCATCCTGACCAGGATAATTCATGATGATCCCATAGTACACATTAACTGCTTCATCAACTCTTCTCGCTCCACATAGTCCTCTAAGTAATCCAACAAAACTATACTTATCTGGGGTAAAACCTCTATCAAGCATATCACTATATAACTCCACAGCGAGACTTGGAAACCCCGCGTTACAAAAATAAATTAGCAGTGCATTACAAACCACCAAGTCTGCTTCTATGACAAGTCCATGGACTAATTTGGGTAAGAGAGAAAACCTCTTAGACAAACATATGGTAGATAACAAAGAACAAAATGTATAAGAATCAGGTGCCATTTTTTGAGTTTCTAAATTTACAAAAACATCAACCGCATCATCATACCTTCCAACCTTGGAGAAACAGTCTATTAATACATTACAAAGAACCAAGTCAGGGGCATAACCTTTGGATTTCATGATATTTAAAACATGGAATGCATCACCAATCATTTTTGATTCCATAAGTCCCTTTATTAAAGTAGTATATGTTACAATATTTGGAGAACAACCAGTCTTACCCATCTTCTCCAATAGACCACACGCAATATCAATTCTACGCAGCCGGCAAAACCCATCAATGAGTATACTCCATGCATTCACAGATAATGGAATGCCCAAAATAATCATTCGACCCAACACTTGATATGCCTCCACAAACATACCCAACTTGCAAAAATAATTCAAAATCATCTCAAATGTCTCAACATTCGGGTAATACCCCATTCCCAACATCATTGTAAAAACCTCCCGAACATGAACCAAATCATTCAACTTACAAAAATTACACAATGCAATATTAAATGTCAAAAAATTAGGCAACTGGGTCTCCTTAAAAACCTTAATGGCTACATCAACGCGCCCAATCTTGAACAATACATCCATAATTACATTACGCGCAAACGTGTTGGGCTCAAAACCAAAGCAACCCATTTGTTCAAAAGCCTCAAAAACCATGTCATACATTCCTCCACGCCAATAAATCCTCAACAAAAGCAAAAAAGTTTGGGCCTTAGGAACACACCCAATACTTTCTAACCCCCAAACAACCCCTCCAACCGTCTCATACCGTTGCATAAGGCGGTTAACCACACCGACCATGTGGTCAAACGCAGTGGCATTATGGAAATAATTGGGTTGCTTAGCACACCATAGAAAGAAGCTCAATGCAATCAAATCAGAAGTGCAGTTCAGTAAGGTGGAATGTACAGTCTGATGAGTGAGAGTGATAAACAGCTTGTTATTTTTCTCGGGAAAATGTTGATGATTTTCACGGAATTTTTTATACTGGGTAGTTGGGTTAGTTACACATACCGTTGGTGCCGAGGAGAGAAAACGAAGTGGCAGAGCTGGTGCAATGGAGAAGAGGCGATTTGGGGTTGAATGCAAGAAACTCCATCTGTAATATCTCCATAACATTTCCAGGAAAATTTTTATTTTCCCAGAAACCAAACGAAGCGAGTAGAGAAGACGAGCATGGTGGGCGGCTAGAGCTACCTCCGGTGTGATAAGTGGCCTAACCCAAGTAAACCCATTTCTCTTTATATATTGAGGGACCAATAATTAATATATGAAAAGTGCATATCTATAATTGCAAAAATAAATACTAGCGATAGAGTACCTTACAATTTGGTCCTTAATTATTATTATTATTTTTTATTTTTTATTGCTGATACAGTAAATTTGAATGCTTCATCACCGTTTGATTGGAGTGATTTTGTGATGGAAGAAGAGAGGAAAAAATAAGAGAATTTTAAATAGCTTCATTGTTTGGTTTTCTACACGAGAATAAATTTATATAAATATTATTTTCTATTTTTTAATTTTTCTTCTTAATCAAGCAAAATTCTATCATTTTAATTTTCCGTCCCTAACCAAACACAAGAAAACTAAATATTTTCTATCCCAACCAAACAAAGTTAGGCATTTTAGGGATTTGGTTATATACCAAATTTTCTACAATTGAATAGGGAAGCTTTGTTTAGAGAAAGAGAAGCATTTATATGATTTTTCAAATGAAATCAAGACACGCATTTAAAAATTTTTTAGATATATATTATGACATTTCTAAATAAAAAATACTTCTACTTTGATTTATTTTCTCTGAATTAAGTAACTTATTATGTTAATTCATTAATGAAAATGTATTATTTAGATTATTATTTTTTAAATCTTTTTATTTAGTATAACATTAACATACATACCTAACTATAACAATGATTGTATACTAAATAACCCAATCAAATCATGTGTTTAAAATATGATTATCTTGAACATAAAATTTATGTTGATTACCTATATAACAAAGAAAGATGAGCCGAAACCATGATTCAGAATCTCAAGATGAGCCGAATAATGCCACAATGAAGGAGCAACACACAGCAGGGGCGGAGACAGCCGCAATTAATGTGTTACCTGAGAACAGCCTGGTGGTAAGCGCTCCAAAAACCGTTGAAAACGGTAGCAATCATGAGGGTAGCCCGAAACGGCAGCAAGTAATAATGGAGAATCCTGGTAGTAAAGGCGTAATAATGGGAAACGTTATACAGGATGAGGCAAAGACCGTTGACTGCGCTAATTCAAATGTTGAATCGGACTTGGGCCCAAATGGTCTGGACTTGGCAAGTACACAGGCAAGTGGGCCTGATGGGCTGAAGCATAAGCCGAAAGCAACGTGGGTAAGGCTCAACAGAATGAAGGATGGGTTTAATGAGTGTGCTAGGGATGTTAATACGCCAACACTGGGAAAAAGAAGAGTAACGTGTACTCTGTTTGCAGAACACGAAGAACACCAATGGAAAAGAGGAAGAGTAGAATCAGGTGAAGAAATCCATGAGGAAATATCGGCGGGGGTGGAAAGCCACCCTGGCTGGGAGCAATGAGGATCCTAAGCTGGAATTGCCAAAGGCTTGGGAACCCTTGGACAGGTCGAAGCCTTCGCAAAATCGTGAAGGAACAAGATCCCATGGTGTGTTTCCTAATGGAGACCAGATTGAACAAAGAAGGTTTTGAAAAACTTTATAAAGACTTACCGTTGCAAAATCGTATTTTTGTGAAACAACCGGATGAGGGGGGTGGACTTGCGCTACTGTGGAAATCTGATGTGAGTATTGATCTTGTGAACTTCTCACCAAACCATATTCTTGTCACTGTGAAGGAAGTGGACGGCTTTGTGTGGCACTTGACGGGGTTCTACGGATGGCCAGATGCAACTGAACGTAACAAATCTTGGGCATTGCTTAAACATATTAGAACATTGGTGGAGGGCCCCTGGGTTTGCATTGGAGATTTTAATGCAATTCTCCATGTATCGGAGAAACTCAGTAAACGTCCAAGTCAGAGGAGTCAGGTGAGTGCTTTTGGAGATACACTAGACTTTTGTCAGCTTCAGGATTTGGGTTTCCATGGCTACCCGTATACCTAGAACAACAAAAGGCCAGGTGAAGCTAATACAAAGCAATGTCTAGACCGCGCCGTCGCTACAAAAGATTGGGTTGCCAAGTTTCAAATGAGCAAACTGATCCACCTTTCTTCACATGCCTCGGATCACTTGCCCATTCTTCTTCAAACCTAATCTTATAGGCATCAACGAGTAAGGGGGAATAAAGGCTTCAAATTCGAAGAAACATGGCTGTTGTGGGAAGAGTGTGAAGCAGTGGTTGAGGGAGCATGGAATTCAGGTGGTGCTGATGGCTTCGGGCTGGCTGATATACAACACAGAATTGAAGCTTGTGGAGTGGAGTTGAAGACATGGGGTGTTGGTAAACTTAACCCGGATGCTGAGGAAATAAAAAAGCTTCAAAAAAAGATAGACACTATGATTGGGGAGGATGTCACAGAGGAGTCTAAAGCGAAGTTCCTAAAAGTCTCAAAAAATTTGGATGAATTATTACGAAGGCAAGAAATTTTTTGGGCTCAAAGATCTAGAATTTCTTGGCTCAAGCATGGGGATAAAAATACAAAATTTTTCCATGCCAAAGCTTCACAACGGAGACGAAGAAACCATATTCAAAGGATTAAAAACTCTGAAGATTGTTGGGTGGAGGAAGCAGAAGACATTGCAGAGGTGGCAATTGGGTACTTTGATAACCTCTTTACTGCAGGAACCTGTGACCAGATTGATGAATGTCTAAACATAGTAACATGCAAGGTTACTCCTGATATGCAGTAGTTCCTGACCAGTGATATCAGTGCTGATGCAATTAAGGCGGCATTATTCCAGATGGGACCAACAAAGGCTCCTGCACCAGATGGTATGAACCCTCTATTTTACCAAAAATTTTGGCATGTCGTGGGTGATAATGTTGTCTCTGCTGTGTTGGATTTTCTAAATTCTAGCTGCATGACTCCTGGTATTAACCATACCAATATTGTGTTAATTCCTAAAGTAAAAAATCTAACCGTTTGAAACAGATCCTCCCATATATTATCTCTCCCACACAGAGTGCATTTGTCCCTGGCAGACTCATTACAGATAATGTATTACTTGCCTATGAGACTCTCCATGCTATGAATATTCGGAAAAAAGGAAAAAAAGGTACTTTGGCATTGAAACTTGACATTAGTAAGGTATATGACAAGGTGGAATGGCCTTTCCTCCAGGGCATGATGGTGAAATTGGGCTTTCCAGAAAAGTGGATCAAATGGGTGATGGAATGTGTGTGTTCACCCTCCTTTTCCATCATGATTAATGGAAAGCCGTATGGTCACTTACAACCTTCAAGAGGGATTCGCCAAGGCGACCCTCTTTCACCATATTTGTTTCTTTTGTGTGCAGAAGGGTTTACAGCTCTTTTGGAAAAAGCATTTATGGAAAGGCGAATTAGTGGGATATCTATTTGTAGAAGTGCACCAAAAATAACAAACTTATTATTTGCAGATGATTCTCTACTATTTTGCCAGGCATCTCAAACCGAAGTTGCAGCCATTACTGAGATCCTTCAAAAGTATGCAGGTGCATCGGGTCAATCTATTAACTTACAGAAATCTTCGGTATTTTTTAGCAAAAACACACCGATTGGCCAAAGACAAGCAATTGCCTCGACTTTGGGAGTGGAGGAGGTGGAGAAGTTTGACACTTACTTGGGCCTACCAACCTTGATTGGACGGGCAAAGTACCAAACCTTCTCTTTCCTTAAGGATAGGGTTTGGAAAAAATTGCAAGGGTGGAAGGGGATGATGTTATCTAGAGCGGGTAAGGAAGTGCTAATCAAGGCAGTGGCTCAATCAATCCCCACATACACGATGGGGGTATTTCTCTTACCTTTGACGCTTTGTGATGATCTCAATGCTTTGTGTGCAAAATTTTGGTGGGGTCAAGTGGGCAATGAGAGGAAAATACATTGGCGGAGCTGGGATTTTTTATCAAAGCCAAAGAAAGATGGGGGTATGGGGTTTAGAGATTTGAGAAGCTTTAATCTTGCTATGCTTGCTAAGCAAGGGTGGAGACTAATACAAGATCAAGACTCACTATTATTCAAATGTCTTAAGGCTAGATACTTCCCTCGATGCAATTTCCTTGATGCAGCTGTTTCACCAAACTGCTTCTACACATGGAGAAGTATAGTGGTAGCTATGCCTATCCTAAAATCAGGGTGCTGTTGGAGGGTGGGTGATGGACTAAATATTAGAGGAGCAGAGGACAAATGGATACCAAACCACCCCACTAACAAAATACTTTTTCCAACCATAATGGAGGATGAGAATTGGTGTGTTGCGGATCTGATTGACTAGGACCTTTATTGGTGGAACCGGGACCTCATCTATGCCAAATTCCATAAAGTTGATGCTGATGCTATTTGCAAAATTCCATTGAGCCGTAGGTCTGTACCTGATGCCATTATTTGGCTTCATAGCAAGGATGGGGCATACTCATGTAAGTCGGGGTATCAAGTAGCAAGACAGATTGCAAGGGAACCAGATTGGACTGAATGCTCCACGGGTCCAGCAGGAAGACAAGTATGGAAGAAGATTTGGAAGCTAGGAGTGCCGAACAAAATTAAGTTGTTTGGTTGGCGTGCTTGTCAGGAAATTTTACCAACCCGTGTGAATTTAGCAAAAAGGAAAATTATTGATGATGATCTATGTCAGTGCTGTGGGAGAGAACCCGAGACTGAAGCACATGTCTTGTGGGAGTGTGGGGCTGCTCAAGACGTTTGGGCAGGATGCGTGCCTAGACTCCAGAAGATGCCAAGCAGCAATGGTAATGTCATTAAGCTCTTTGAGACTCTGTTCGACAAACTTGAGTCCCCAGAGGTTGAGCTCTTTTTTGTCCAAGTTTGGTTCATATGGAACCATAGAAATACAGTCTTATATGGGGGAAGCTTTAAGGATCCAAAATGGCTCAACAAAAGAGCTAGCGACTACCTAAAGGACTACCAGCAAGCACAAGGGAAACTTGTTATTGATGCAACAACAACAGGGAGAACCATCTGGCAGCCACCACCACAATCGTGCTTCAAGCTTAACTTCGATGCGGCTATCTTTGATGAGTAGAACTGTACGGGTGTTGGTGCAGTGATCCGTAATTACAGAGGTGAGGTGATGGCTGCCATGGCAGCCAAGGGACCGCCAGTGACAACTAGTGATGAAGCAGAAGCATTAGCTTGTAGAAAAGCACTCAAATTCTCAATCGATGCAGGTTTTCTGGAGCTGATAATTGAAGGGGACAATGCGTATGTTATGAAGAATATTGGCTCATCTCTCCCAAATCGGGCTGTGCTGGGCATAATTATAGATGATGTTAAGTGTCTTATAAATGGGATGCAAAATGTCTATGTAAGTAGTATCAGAAGGGAAGGAAATATGGTGGCCCATGCCCTTGCGAGGTTTGCTAAAAATGTTTCGGAGGACTTGTATTGGCTGGAAGACACTCCGCCTCCAGTGGTGGATGAATTGTACTTTGATATGTTGAACTTGAATGAATGAAATTATGTTGGTTTGGCTTTCAAAAAAAAAAGAAAAAAAAAAGAAAGATATATTCAAAACTATTAACCAAAAAAAAAAAAAAATCAATCAATCAATGATTTCTAAAATATGAAAAACCATCAAGGGAAATTTGAGTACACTCATACTACATGCAAAAAAAATAAATATATTACAGTTTACATTTATTCATCATCACTTTTTGACGCAGATTTTGACAATGGACCTCTCTAGTAAAACTGTAAAAGTACTCCAGCCTCTAAATTTAGAGTATCAGCAAGCAGGAAGCCAGAAATTTGAAACCATTATAAATTTAGAATGCTATACTTCGCCATTGCCTAAAAAATGGGCCTATTAACTGCCTATACCTAACTTTGAAGGAGAAAAAGCACCAAAATCAACTTTACAAAGGTGGCCACTTTGTCAATTCTGAACTGGGGTTGGGGTTGAATCAGGAAAAATTAGAGGATTCTCTTCTTTTGAATTGCTTAATATTTGATCAGCATGCCAGTTTGAGAAACCTTCAAGTGACTCTTGCATCCATGGATACTGGCAACACTCCTTTGCTTTAGGGACTGTTAGCCAACTTCTCTGACGAGTGTTCTGTTCTGGCCAAGACTCAAGTTCCTCAATCACAAGCAAGGCAAACATGGCAGCTTTGCACAAACCATTTGGACAAAACTCATCTTGCAGGGTTTTGCTCTTAAAAATGTAGTCCCCCAGAAAATGCTGGGGAAAAAAACAGCCTTTATCCTATAAACAAATGGAACTGCTGGACAAAAGATGTCATTTCCAACTAAAACACACAAGATTAACCTTTTATGCCAGAAATGGCATTAAGGGATATCAAGCAAAATGTTTTGCAGGAATATTAGAAACTCCCTATTTTCTTTAACAGTAGAGTGGTTAAACAAAGAAAGAAGCACTTCATTAATTTCAAAATTTACTTTTAACAACAGCAAAAGCAAGAAAAAAGCAACCAAGAAACCAATAAGGTCATCCTAAATTTATACAAATATTGAAATCTTGTTCTTTTTTTTTTTTTTTTCTAAAATTTTTGTTAGGGATTAGAAAAAGAAAAGAAAAAGAAAACCCTCCCTCATTAAAAGTAAAGTTACTGTTCTATAACAATATATGTATGTACACAAAAGTACCCACAAACATGATTGAATATCAACTAAATGCCTCCTCCAACCCCAATCATACTGAAACTTCAACATAAGCTTCTGCCCATAAGCCATGTCTTCAACTTAGGGCTCCATTGCCCTTGTTGTTGGGAGGCAAAGAAGAAAGGTAAAAAATCCATTTAATGATAATCCAGGTCAATGGATTAAAAAAATAATGATTTTTTTAACAAAAATTTACAGATGGATTTGAGAGAAAATGACACTTTAGCAAAGAAAAGGAGAAATAAGAAAGAGATTCAAAGATGGAGGAGAGAAGAATGTGAGAGGCAATCCCAATAAAAGATTAGACTAGAAGGTTTATGCAAGGACCAAATATTTAAGGTAATGGATCCACCCCTTAACAGGGATTCCACCTCACCTCCCATTGGGCAACACGAGGACTAACTGAATACACAACCAAGATATAGGGAGGGGGCTATCACAATGTAGTTGTGGCATATGACTCCAATGCATTTCATGATCAGATATGCTTCCACAATGAATTTTAAATAACTCTTGCATTTTGGCTCCCTTATTGTGCACCTAGAGCTCACAATTGCATGCAGCACTGCTAATTCTTTTCCATGTAGGCTTTGATGCCTTGAAGTATTTTTTGTTCGTTTCAATGCAAAAAAAAAAAAATCTTCCTTGATGTCCTTGCACATAAAGTGATGCTCTTGTCTTTGATTGATTGATCAGACAATAATTTCAAGCTGGTGAGCTAATATTTTTGTTGCGTTTGAGAATTTGCTGGTGTATTACTGGGGAACAACTCAATGTTTCGAAGATTATAGTGCAGTTGGCGTTTGTTAAATCTAGGAAGTCAGATTGGTATGTGACCATAGCTTAAAACACTTGTACTTCAGGACTCTACATTTTATTTGATAGATATAAGAGATTGAGGGTCTATGCATGCACATGTACACTTAAATATTTCTTGAGGAATCACACTATTATTGGTGGTGGTAAAATATTAACTTAAATCTTGGAGAGGAATCACAGTATGTAAGAAAGAGATTTAATGCAATTGACATCTAAAGGCTGCACTTTATCTATCTCCAAATTCACACACATGAATACCAAAGCCACAGTCTAAGCGTGGGTGTCATGCTGGTAAAGGCCATTGTCATACAGGTATTGGCCCTTTTCATGAAAGAGACTTTTGATTGAATTTTACATACACCAAGGAATAGCAGGTTCCAAGGGGTGGTAGAGGAACACCAGCTGATGAATAACTGGTAGGCTAATGGGCCGCCAATGGACCAGAAAAATTAGGGAAAGAAGTAAGGTCAATATATCTTTTCATACTTATGAATTGCTTAGAATTGCAATCGAATGTTAGCAAGATACATTGCAGATCAAAATTGTTTTCTTAGTCTTCCATAAAAGGTTATGCTTGACTTTTACTAACAGGAGGTAGATGTCTTCCAAGAATACATATCCCATGCCTATGTCATCTATTGAAGAAAAAGAACAGGATGTTCTAACTTTTTGTACTTCCACATAATCCTTAGGGTACTGATGGGAAAGTTTCCAAAGTGCTTAATGGATATCTAATCTAAAATTCCTACATGAATATGTTAATCTATGAAAGGAAATGGGGATTTCTTAATCGAATACATGTGTCAACTCATTCACACTAACTAACAAATGTGTGCACAAACAAACACACTTCCACACACACACACAATTGACTTAATAAATTACAAACTCTTTCAGCCTCCTAAAAGAGCAACTCTATCAAACCATTGAAAGATGATAATACAATTAAGACTTGAAAAATAGCATACATAGAGCAAAAGATAACAAAGTCATTTCTCCATACCACTAAATTGCCTCAAACTCCAGCCTCTTCTAAAGCTTCACGTTTTGCTGCCTCCTCAACCGTCTCATCATTTTCCCAGCCACCCTATAACCGTACAAATCGCAACAGCAAAAGCACAAATAGTACTTTATTATTTCTAATTCCTTTTGGGAGACAATGAAATATTAATACTATCTTGGTCTGTAACAAATCGATGATTATCACTATGTTATCAACATTTCACTGAATGTTATGCATGCAATTAAGACGATTATATAATAAAATTTACAATATAAATTTTTTAAAAAAAACTGTGGAACTTGGTGGCCATTCAGGCATAAAAAACTATATGGAATTCAGTTTTGGCTCTAACAGTAAGGGAGAAAGAGAGATGCTTTTTGCCCAAGGATAGGAAAACAGAATTTCACAAGAGGTTGATATGAAGCGTAGGGAGGTCAGAAGTGCTTAGGATGTGGATGTAGGGAAAGCCAAGATGACTCGTGTTTTCATTCCTTTTCTTGCTATTGCAGCCAGAGGAAAAAGAAGGGGGGGTGGGGGGGGGGGAGGTTATGGGGGGATTGGCAATGTCATTTTTGGACTTACTTGATACCGCTTCTCATAAACAAGCAAAAGTGGGATAGAATATGAATAGAAAGGGGATATAGAAATGTTTAAGATGTAATCTTTCATAGAGCTCTGAATGATTAGGAGGCAAAGGCAGTTTAAAAATCGTTTGATGAGTATATTGTGGTCTCTGTTGTGGAAGAAGACCTCAACTAAAAGTGAAACTTTGAAGCCTTGGCAGACAATTACAATATGAATTTTTCAACAAAACAAGATCCAAGTTCAATGGCTCTTCCAGGCTGACGGCTTATTGCACAAATTTATCATAAAAGCTTACCTTATAAGTAGAAATTGGAAATCTCTAATAAAATTTGCTAGTGAAAAAGGAAGGGAAGAAAATATAAACCATTGTTCAAGGTCTTTAGAACATCTTAATGTTCCACTTTTGGTGCTTGTTGTGTGCTTCTAGAAGTAGATACTAATTACTGGTTTCTTGCTAGATTGGTGAGATCCAATAAGTTCACTTCAAGTCTTGAAATGTGGTCTGCTATGTAATTTCTGATACTTTTCTAGAAGGCAAAATGTTAATATTCTCAAAATCACCTAACTACTTGTTTCAAGAGGAACTACTATTAAGACTCGCATTCTTGGATGCTAGTATTGAAAAAGCCTGTAAAGTTTCTCACTGGGATTCTTGGGAGCCTATCAGTTCAGGATGAGGCAATTTTAGGGTAGAAGGGCATTGCATTTCAGGCCATTTAATCTACTTTGTTATACATCTTACCAAACTGGATTCAATTCATCATGATAAGATTTCTGCTTTCAACAAAAGAGAGAGAAAGATTTCTTAAACACCATTGATTTCTATGTGTTTCACAAGTTGAATGACCAGCTTAAACAGTTGCTTTTGGCAACCAACAATTAGTTACAATTTTTTAGTGTATCCATTCCAAATTATATTCAACATTCCTTTCTAGAATTTAATGGTTTACAACAAAAGTTGTACTTGCTCTAATTAATACTATTTGAAGCTAACCCCAGCTTTATCGCCAAAGTCATGCCACAACAACATCAACAAAACCTTAGTCCTAAAATTTTGGGGTTGGCTATCTCCAAACTCATGCCATTAACAGTTAATTTACCTGTTGTCCATGCATTTGTGTTGTGCACTGCTGTAGACTTTTACAAGGGCTTAACCACCATACTCATCAATTAACCTAAAGAAATAAGTTGCCTAACACTTTCCCACACTTGAATCTAGTTTCCATTTCTTGCATCTATCAATAAGTCTTTTCTTATAATGAATATCATGGCACATCCTAATCTTCCCCACCAAAAAAAGAAAGCATCGACATCAAAAAAAAAAGTTTCGAAACATTCCGTTGCTGTCAAAAGGCAAACATAGTACATACAGAAGTACTATCTTAAATACTTAGTATATATATATATATATATATATATTCAAACTAATGGCTTGTTTGGATGAAAGGAAGAAGGAGGGAGGGAGAGTAGGAGGAGTAGAGGGGAGTAGGTATTTGCTAAAAATAAGCCAATTTTATATTAAATCTACTTTACTCTACTTTACTCCACTCCCTCTTCCTCCCTCCAAACAGACCATAAGAGAAAAGTGAAAACTTTCAAGGACAACAAATACGAATAAAATCGTTATATGCAAGTATACAATAACACACAGCTTTACAAGACAACAAAAGAAAACATAACACAATCGGAGAAGACAACAAAAGACAAGTGATAACAGCCAAAACTAATCAATCACAACAAAAAAGCCTTATATTCTCTTCATTTTTTTCCTTTCTTAATTTAAAATTTTAATATAACAAAGATTCTGATTCTAAAACATAAAAATACAAACCTTAGGGAAGAGAAGACCACGTCCACTAGTTGAATTGATCATGAGTAGCTCCACAACATCATAATTATCCAACGCTCCATCACTATTTTTACTAATCTTAAAAGGAATACACCTGCCATATTATATATATAATACATAACCAAATTTGCAAAAGAAAATTTTAGCAACCATATATAGCCAATATTATTTTTGAGAGACTGTAAGAAAATGAAGCAATACAGACACACACACACACACACACATATATATATATATATATATACCCAGCAACAAGACGGCAACCGTCCTTGTAACGTTGCAGAAGGCGACCAGTACGAGCCACCAATTCTGACATTTCTTCTGCTTCTTGACTGGCCTTCTCTGTTCTTTCCTTCAACTTAAAAAAAAAAAAATAATAATAATAATAATTTCACTGCTTTCTATATATGACAAATTAACACTCAACACGAAATAACAATTAAAGAATACATGTGACCGACCTTAATTAAACTATTGAGAATTCATAGCCTGACTGACTCCAAAATTTTGTGAGAGTTTTTGTTGCATATTAGCTTTCAAAATTCAAAAACCTTTTTCTTTTATTTATTTATTTTTTTCTGAAAGAAAATATTAGAATGGGATGGAAATAAATATGGAGTCTTTTGGCTAAATATTGCTAATTCTGAAACATATTTGCGTTATAGGTACTGTTACAAGTTATTTGGGGATTTGAGGAGAGAGATTGAATTTCGGCAACAGTGTTGCCGAAATTCCAAGAAAAGTAGGAGAGAGAATGAGGGAAAAGGTGGAAAGAGAAAAATGGTGAATTACGGCAACACTGTTGCCGTAATTCGCTGCCCAAATATCTACCCGGGCACTGCGAGACGAAGTGCTCTGAGTGGCGCCCCAACCAAACTAAAAAAATTTGTCCCTATTGTGGCAATACCATTGCCGAAAATTGGAGTGGAAAAAAAAAAAAGTGAATACCGAAATCTGGGAGGAATTTAAAAAAAAAAATATGATGTGCTACGTACACAATATTTTTACAATATTTTCATAACAAATCACAGGTAACTAGTTATTATTAATTCAAATTTAAATTTAACATTGAGATTACTATTTTAATCTAACAATAATAATAAGTAACAACCTGACACTTAGAATTTGTTGTAAAAATATTGTAAAAATTTGTGCACTTCATTTCTTGAAAAAAAAAAAAAAAAAATTTCCCAATTGTGGCAATGGTATTGCCGAAATACCATTGCCACAATTGAAAAAAAAAAAAATTCCCAATTGTGGCAATGGTATTGCCAAAATACCATTGTCACAATTGAAAAAAAAAAAAAAAAAAAAATTCCCAATGGTATTTCGGCAATACCATTGGGATTTTTTTGTTTTTTTGTTTTGTATTTGGGCAATACCATTGCCGAAATACCATTGAGAAATTTTTTTTTTTTCAATTGTGGCAATACCATTGCCAAAATTGGGAAAATTTTTGTTTTTTTGTTTTTTTTAGAAATGAAGTGCACACAATTTTTACAATATTTTTACAACAAATTCTAAGTGTCAGGTTGTTACTTATTGTTATTGTTAGATTAAAATAGTAATCTTAATGTTAAATTTAAATTTGAATTAATAATAACCAGTTACTTGTGATTTGTTGTGAAAATATTGTAAAAATATTGTGTACGTAACACATTATATTTTTTTTTAAATTCCTCCTAGATTTCGGTATTCACATTTTTTTTTTCCACTCCCATTTTCGGCAATGGTATTGTCACAATAGGGACAAATTTTTTTTTAGTTTGTTTGGGGCACCACTCAGAGCACTTCGTCTCACAGTGCCCGGCAAATATTTGGGCAGCGAATTACGACAACAGTATTGTCGTAATTCATCATTTTTCTCTCTCCACCTTTTCCCTCATTCTCTCTCTTACTTTTCTTGGAATTTCGGCAACACTGTTGTCGAAATTCAATCTCTCTCCTCAACTCCTCAAATAACTTGTAACAGCACCTATAACGCAAATATGTTTCAGAATTAGCAATATTTAGCAAAAAGACTCATAAATATGCATGCAAAGCACGGAGAGGCAAGTCGCCAAGAGAGACGGTGAAAGGTCAACAGTGGGGTCCACGAAGCTTTAGGTTGGTTCTACGCTTTCTCTGTTTTTATTTTATTTTTATGTTTTAGATAATAATCATTTAAGTACTGATTCTTAAATTTTCTTTTAATAGACTTTATAAAAAATTTATTATTATTATTTTAAAAATTCTAAACTGAAAATTTTTAGTAGTCTTTTTTAGAAAAAGAAACAAGGATCATGATTAGGCACAAATATTTTTTCCCTGGTCATGTTTAATGCATCGCTGAATTTTACTTTTTTTTTTTAAAAAAAAAAAAATAGAAATTTAGAAGAAGAAGAGGAAGATAAAAGCAGAGGAGACTGGTACAGAGATAATAAAAGTTTGGTAAAGCTTCTCTGCTGTTGAAGCTCTTGTTTCAGAACCACAAGGTGGCTCTGCTTCTGAGTCTGAATGGCTATGAGAAATCATTACTAATGCTCTAAACACACCCAATAATCCTATGAAAACATAAAAGAACAAGCTTGAAAGGTAATAATTATAGGATGAGAAATAAAGATTAGAGATTTATTTGAGAGAGAGTGGGGTTCTAGACTGTGAAGCGAAGCAATCTAAACATGAGCAAACTGATTTTCTTCAATAAAAAACAGATGGAATTTTCAGATAGTGTAGTGATGCAATATTCAGAGAAAAAGGTTCAAGAGTGCTAGTTTTGTAGAAGACCCAGATGAAAAAAAAAATTGAAACTCTAAGATTTGATTTGAACTTTAAAGTCAATAAGAAGAAACCCAATTTAGAAATTTCTAAAATTTATTTAAAAAAAAAAAAACCGAAAGTCAGAGAAGGAACAAGAGAGAGAGAGAGAGAGAGAGAGAGGCAACATTGTAGAGGAAGTGTTCTTTAACTATCAGATCACAGAGAGAGCGCAAGTGGCAGGTGCGGTAGGTGGACTATTCAAATAGTTCAGAGTTCAGACAGAGATGAGAAAGGTCTAAGTAGAGAGTGCATGAACAAATGAACAACCGTGAAAATTATTTACCAAATTCATCTTATTTTTACTGTTTATTGTACTTTTTAGTACTATTTATTTGTTTCGCTATACTATTTTATCTAATTTTTAGGTTTATGATTTTATCTATCGTATTTTCAGTAATAATTTTTCAGTTTCAGCAAAATAAGCAATATCCAAATACATCATAATAATAGCGTATCTAACTTTTTGAAATATATAAAGCTGTTTGGCAAGGTTAATGTTGTTTATATTTTTTAAAAATGCGTGTAGATGAAAAAATATGTAAAAATATGTATAATATTATTTAAATACTAAAAACCGTTATTCAAAATACCCTATCAAACGGTCACATATAAGTCGCATTATGATTTATCTTAATTTTATACGTTTTTTTATTTTAAAAAAATCTTAATAATTTTTCAGTTTCAGCAAAATAAACAGTATCCAAATACACCATAATTATAGTTTATCTAACTTTTTGAAATATATAAAGCTGTTTGGCAAGGTTAATGTTGTTTATATTTTTTAGAAATATGTGTGGATGAAAAAGTGTGTAAAAATACGTGTAATATTGTTTAAATACTAAAAACCGTTATTCAAAATACCCTACCAAACGGACACATATAAGTCGTTTTATGATTTATCTTAATTTTATACGTTTTTTTATTAAAAAAAATCTTAATTTTGTACGTAAAATTTGTAAAACAAGTTAGAAATTCATTGGTAAACTTATTGCTAATTAAATGGATGTAAATTTAAAAGCTTCTTGACCATGCTAACTAGTCTCTTCTCTCCCGTGAATAGAAAATATTTGATTTTCTGCTAATAAACCTTCTATCTAAGTCACCAACTCTTTTCTTTTTTTTTTCTTTTGAGAAAAAATCACCAACTCTTCTAACTTCAAACAATTAGATTTTAAGAGTGATTGAATAGAAAGTGTATTCAAAAGAAAAATGGTATGTTAAGCTTGTTTTCGTGAATTCCAATTGCTAAATAAAAGGAAATAAAACATTCTTGAGATTGTAGATGTTTGCGGTATTGATGAGTTTCATGATGTAAAATATTTCTATACGTACCAAAAGCTCACTTATCCCAAAAAAATATACATATTTTTATATATCCATACATTAATGCATTCTATTATTTTGGAACTAAAAAGAAAATTGGTATTTTCCCAACTCACCCGAATGGGGGCATGGACTTCCGAAATTTACAAGCTTTCACCCTAGCAATGCTTGCTAAGCAAGGATGGAGACTCTTGTCAAATCCGGATTCACTTTGTGCCAAAGTCTTTAAAGCTAGATACTACCCAAATGGAGACATTTTAAATTCAAAGTTGGGATGCAGCCCTTCATATACCTGGGGAAGCATTTTCAAGGGACTTGAAGTGATCCGGAAGGGTACGCGGTGGTAGAAAGAATGCTCACAACTCTAGAGTGCTAGAGAGGGTTAATTATGCGTACCTTGGCTTATGAGGGTATTGGGGCTTTTATAGTGGCTTGAGGTTGACATCCCTTCCTTGGTGCGGAAGTCTTTTCCTTATAGGACTCTTCTTGTGGAATCCTAAACGTGATGAATAAGTCTCCTCCTTATGTGGAAGATTTTTACCAAGTATATAAGATTTCCGGAGACCTACTAGCGCAAGGACTCTATTTGGGCTCTTACGAGAATGGGCCAAAATATCCCTCATTAGGGGCTCAGCAGGCCCGTGGATAACTAACCCACCATAATTCAACCCGTCCATGTTCGGCCTGTTCACATCAGGTCCGTCCACAGGGGGCCCGTGCAAATGATGGATCCGTCTATTTGGGCTTAAGAGATACTTTTCCCCTTTCAAAAACATTCTTGAGATTGTAGATGTTTGCTGTATTGATGAGTTTCATGATGTAAAATATTTCTATACGTACCAAAAGCTCACTTATCCCAAAAAAATATACATATTTTTATATATCCATACATTAATGCATTCTATTATTTTGGAACTAAAAAGAAAATTGGTATTTTCCCAACTCACCCAAATGGGGGCATGGACTTCCGAAATTTACAAGCTTTCACCCTAGCAATGCTTGCTAAGCAAGGATGGAGACTCTTGTCAAATCCAGATTCACTTTGTGCCAAAGTCTTTAAAGCTAGATACTACCCAAATGGAGACATTTTAAATTCAAAGTTGGGATGCAGCCCTTCATATACCTGGGGAAGCATTTTCAAGGGACTTGAAGTGATCCGGAAGGGTACGCGGTGGAGATTAGACAATGAAAGGCTCATTCATATTTGGGAGGACAAATGACTTCCCACCCCAACAACTCATAAGGTAATATCTCCTCCCCAACCTTTTGATGATTTCCCTATGGTCTAGGCCTTAATTGATGAGGATACTAGAAGATGGAAGGTTGACATCCTGAAGTCTTTATTCCTCCCTTTTGAGGTTGAAACCATTTTCAATATTCCGCTAAGCCATAGTCTTCCTGAGGACAAAATAATTTGGGTAGGGAACAAAAGGGGGGAATTCTCAGTGAAAAGTGCATACTATGTGGCATTTTCTGTGATTAACTCATCAAATTGTGGGGAGAGCTCTCATGATGATCCTAGAATTCCTCTTTGGAAGCGGATTTGGCAGTTAAAGATTCCCCCAAAAATAAGAATTTTCTGTTGGAAGGCTTGTGTTAATGCTTTACCAACTATGTTAAATTTAAGAAAAAGGGGGGTGAATACAGGTGGAATGTGTCCCGTGTGTGGACTGGAGGTTGAATCTATTTACCATGCTCTCTTCAAGTGTGCTGATGTCAAGAATATTTGGGATTTGTGGAAAGAGTGTCCAGTGGTGATTGAGGCTGAAAACATGGATTTTTCGGATTTGGCATTGAAGATGTTAGAGGTTGGAACTCCTAGAGACATGGAGATGTTGGTAGTGGTGGCTTGGGAAATTTGGTATATTAGAAATTTGAGAGTGTTTGAGGCATTCTGGCAGGGGGCGAAGCAGGTCTGGAATCATGCTATCAGTATGCTCGCTGATTATAAAGAAGCTGTGAAGTTTTGTGGGCTAGGTCCCTTGGCTTGTGAGGTTAGCTGGAAAAAGCCTCAAGCTGGGGTCTACAAGATAAACACTGATGGGGCTACAGCTGCTGATGGTAGGCGGTCAAGTACAGGAGTGGTAATTAGGGACTCTAGAGGAGAGGTGGCTGTTGTTCTCTGTAGAGTTCTGCATGGTTGCTACTCTGTGGATGAGACTGAGGCGCTGGCTATTGAGGCGGGGATTTTGCTTGCAAGAGAATTGGACTTGCATCAAGTCATTGTGGAATTGGATTCACTCTCAGTTGTTCAACGAATTTTGGCGAAAGATTTCAGTGGAGGCCTAGGCCATATTGTCCATGGTATTTTTGGTTTTCTTGAAGACTTCAAAAGTTGGCAAGTTTAGCACCTAAAAAGGGATTTCAACAGGGTTGCACATGAGTTGGCCCACTTTGCTAATTGTAAAGATATAAACCAGGTATGGAGGGGTATGTCTCCCCCTGTTGTGAGAAACCTGGTTCACCTGGATTTTTTGTAGTGGGGCTGATTCTTACTCTTTGTTGTAGTTTAGTTTCTGGTTTAATGAAAGCATCTCTCTTGTCACCCAAAAAAAAAAAAAAGAAAAAAGAAAAAAGAAAAAAGAAAATTGATATCTGGAAATATTCATATAAAGATGCAAGTGATTAATGCGAAACAATATTAGCATCCTATGTTTACAAAATATAAACTACTTTAAACGATGTATATTAGATTATAGATAATGTGATGTTGGCATCCTATGTTTACAAAAAAAGAAACTATTTAAAAGTAAAAGGTGTATTAGTTTATATATAATGTTGATCTTGATATACCCCTATGTCATAAAAACCCCACGCGGATTGAAAGCTTGACACCATATAATATCACATACTTCCATGTGCAACAAAGTGATTGTAATACAATACACTATTCAACTATATTGCAACATTTACTACTAATAATTGGGACATGCTAACGGGTCTCTTTAAAGCAATGATTAACAATCCGTTAGCATTTCTCCCAATAATTTAATATAATAATATCAATTTGTTGCATCCGGCAAGAGATCAATTTCTCCTTTATATTGCGCTTTGCCGGCCTTTTAGTTTTGTGACTTTTGTCACCCCAACCCCTTAAGTAAACTAAATAAATTATTAATAGATGCTTAGTAGATGCCTGCAAATGAATTTTGAAGGATCATATTTGTTGGGTGTATGATGTGACTCTGTCCACTATAATTGAAATGAACATTTTTTATTTTTTATTTTTTATGTTTGAATTGATATATAAAACCTTGGAATGTCTGTACCCATGGAAAAGTTTCCACCTCAACTCTGTCAGCACATGGAACTCAAGTTTGTGAGACTTGAGTTGCTACAATGGAATTGAGTCTTTCAGACTCGAGATGTTAATTTCCTAAATAGTTTAGAAACGATGCTAACTAACTAACGAAATTGTTAGCATTTTGGTGTTAAATTGCAAAAAAAATCCATGTGGATGACCATAAGGTTGTAACTTTGTTAGGATAAATAATGTAGTTGGGGGTAAGGCACTTCTTTTTAAATTTGGAATAGATAACTGATTTTGGAAGAAAATATTTAACTAAAATACACTTTTGGCTCTTTAAATTTAGGGTTGTTTTCATTTTGATTTTTATGTTTCAAAATGCATATTGACTCTTTATATTTTATTTTGATCCTTCATTATTTGAAATATTAATGAACAATATAACAATGCATCAAATATGAAGAATCAATTTCATTAAAAAAAAAAAATGAAGAATCAATATAAAAATCTTGAAACATTCTTCAAGGCCCAAATATGTACTATAGTCAAACTCTTTCATCCCAAACACACAAGGGTGGCAGCCATCAGTCGTGTGCTGGTTAGCTTGGTCATCCAATTGGTGAGGACCGATCTCATTGAGATTGTTGTGGATGGCTTTACTCTATACTAAGCTTGGATCTCTCCCCTCGGGCCGGTTCAGAGGGATGCGGACACTTTAGAGTTTGGACCTTGGGACTAAGAGATTCGGCCCCTCCAAACTCAATTGAAAATGTACGAATCATAATAGAAACTCCAACGATCCCACAACCAGAGTAACTGGCTAGAGGAAAAGCGGGCCTAAATTGTCCATCAAGACCGTCCATTATAGTTGTTACAGTGTGTTTTCAAAACAATGTCATTTATATGTCAGCTTGTGCCACTCGAAAGTAAATAAATAATTCAATTAGCAATTCGATGAAATAAGTGGCATACGTGCATGAGAATTCATCAGATGCATATGACATTGCTGAGCAATAAAGACGAGAGAGAGCTTTGCATCAGTTTCTTCTCACAATTGTGAATCAACTTCATACCTTCATTAGTTTTTATTGCCATGGCTAGCTAAAATAATTAAAACTAATACTGCAGTGGGACAATAATATAGAAAGGGTTAAAAAAAAAAAAATCAAACCCTTAATTTATTTATTATTCAATTAATATATGAAACTTTTTTTTTTTTAACTCTTTATAAATTCTAGGGACTAAAATAATATTTTATCTAAAAAATTAACACGCGCAACGCGCGGGTCTGCGACTAGTATGTACTATAGTCAAACTCTTTCATCCCAAACACACAAGGGTGGCAGCCATCAGTCGTGTGCTGGTTAGCTTGGTCATCCAATTGGTGAGGACCGATCTCATTGAGATTGTTGTGGATGGCTTTACTCTATACTAAGCTTGGATCTCTCCCCTCGGGCCGGTTCAGAGGGATGTGGACACTTTAGAGTTTGGACCTTGGGACTAAGAGATTCGGCCCCTCCAAACTCAATTGAAAATGTACGAATCATAATAGAAACTCCAACGATCCCACAACCAGAGTAACTGGCTAGAGGAAAAGCGGGCCTAAATTGTCCATCAAGACCGTCCATTATAGTTGTTACAGTGTGTTTTCAAAACAATGTCATTTATATGTCAGCTTGTGCCACTCGAAAGTAAATAAATAATTCAATTAGCAATTCGATGAAATAAGTGGCATACGTGCATGAGAATTCATCAGATGCATATGACATTGCTGAGCAATAAAGACGAGAGAGAGCTTTGCATCAGTTTCTTCTCACAATTGTGAATCAACTTCATACCTTCATTAGTTTTTATTGCCATGGCTAGCTAAAATAATTAAAACTAATACTGCAGTGGGACAATATATAGAAAGGGTTAAAAAAAAAACAAATCAAGCCCTTAATTTATTTATTATTCAATTAATATAAAAAGGGTTAAAAAAATTAAACCCTTAATTAACTTATTCAATTAAATGCCTGCCATGGCACTCAAAGTCTCAAACTTTTTTTACCCTGATTAACCCCTAAAAAAACATAATAAAAATTAGCTTCAAAATACAAAAGCAATGTCAGAAATGCCACCAGCCTCTTCAACCCAAGGAAGATTCAAGGTCAGTTTGCCACCATTAGCACTAGCAATAGCCAACCACTCAAAAGCCACTTCAGCACCATTCAAGTAGCATACCTTTGGAGATGCACTTGAGTATGCTAAGAAATTCCCATCACCCTTAACTTTGATTTTCACACTCTTATTATTCTCAGCGCCACTGTCACAGTTAATGTATTCCAATTCTTGAATGGTACCCCCATTGTTAAACATGTTTGTTAGCCCAATTGGGGCAAATTTGATGGTGTGGCCCAACTTCTCAACTGGCACAAAGCTGAAAATCTCGAATGAAGATGGTTGGATAGTGGCTTGTATTGCATCAGATTTGTGAGTCACGAAAAGCAACTCTTGGGCCTCACTGAGGTATACTATGTACTCTTCAGCATTACCCATTTGGGGTGCTTCTATCTTCTGGTCCCATTCGATGTCAGAGATTTGCACTGTTGTAGACATTGGCTTGTAGCAGTGAGAGTAGCCCTTGATCCTCTGCTCCTTGGGGTCCCAACCAGCCCCTTGGCAGTTGAATGCTCCAATTACACCTCCATACTGTATTAACATAACATGTTCAGTATTTTTGAGTTTATAGAATGAAAAATATAAATCGAGTAGAAGAGTGTATATGGTTTAATTTGATATATGTAACCAGATGAACCTGAGTCCACCTTCAAGTGTGTGTGTATATCTTTTTTGGTTGGTTTTAAGTTGGGTTATGCTAACGAGTATCTTTAAAGTAATGTTTAACAATCTATTTTAGGAAAGTTTTGACATTACTTTTATGAGAAATAAAAAAAACTGGGTCATGTTAACGAGTGTCTTTAAGGTAATGATTAACAATCTATTTTAGAAAAATTTTGACACCACTTTTATGAGAAATTTTTTTATGAGAAAAATGAAAAAAGTTGTCAAAACATTAAATTTTTTTACATAAATTTATTTTTTTAAATAGATTGTTAATGAATGCCCTAAGGGCATCTATTAGCATTTTCCAAACATTACTTTTTTTTTTCTTTTCTTATAAAACTTTTTTTTAAAAAAATGAATTGTTAACTAATATACTAAAAGCATCCATTAGCATTTTCCTTTTTTAAGTTTTAACCAAAACCGACATCAAATAATAAAAAAATAGTTTTAACCAATACCACATCATTCAAATAACGTGACAGTCATTTTCATTTATATTCCCACTTTTTTGAAGAGGACAGGTCGATACCAAGTCCTATTCCCACTTTTTGGAAAAGGCCCCAAATCGAAAGAATAAGAACCTAGAGGTTAGAAACAAATATGTCATGTCAAAGATGCAGTAATCTATGTCACTTTATCCAATACTTTGTCGCATGCATCCAAAATTTATGTCACTTGATGCAATACTGTATTAACATAACATGTTCAGTATTTAGAAATTCCTGAAATAACATTTTTAGTAAGAAATTTTTTTCATTTTCTTTCCCAGTAAAGCAATTATCGAAGAAATTGATACCTTGTTGAAGTTCCAAATTTTGAGAATGGTCTTCTGGTCAAAAAGAGGGTTCTTGAAGAGGCAGTCTCTAGTTGGGAGAGCAAAATGCTGGCACTTGGGAATGGTGCCATCAGGATACACAAGCTTCTTAATTAGATCAAAATCATGACCTCCCACAGAATCACTCACATAGACCGGACCTCCACAAATGGCCCTTGATCCTGCATGGAATTTGGCACACAAATGGTCTGATTGGAACATATCCCAATCAGGTTGTATGATCTGCCCCATCCACATGCTGTTATAGGCACAGTGAATCATATGTACACCTTGTAGCCAATACACTCCCATTGGATCCCCATTTGGATCTTGGAACCAGAAATCATCGCCTGTAACAGAAACTAACTATTACTCCGCTATTTTAATATCTATTTAAATTATTAATGACTGAAAAAATCCAATCCATTGTAAGTAGAGTTTTGTTGGACTTTCTTACCGACTCTTCCGATAGAAATTTGATTTGTCCCAAGGAAGAAGAAATCATTGCATTGTTGCATGCTGGAGATGAGTCCATTTCCTTTGAAGTTCTTGGAAATAGAACTTGTCAGCCCTTTGTAATAAGCCTTTGCAAGCTCCACCCGGCCTCCATATTCTTCGGACACATACTCAAGAGTCTGTATTTGAAACAAATATAAATATATGAAATAAAGCATAGATTATTCAAACACATAAAAAGTCCAAAATACAGTATAAAATAGGAAATTGGGGTAGTAAAAAAAGACTTACATGGATGACATCAACTTTCACTCCTGTAATACCAACTTCGGCAAGGTAGGAGTGCATAGAGTCATAGAAATCCTCGGATTGATCAGGATGAACAAGCCCGATCCCACCTTCGACGATTTTCACCACAGCAAGATCGGTCATTGTCCCATCGAGCCCAGGAGAGACTTTGCATGGAACCACCTTTGCACTAAGATGGGTTGAACCAGGCCTAACACCACCCCATGCACCACAAAGAGCATGCCACACATAAATATCATCCAAACCTTTGAACTTTGCTCTCAAATCCCTTGTGAAAGCTTTCATTCCATATGTTTCAGCCTTGCAAGAACAGCTCCCACAGGCTTCTTGGTTCGAAACATTGCTGCTTTCTCCTTCTCCACCAAACATCTCATTCAACTCTTGTTTGAACTTAAGAATTTTGGCTTCAAACCCAGACAAATCAGTAACTCCAGATTGGATTGCCTTGTCACGATCTTTTTCAGCTTGCTCTAACTCAATTGCCTTTGATATTAGCATCTTTGGCTTCTTTGGATCAAATGAAGGAGCACCAGGACCCAACATGGAACCACCCTTGTATTTTCTGAACTTCTCACATTCATCAAGTCTATGAAGCCTAGCTGTCATTTGAGTCCCACCAAGAACAAGATTTTTGGTATCCTCATTCGGGTTCTCACCATCTAAATTAATGCTTTGCCAGCCATCATCAATGATGAGAAACCGCGGCGAGACACCACCTTCGACAAAATCATTTACACCATGCCAAATACCAGCAGGCTCTACAGTCAAGTAGAAGGCATCCCAAGTGCACCACCCAAATTTGTTAACAATATTAGGGACTGTTTTCTCTTCTAAGAGCCTAAATGTATTGAGATGGACCCTAACAGCACTATAGGCCTCTTTCATCAAGTTGTAGGGATTGTCAGACACATGAACATAAGCAATTGCATCAAAGTTTGATGCTTTCACTTGGGTTGAACCACTCTCTGCACAAATCATGACATGCCCATCAGAGCCAGGATGAAGAGCCGACCTAAAACCTCCTTCAATGATGGGTATGATTATAACATAAGAACTTATCTCTGGGACATCAAACTGCACCCATTGGGTCTCCATTTGTAAATCTGAGCCACTATTACCCACCCACATGGTAGACCACCATGTTTTGAACCTAAAGATGCTTAGAAAGTCTCTACCAGTGAAACTACCCAAGGAGTTCATCAACCTATCAGATGGCTCATCCTTAGAGAATCCAAGAAATCCACCCTTGTGAGACAGAGAAAGGAGACGCTGGAGCAGGGGGAGTGGAGCATCAGAGGATTGACAGATTGAAGAAAATGGACTGAAAGAGACATTGGTGGGGACTTCAGAGAGCAAAGGCACACCTTTGACACTAAAGGTACCATTAGACAAGTCGAAATATTTGTTAGGGATTGACATGACTCAAGGATTTCAGAGAAGGAAACAGAGAGAAAAGGCAGAGGAAGAACAGAGGATAACAGATTTATATAGGAGCTAAGGAGTAGTGACGTAGAGGACAAGCAGCCTTAACCAGATTTTTTATAGGAGCAAAGGATTAGTGATGTTTGGTAACACGAATAGAAATTACATTAGGAAAATATAAGATGTAGTATCAATGTCTTGTAATGTAATAATTATTTCCATTTATACATTTGGCCATAGAATTGGAAAATAAATATTACCCACCATGGCAATAAAATCTATTTGAGGTAAATATAACCAACTCTAAAATATACGAACGAAAAATATTTGATTCGTGGAGGACAAGGAGCATTGACTGGATTTATATACTAGCAAAGGATCAATAAAATCTAAACTATATAAGGTAAATATAACAGACATTTATTGTATATTCAAGTAATTAATGACTTGACCCTCAAAAAAAAAAAGTAATTAATGACTTTGATCTCCTACAATTTATCCACGTATAAAGCTTGAATGTGCAATATTTGATTATGATACACTACAATTATGGAATTTATACGAGAAGAGAATCCCAAGGTATAATAAAGCTCCTAATATTTCTCTGCACTAAGTTGATATAAAGAATTGTTCGATAAGCTTTTTATTATTAGTACCATGAAAGTTTTTTGTTCGAGATGAAATTAACGGTGAGTACATGCATGAGCTCATGTAAATTGATTGACTTTTTAAGGTGATCAACGGCCATCATTGAGGAACTAAAACGTGAATCCACAATTTACCACTTAAATATGGCACATCCACAATATTTAGGGTCAGTTTTGAAGTGAAAGAATTGATTGATTCCCCGATTAAAGGATTATTTAGGTCATTTCTCATTTTCCATACAAACTCATCGTAATTTCTTGAATGTGCAAATATTTGATACGATACAATTATAGAATATGAGAAGAGAATCTTGTATTTATGCTCTTAATGTACAATCGTTGAATGTGCTTTCTCTGAAGGGGTGGCTACTTTCAATCTTTCATACCTCGAGATATATGAATTAATTGAATATTAGTGAAATTTGGGATAATGAAGTAAATGACCAATAAAAAAATCTCCACAGTATTTACACATCAGGCCATTGCACATATCATTGCTTAGGTTTTTTCTTTAATAATAGAATCATGCATGGCTTAGTATTTAATAAATAGATAAGGACCAGTACTAGTCTCGTTGCACGGTTTTGGTCCATTTTGGTCTATTTGGTAATTTTGGTTCTTTTGGTTCATTTTGGTCCCTTAGGTCTACTTTGGTCAATTTTGATTCGTTTCAATCCACTTCAGTCATTGAGTCTATTTCGGTCCACTTTGCTTCATTTCAGTTCGGTCCACTTTGGACTATTTTTGTCCACTTCAGTCCATTAGGTCTATTTCAGTCCATTCGACTCACTTTGATCCAATTCAGTCCATGTCATCCAATTTAATCCATGTTGTGCACTTAAGAATGGAAAAAGACAAGTTTGAGTTAAGAGTATGGTTTTAAAAACCGGAATAATCAAAGAACTAAAAAATGGTCTGATTCTAGGTTTTCATGATTTTTTACCATACTGAATTAGGGTCTAACTCCTAATTAAACTGATCGGTCATATCCAATTTTTAAAACTATGGTGAAAAGCACCTATTCTAAATCCGAATTTATTATTTAAAAAAAAAAATTATGTTAGGTAACTATTTTAAAATAATGCAAGTGGAATCTTGAAAGATATTTTAGCACTTAGGTAGTTTTGTTGTTTAGAAGAAAATAGATTTTGAGTTGATGCTAATATGGCTATTTCATTTCAAATCCTAGAATGTAGGCTGGATAAGAACAAAAGAGCCCTATATTTAAAATAACAAAAAAATCAAAAGTTAATAACATATGCAAGTGGAATCTTGAAAGATATTTTAGCACTTACGTAGTTTTGTTGTTTAGAAGCAAAATTGATTTTGAGTTGATGCTAATATGGCTATTTCATTTCAAATTCTAGAATGTAGGCTGGATAAGAACAAAAGAGCCCTATATTTAAAATAACAAAAAATCAAAAGTTAATAACATATCAACAAAACCTAAAATCAAATAGGATAGAATTAAATTTAAAAAAAAAAAAAAACGTAAATCCTATTATGCCTATCAAAATATTATCAACCGAATGTAAAATTAACTGGTATAGAACCTTTTTTTTTTTTTTTTTTAAGTACCGATAAAAACAAATAAGCCTTTGAAAATATAAAAGCCAAAAAAAAAAAATTGATACGTACTTACTTTTTGTTAAAACACTAACAAGAATTTTAATTATTAAAAAAAAAAAAAACCACTAACAGTAGTTGATAAGAACAAATAAATTGTTTGTTCTTACCTAAAAAAATGCAATTTGGTGCAATCGTGACTTCTAACCCCAATTTTTATAATATAATATATAATGCTTCTCAAGCGAGATTAAATACACTTTGCAACCAAACAATCCGTTCAAAAATTGAAAAACAATTGTGAAATTTGTTGAAACCACCACACCACCACCATCGCCACCCCCCCACCCCCCCCCCCCCCCCCAAAACCATTGTTTGAAGCCTTCGTTTTGGACTTCGACAACAACAAACCAGAAATGTCGTAATGATAATTTGTTGCGGGAAATCTATTTCATAATAATATCATAACCTTTTTAAATAACAAGTTGAGTTTGGTATGTAATCCAAAACTGACAAAGTACGTATCATATATAGACAATAAAGAGTGGGGCAGCTCCTTGGTCCTCAAAAGTGCCCATCATGACCATGTCCATTCTAGTGTGTTTTGAGACAATGTACAATGTAAGCATCAGCCTGTGTCCAACTTAAAAATCACCAGTAATTCAATGAGCATTTCGATGAAATAGGTGTTGTGCATAGGAATACATGGAATACATGTGACGATGCTGGGCAATATTGAGACTTGCATCAGTTTCCTGTCATAATCGCAAATCAATCTCATACTTTCATTAAATTTTTATCCAAATGATACAGTATTTGGTAGAAGAAGCTCATCAATATGATAACAATACCGATGCATATTTCTTTGCACACCTTGAACATAAAAGGGTTTTATGTACATCAAGTAGGTTAAAAACAAATGACTACTGTTCACTGTTGATGGGATGGATGAATGAAAATCTGCTTATTACAGTTTAATCAGACATCCCTTGCCTTCAGCCGGACATCTGAGAGTGGTTTCTTTGGGCTTAATGGAACAGAGCTGAACTTGTTAACCAAAAACTTGAAGCATGGTAAAAGGATGATGTAGAGTGTGGCCAATATAAAAGGTGCCGCAACAAGCCATCCCAACAACTGCAAAGATTGATAGACGAATACTTTTCAGATAACAGTGTCATTAGGTCAGGACTGAAATGCTTAAGCTTCAAAATTTCACTTTGTTTTAGTAAGTTCAAGCTTGAAAATATAATAGGCTGATGAATGTGTTGATCAACACATAACTACATTATCATTACATGTTAATCTTCCTATGAGCTCCCAAACCATAACCATTTGGTCAAACTGCAATATCCCATACAGTTATTTTTTTTAGAAGTAGTATCCCATACAGTTATTGCTTTGTAATTTTCTCAAATTTCGTTGGTGGCTATGACTAGCTCTATGCACAAGCAACTAAGTTGGACAAGGAAACTAAGCTAAGCAACCAGAGTTAACAGCTTAAAGCATCACTGACAATAGGTGCCAAGCCCAGTCTGTGAAACTCTTGCTATGATTTTTCTTTTTCTTCTTTTTTGGTTTGTATAAGAATTGATTAAAAATAATTTAAAGCAAAGGAAAGATAAAAAAAATGTGGTCATGTTTTGATCATGAATAAAACAGACTACCTTTACTAACAGTAATGCCATCATGTTATGTAGCACCCTGCTCAGAGCAAAATGAAATAGCATGTGATTAGAGTGCTCAAAAGCCTGAAAGAGCACCCCACTAAAAGCATTATTGTTTTCAAATTCCAAATTGTGCCTTACATTAGTTGTGGCTCATTACTTGTACAACCGAAACAAGATTCAGGAATGACAGAGATGTCTAGAGTATGTCAAACTAGTGTCCAAGAGGCATCAGTGACTCTAACATGGCTTCCTTGGTAGAGGAATCAGTGCCACATATTCAGAAATATTTTTACAGCAACTAAATTAAAACAAAATTTACAACAAATCTAACTTAGTAGATCAGCAGGATAATTTTACCCTGGCACTGGAGTAGCAAAAACCAGTCTTGCCAAGGAAATCAAACCAATCAGCACTAACATTGTTTCATTTAAGTTAAAATACCCATGAAGAGTTATATATACATATATATTTTTATTTTTATATTTAAATCCTCAAGTTGAAACCCTTAACTCAGGAGACAACTTGGTCACTGATTTTACACAAGTGCAAGTTGAAGAATTGTAGAATTGTACACAAGTTAAAATACCCACTTCATGCAAGACCATCAAAAATTACACTCAAGCATTTGTACGTGAACAATGACTGTTTCCATGATTCACAGCTTTGTCCAAGCAATTAAAAACATTAAATACTGTAGCCTGAGACACTCCCAGTTTGCCCCATTAGTAACACCAAATCATTTGAAATTATTTAGTTACACTTTGGATCACCCTAGTCCCTAGCACCTGCAGCTAGGCAATTGAAGTTAACTGCTCTATTATCAAGCGCAAAAGGATTATGAGCATACAGCATGCCAAGACCACAGGTTAAGAAATAGCCATTACTACAGGATTGAGTGATCCAAATACCAATTTGTTTGAATTCAGATATCACTAGGGGAGTGAATGAGGCGTAAAAGCATGTGCGAGTGCGAGTGTCTGTGTGAGAGAGAGTCTTAATATTAGAGGATGTTAGTCTAGCTACCTACCGCATGGACAACACTTAAGAGGACTTCACGCGAAGCTTGGCCGGTCAAAACCTTCTTGAAAGCATCAGATGTAAATGGAAATTGAGGTCCACCAGTGAGAATTTCACCAAAGCGCAAGAAGGGCAACAACAGGCTAGAAAGCAAAACATATCAGCGATCAGAATACAAACTAAAAATTGATCTCTATTACCAATAATGACAACTTATTTAAGCTGATGTTAAGAAAATGCACAAAGTACCTCAACTCTATTGGTGTAGCCATAAAGTTTGCCAGCATTACAGTTGGAGCATGGCAATGGGATCCAAGCAATGCAATAGCCAGTCCACATAGAAACACAGTGACCCCTGTTAATGAAACATTAGTTCATGTTCATCAAAAGAATGCTGACATTACTCTGTAGCTTTAAGCACGCATTATTATTTTCTCCACAAAAATGTATAATTGGTGCACAATAAACTATGAATCATGACTCAAATATGAATTCACTAATACTGAATAATCAGACAACTACTTAGTACCATAGGATAACTTTTAAGACAAATAAATAAATTTGATAGCTAAATGAAGAAGACATTACCACAAATGGGAAATACCCCCAAGGTAATGCCAAGAGCTGCAGAAAATGCCAATTGCTTCGGCTCAGCACCCCTGAGAAAAAAAAAAAAGAGGTAAAATTTACTCAAAATGATCTAATAAATAAACTGATCAAATACAGAACCTTGAAATAATCAAACAATAGTTGCACTAAAACTAAGATCAATTCAAATCTTCTTTCTTTATGTCTGATTTATCATTGCCCAAACGTGGAAAATTAGAATGCACAAACAAGAAATTAACTTTCGATAATAATTTTTGTTTTTTGTTTTAAAAGATCTCTGATCTGTTTCAACCGAAAATTCAATGCTTGTTACCCCAGAAATTACTAAGATTAAGCATGGGAAATGTACAATAACAATAAAGGAGTTACAGTAATGAGCAATTAAGCACAAACCCATTAAAATCTCATCAATTTCCAATTCAATTACACTAAAAAAAACCCACTTCAAAAACAAATTAAAAAAAAAAAAAAAAAAAAACCTGCTGCGAGAGAGAAAAGAGTACCTGCGAAGGATTTGGATGAGAGGATCGACGACGTTCTTGTGGAACCAAGGACCCAATGCAAGCCTTGCCATTGCCACCTCCTTATGCTTCTAATGGAATTTTCCGAACCCTATATATTTATGATTATGTATTTATTTTTATTTGAAGCTTTGTTTTGTTTGAAAGTGCGACAAAAGTAGTAATGAATTTTAGTATCTGTCTCAGAAATGAGAGAATCTTTTTTTATTTACAATTCCCAAAAAAAATTTACCGTCTCATTTCGTGCTTCAAACTCAATTTCTTATTAATCTCAAGAGATAAGAACAAAAGTTTGAAGTGAGATATGTTTGTGTTGTGTGGGAAGTGGGAACGGAAACAGGTAGCTGTAGTTGAGAAGCTGTTTTGGTTTGGTACCATACCAAGAAACGAGTTGGAGGTCGGTTCCACGGTTAAACTTTTATTCTCTACTGGGCCCCACTGATGGATTCACTGCGATCTCATCTCATCTCTTTTTATTGGAGCTCTTGATTGCAATAGAATTTTCTTCTTAAAGTGTGATAGTGGAATTTCCGTATTTATTAACCATTCATCTACTTTAAGGGTATTCGGTTTATATATATGTTTTTTTGGGAAGGATAAATTTCTAAAACGTTTACAATGAAAGCACTAAAAATATCAATTTAGCTTAAATATTCTTCGCAATAGTTCTATTAGCAATAGGATTGAATCTTGAAAATTCAATCACCACAAAAGATATTTAATTATCACTTGCAATTCATACGGATTTTATCTATTTATGTTTTTTTTCGCAACTATGAAGGCGGTATGGTGCAATTGGTGGGGATAAAAATAGTATCAATACTAATTTATGTGAAAATAATAATATTTTAATAACTATTTATCACATTATTTTGTAAGTAAAAGATGTTGTCAATAGTTACTAGTTAAATATAAATAAATTCAATGAGTTATACATTTATATAAATCTACATGAAAAATATCATTTTATTTCATAGTTGAGTTTACTATTGGATAAAGTATCTCATGTATTTTTGTATGTATATTTTCTCTCTCATAACGTGTGAGTCTAACACAATTGTAGCACATAAATATACTATGCAAGCACAAAATGTGGCATACAAAATACAATCTTTCCACTACACATACAAATTCTATTCTAATATGGTAGCGATGACAATGGGATAAGGGAGTGCTTACCCTTACTCCCATTTCGTTCTCTCTTTTGGGCAGGTAAAATTTGTGTGGGGTAGGAATAAAGTCAGCTAGCGTTGAGCCAGGTTAAGGGTAGTTTTCCATTCCTAATAAGGAGGTACTTTTTTTTTTTTTTTGCTAGGTAATTATGGGAGATAGAACCCTCGAGCTCATAGATACACATGGTACCAGGTACTATCAAGCTACAAGGCCCAATGGTCTAATGAGGAGGTACTTGGGGTAAGACAAGCAAAACTCGTTCATGTACCATACTACCATCATTTATTCAAGATGTGATATCACCTACATAAGATAGAGGGGACAAAAGTCGGAGGTTTTTTTTTGTCATCGCTTTGTAGAGAAGTTCATGGTTAAACAAATACCCTGCGTGCTACATGAACAAATATGACATACATTACGACTCCAAAATTACGCGGCCGGATGGAAACTAGAGGAGTCATGTGATGTGAGGCACGTCATTCTCTTTGTTACCTTCTTTTTGCTTGTTTTTAGCGTGTGTGTGTGTTCCGTAAAGGGTTCTCATCTACCTTCCAATTAATTAATAGAAAAAGATGCCTTCTCCTCTTGCATCAATTTGATCTGAATAAAATGTTGACTTCGTACGTGTCTAAACTCCCTTTTAGGACAAGGAATTTAAGAAATTCTTTTTTCGACAAGTATTTGAATTGGCAGCACATTATAATATTTTGCCCAGGGAGAGAATTTATCACGCAAACACAAAACACACGACTTGAGAGAGCTGTGAATAAGACAAGTCACAGTCACAGTGTCACACCCTGGTGATAACAAATGATTCACACAAGTCTATATGGAAAATGCAATACAAATGACTTTTTATCAGATTGAATCTTAACCTTTTTTTATCAAATACCAGCAAGCAGCCTGTTCATGAGAAAATATTCTAAACCCAATACCATGACCAAGTAACTAATGAAGGCTAGCTATGTAGTATATTGACTATATTCTGTCATTCACAAAAATGGAAGTCAAGCCTTTTTTAGTACTTGAAAAATGATTGTCATTGTGACAACGAAAAACCATCCTCGAGGCATTGTGTTCTAACATCTTGCATTAGACTTTGAAGTAGTGTAGGATTGCTTGTAACAACGGCATCCACGCGTTCAAACAACATCTTTTGCATAGAATCCACATCATCAACAGTCCAGGCATATACCTTTTTGTTCCTCCTGCTTAAACCCAAATGGAAAACATGAAATCATACTGCGCACATGATGGCTACCCTGCAAATACTATACATCAAAGGAATTTCATACCCATGTAGAGTTTTCATCAGCATTTCATCAATCAAAGGATGATAGACACCAACCACCCCAGCACCTTTCATCCTCATTAAGTTGGTTCTTAGCCCAGTAGAAGGATCCTTCATGACAATGTAGCCCACCTGCAATGACACCAAACACATTCAACATGCAAGGAGAACAAACTCAAAAGCCAAAACACCAACTTCTGTACCAAACTCTCTGGCTTTTTGTGTCTTACCAGTTAAGTAATTCATGGATAATCTAAACGACAAAAGTGCAACAACTAATCTTTACAAAAAAAAAAAAAAATATATATATATATATATAATAAAAAAATTCCCATGTCAGTGTAAGCTCCATAGATTTCACACAAAAATAATAACAAAGTCTCAAATCCTAAAACTGTTCTGGTTGGCTATTCATGAAAAGCGACTCAAATCATGATAATTACATATAAAAATGAATGTCTTGGACAAGATCATTAATTTGGAGCAAAACATCCCACAATAGTAAAAAGCTAAAAGACTATTAGAGAGTTGTGGTGGACCCTGAATGGGCTTAGAATAATTGAATCAGGTCCATGTTTACTGCAAAAAGGACTTGTATTTTCCAATGAACCCTCCTACACTCTCCCCCCCTCCCCCCCTAGCGTTCTTCTTCTCCAACTTATAAGCACTAAAGAATTCAGCAAACAGGACAAAGCAGTTAATCATAACATCAAATAACTAAGTAGGAAAGATCCTGAAGATGTCAAAACAGATCACTTCTTCTTACTGTAGTATTCGGTGACAGTTTAATTACGTCCCTTGCTAAATTGTCACTTTTAGCCCATACAAGGCAATTCCTACAATGCGTCCTTTCAACCTGTAAAAGAAGGCAGAAGATGGGTTTGGTGATTAGGTCTTACTAATTCCATACAAAAACCTGAAGGTTACTTGACTTCAAAAATAATTTTTAGCTTAAATGCTTGCAAACAACAAATCCAAAAGGTAACTTCATATTTGTTGGGTGAAACAATGAGTTTCATATGTTATATATTTATGCCAGCATTATAAGCAAAAATGTGGAGTAGTAAGTTAGAAAGCAAAAGACAAAATAATGGAACAGGTGAAGTGAAAGACAACAAAAAAACTTACCACAGAAATAATATCCTTTGCAAGCCCTTTTTCATATGATGGAGGCCCAACCTTAGTGTCTAGAATCACTTGCCGAACTGAATTTGATATCAACTAAGAGCATCCATTAGAACCATGGTCAGAGAAAACTCAACAACAAAGTTTCAATAAGATAAATGAAAATGCAGATAGATGTCAATGAATAGTGTCATAAGGGACGTCATAAGGGGCAGCGAGATTGACGAAATATGTTTATCACAATGATCGTAGAAAAAGAGGAAGATGGAAATTATTTTAGTGAATGGGGGAGAATTAGACAAAATCCAGGAAGATACCTTCAAAGCATCTTCAATGGTTGGAATGCTTTCTTCAAGAAACATCTGTGCAGATTGATTAGCACGGCCTAGTTCTTTTATCTACAACCATAAGCTAAATTACAATCTCAGTCAACTTTTCTCATTTACATAAACTCAGACAAAATATATATGCAGAGATTTTGTGATAAAACTTAAAATATATGTTTTTATTGAATTCTACAAATTAAACCCAAACAGAAGTAAAATGATTCCATTTTGCTTGATATTAATAGGATATGGCAACCTCATATGCTTCATATAAAACCAGATCATGTGGGAAGCAAATACTAGATTACTATAACCAAGCCCAGAAGACACTTGATGAAGCCAAACTGAGGCTGACAATAGAAGTTAGCTTGAGTCCAAAACTACATTCCCTCCAAAACAGATCAGCTTAATTATGGTTCACACTATTCCCCTTAAACGACCTTGGTGTATTATTATAGACGTTACAGAGGAGCAATTTATTGAAGGCAAAAGGTCATCATTGTTAAAACTTGTGCAAATTCTATTCACTTGGTGTCAAGAATTCTGTTAATCACCTGAAGCACTACGAGTTTTACAATTGTGAACCCCCACATTTAAATTGAGAGGAAAATATTGTATATTATACCTTCTACACTTAACTTCATGAAACCATGACCAATTATATATTAGAAGAAAGGCTGATACTTGAGCTAAATAAGGGTCCTCAGTCCTCACAAAGGAAGGATCTTGTTTGTTAGCTTTTTCATGTGTAACTTCTCCATTTGCATGCAGGCCACAACCACATTGATTTAAGATATCAAAACTAGCACAACTTGGCTAGCCTCACCCCAAAAACAAATCAATCTGTTCCTTTCAGTTGGTCTGCCCAGTATAATTCAACAGTTGTCCAGTCCAAGTTAATGTAACCAGCCAAATGAACATTGATCTACAATTCTATGTTTATAATTTTACTGTTACAGCTTCAGTTAGTGTGACCAACATTCATTAACTAGCAGATTGACAACAAAAACATTGATTCACACTGCAAATACTAGAGGAGCTGCTTAGCATTTTTTACAAGAAAGTTAATGCACCAAGTCTCACCTCTTTCATGCTCAAGTACCCTACTTTAGAAGTACTGTTTCCAGATATCCGCTGCAAATCCCTGCCTGTGTAATGTGAGAATCAAATATCCAAGTAGCTAATTCAAACGATGAAAGACTGGAAAATAAATACTAAAACATGAATGTGTTTCACACTTTTTGGACAGTATTAGATACGCTTACCTTTCTTTATTACTATTCTTCAAATATATTGCATGTAATGCACTTGTTATAAATGTTAAGCATATTTAACCCACATAATTAAGTCAATTTATTACTTGATGCATGTTTGTAATAATTTTCAATGCTACATCCAAGACATTCTTCCAATTCCATTCTAAATTATTTTTGCACATTAAGTCATATCAACACAACAACCAAGCATAACAGGCCCTCCCAAGATATAAAAAGTAGTTTTGCAAATACTAGAGGAGCTGCTTAGCATTTTTTACAAGAAAGTTAATGCACCAAGTCTCACCTCTTTCATGCTCAAGTACCCTACTTTAGAAGTACTGTTTCCAGATATCCGCTGCAAATCCCTGCCTGTGTAATGTGAGAATCAAATATCCAAGTAGCTAATTCAAACGATGAAAGACTGGAAAATAAATACTAAAACATGAATGTGTTTCACACTTTTTGGACAGTATTAGATACGCTTACCTTTCTTTATTACTATTCTTCAAATATATTGCATGTAATGCACTTGTTATAAATGTTAAGCATATTTAACCCACATAATTAAGTCAATTTATTACTTGATGCATGTTTGTAATAATTTTCAATGCTACATCCAAGACATTCTTCCAATTCCATTCTAAATTATTTTTGCACATTAAGTCATATCAACACAACAACCAAGCATAACAGGCCCTCCCAAGATATAAAAAGTAGTTCAACAGGGCAAGAATTTTTAATTAGGTAAAACTTAGGTACAATTCCTTAAAGGCTTGTTTGGATTGAAGGGAAAGCAAAGGGGAGTTGAGTAGAGTTGGCCGAGTAATAGGCTAATTTCTGGCCAACTCTACTCCACTCCCCCTCAATCCAAATCGACACTACCTTATGTTTGCCAATTAAATTAAATATGCGGTTGCATTGAGTACTGAATCACATAGTTGAATTTATTTGTTATTTAACAAAGATAACACTGTTTTTGCTGGGGGAACCTAACTGAACCTAAGTTGTCTAAGTCTAGTGGGTGTTAGGGAGTAAAGATAGAATGGTAAATGAAAGAGCAAATAATGTAGATGATCCGAAAAGTACCTATCATGGAGAGCAAACAAAACCCCATCAAAAGAACGAGAAACATCAATCTCAATGCAGTCTACTTTAGAATGAAGCGCAATACGATACGCATCCATCTGCAATGCAATATTTACATTACATAGAATGAATCAGCAAAACAAACACAATATTACTAATGCTAAAACTAATACTAATAGAAACATAGGATGAGAGTTAGTACCGTGTTGGGAAAGGCGTTGGTAGAGTCACCTCCATGAGCAAATTAATTAAGCTTTGATATAACTCGTACCAAATCTGATCCATTATCTGGNGGAATAATCGTCTTTGAGACGATAATCTTATTCGGAATCCTCCTCCTCTTTGTTGTCTCCTTCCCGATCTCATGGACATCGCCATTAGAGAGAGAGAGAGATTTGTTGGTGTTGGTGTGGAAACGTCAAAGGATGACAAGTAGAAGAGGTGAGGAGCTTCTTTTCCACTTTCACTCGACAAAACGACTACCCGTTTTTTAAAAGTCAAAACGGATGTCGTTTATTATATTGGGATGGTAATGTTTTGTTTTTGGGTCTAATATATTCTTCCTCATCTTTGATGGTCTCATCTAATGGCATCAAGAAATAATCTTTGGTGTTTTCTCCATCAAAGATTGGTCCTGTCTGCCTGCCCTGGTTGTAAAAATATTATCTTTGTGTGCGTTTGGGTTAAGATTAAAAAATAAAATTATTTTATTATTTAACTTATTTTTGCTACTATTTATAGGTTTTATTGCACTTTTTGTCACTATTCATGAGCTTTAATGTACTATTTCAACTAACTTTTATTTTTATTTACAGTACTTTCAATAATAAATTTTCAGTTTCAGCAAAATAAGCGGTATCTAAACACACCATTTGTATCATCAACTCAGTATGCTTTAGAGCCTACCTATTGAAACTTTTGTACTAGTAAGTTCAGAGCGATACTTGGATCAGGTTGATTTATCTAAAATTGGTACTTTACCTTCTGATAAAATTAACACAATAAATTAATTTCACTGCTGATTCATTTCTTATTTTTTGCTTGTCAAATAATTAATTAAGCTTTGATATAACTCGTACCAAATCTGATCCAATTATCTGGATATAGCTAACATTACACTCTTTCATGAAAAAAAAAAAATATATATATATATATATATATAGATGTAGCATGATCAAGCTGATAATTATCCTACACACCAGTGGAAGTCTTTGTTCAAACTCATTCAAGCAGATCTTGATAATTTGCTAAAATTGACTTGTATAGCTGGATGTAATTTTTTTTAGAGAAGACATTATGCTAGTATATTTGTGGATTAACTTTATATATTTTATGTCCTTTATTTTTAATCCTTGTTTGTAGAACTTGGTAATTATTTTTCTGTTGGTGCTCTGTTGTCATTTAGATTCCTAATTTGAACTAATTGGCTCATATACATAACATAGGTCTATCCCTGTCCAAAAGGCTCTTTTAAGACATAGAGAAATGATTAGAAGACCCAGTGGTAAAGAGCAATATGTGATTCTCTACCAAATTTCATAATTCAACTTGTTTTGTAACAATCAGTTATGCGTATTATGTAACAATCAGTTATTCTTTGAGCAAAGGATAAGGGTTCTTCCTTCTTTTGCTTCTTTACCTTTACAAAATTTTGCCCAGTTATAGAGCTTCTTAGTATCCATGCAGGTTTCCTTTCCTCATTGATCCAAATACTGGTATTTCATTGAATGAAAGTGCTAAGCATGAAGCTTAGTCTTATTTTCAGACCTCGTATGAGCAAATTTATTGATAATGGATGCCTCAACTATGTATTCTCATTTATTGAGTGTGATTACTATTGCAAAGGTGATTCTTTTTTTAAAATTATTTATGTTATCCCTTAATTAACGAGGCAGTCCAAATTAGTATGTATTGTTTTTATGGTCATAATTGGCCATAAGCTGCAAGATTCTTAAAGTGCTAGTAGATTTGTATAGTAGCATACTTGTTTGGAAATTGGAACTCTTTATGAAATGCCATGCTTGCTCCTAGATGAATAAACATGTCAAGACATCTTTGTGTATTTTAGTGTATTACATCAAAATATAAGCAATGTCAGAAACTATTGATTACCCTGTAGGAAATGATGTTATAGTTTCACGCATTAAATTGAAATGATGTTACAGTTTCACACATTAAATTTGAAATATATATTTTTTGCCGGAGTAATATATAAAATTTTGATCAGATGATAATTAAATAAATGGGTATGATCAATTTATATATAGATAGCCTACAGAGGAATTATAGGATAAAACCTATTATTTTGCCAAAGGTTTTGTAAGTTAATCGGCACCTCCCATGCACAAAGTACTCGAGGGTAGGAGGAAAAAGGGTTCACGTTGTGAGGTTAACATATTATAAATTACATAGATATTCTTTTTTTAACATATTTTAGTTATCTATAAAATAAAAAGATAAGACCTCACACAAAAATTGAAGATATACATTTTTGGATAAATTGGATCAGTGGACCCATTCCCTGAACAGGAATAGTACTGTTGATGACAACTATGTCAATTTAAAATTTTATTATGAAAATGAAATATTGATCAACAAAGCAGATACAATAGGTTGATGACGAAAGTCATTGTCAAAAAATTCACTACCTATAAATTATTGAAACAATATATATATATATATATATATATGTGTGTGTGTATGATAAAGTAATATATGAGAAAAATGAGTTACTTTCAAAAAAATAATACACGGTATAGTTGAGAATTCCAAACATGTTTAGATACTGCAAAAATTAACGCAAAAATTCAAATGTTAAAACTTCCAAAAAATAAAAAATTTAAAGAATTAGATGATATAGAGCCTAGAAATTGTTGTAATTAATTATCATATGCAATTATAGAGAATAAAAGCAATTTTTCTCTTTCAATTTATTACATATTTTTCTTTTAAAGTTGCAATGTCTATTGGATAGTATAGTATTTTGTGTTTCAATTTATCACTTTTGTACTTTTTATTTTTATTTAATTATCATCATTGAATAGTATCTTGAATAATTGCTGCATAAAGTAAACAACATAATTATCATCATTGAATAGTGTATATATATGTGTGTGTTCTTTAAAATCTCAAATTCAATAGCTGTGGGTTTTTTTTTTTTATATAAATTTTCTTAGAATTAGATTTTTGGAGTTAGAGAGGTTGATGGGCTAAGATTCCAATGGGAGACCCCAAGCCTTATCGGAGGGGATGAAGTAGCAGGCCTCCCGTCATATATTTGGGGCATTTGAAGTTTGAACTTTAAAGTGGCTTTGCAGCAAGTGTACTCATTTTGATTTTTAATATTTTTATATTAAAACAAAAACTTTGAAATTTACAATAGTGAAATATATATATATATATATAAAATTAATTAATTACCATATGCAATTACAGAGAAAAAAAGCAATTTTTCTCTTTCAATTTATTACATATTTTTCTTTTAAAGTTGCAATATTTATTAGATAGTATAGTATTTTGTGTTTCAATTTATCACTTTTGTACTTTTTTTATTTATTTAATTACATCATTGAATAGTATCTTGAATAATTGCTGCATAAAGTAAACAACATAATTATCATCATTGAATAGTGTATATATATGTGTGTGTGTTCTTTAAAATCTCAAATTCAATAGCTGTGGGTTTTTTTTTTTTTCTTAGAATTAGATTTTTGGAGTTAGAGATGTTGATGGGCTAAGATTCCGATGGGAGACCCCAAGCCTTATCGGAGGGGATGAAGTAGCAAGCCTCACGTCATACATTTGGGGCATTTGAAGTTTGAACTTTGAAGTGGCTTTGCAGCAAGTGTCCTCATTTTGATTTTTAATATTTTTATATTAAAACAAAAACTTTGAAATTTACAATAGTGAAATATATATATATATATATATATATATAGAGAGAGAGAGAGAGAGAGTTTTTTTTTTTTTTTTTTTTTTTAGAATTAGAGTTTTGGAGTTAGAGATGTTGATGGGCTAAGATTCCGATGGGAGACCCCAAGCCTTATCGGAGGGGATGAAGTATCAGGCCTCAGGTCATATATTTGGGGCATTTGAAGTTTGAACTTTGAAGTGGCTTTGCAACAAGTGTACTCATTTTTTATTTTTAATATTTTTATATTAAAACAAACACTTTGAAATTTACAATAGATAGAGATATGTTTTGCTTCCACACATAAATACCTCTTAAGATAAAAACTTTTCTTTGAAGAACCTACCATGTATGCATTATTTTCCCTATATATACATTGGTGATACAAGTTGAATTATCACTTATTAGTGCTTGTTGCTACTTTTGTAGCTCAATTTAAACTTAAAAATGGTTGGCTCCTCTTGTAGTATGTTATCCTAGACATAGTAGCCTATGTTAGAATTTTTTTTCTTAGTTGATAATTTACAAATAGAAGGAATAATGCTACACAAGTATAAAAACAATCTGCTTTTCATGATAAGTTGAACAACCAAATCAAGATTTTTGCAATTCATATTTAGAGTTCTTAGAATGATGGGAAAGGTGGTTATTCTGATAATTATAATAAAGTATGATATGAAACATATAAAACTTATGCAACATCGATGAACTAATAGAAAAACAATGATCTACTAGGGAAAGAAAATAAAAAAGGATCCTCATTTTTGTTGACAAATGCATATCCGTCTCAGGAGTAATATTTCCTTGCTTACAATACAATGATACATTAAACAACAAATCACTTTCTTTCTTTTATGAGCCATGTAAATGAGATTGATGCTTAAGCCTCTTTAATTGTCAAAAACCAACTGATATTCCTTCATGTTCTATTTACATGGTTTCTCAAATTATTTATGATCACATCTACTAGCCCATATGATAAAGTTTCCAAAGAACCTTTCGGCAAAAACCTCTACAATCAAGAATATTGGGCCAAATAAGTAGATCTGTTGCACAAATATTAGTGTGGGATATCATTTTTAACAAGTGTAGGTTTCTTTGAAAAAATACCCGCAGTTTTGATATTTTCCTTTCTCTCCTCTTTTGCTATAGGCGTTAAATCAAATATCCTGAGTAGTTTTATCCTTGGATGCACATATATATGGAGTGTGCATTTGGAAACCGTTTATTTTGCTGAAAACTAAAAACTGAAAATTGAAAACTGAAAACAATAAAAAAATATCATTAATGAATTTATTGTTCATTGGCCTTATTGAAAACACGCAAAATGCAATCGTGGGAAGCACAAACGCGCTTCCCAAATGGACCTGGAGAATGTATTACAAAGGTTGACATACTACAATAAATCTTGGTGCCGCATTATATTATGATGGAAGCCATAAATGTGGCTTGGACTCCTTGTTCATCCATTAGGTCAAACATTCCATGTCAAGCCATAACTACTTAGCTTTTTCTCAGTTATTTGATCAATTTTTGTTGCCATCGCAGGTGTAAGATGATTTTTCCAGTCTCCAACCTTACCTTTCCTAAAATACAAATTGTTTTTTAGCTCGTATGTGTTGACTTCATCTTTCTTGATTTCAACCTCCAATGTCACCGCTCCATTTTTATTCACCTCTAAATTGGACATATTTTCAAAATTGCATAAATCTATAATCTTTTGCACCATACCTTGATCTTCTTCCTCTAAAGAGAAAGGACAACCGATAAATTGAGCTAATTTCTTTACCCAATATACAGTTTCATTCGTCAAATCTTCATATTTTATAAACAATATCCTCTCTGGTGATTCCAAAATCACTCTCCAATACCCTAATATATGATCCCAAAGTGGTCCACAAGAAACTAATCCTTGACAAAATGACTCAAGTACATCCTCCTCAAGTACATCCTTCTCTCTGGTGATTCCAGACTCTCTTCCAAACTCGCTTTCAAGTAACCTAGTAATATTCCTGTTGTAAAAGTGCCATATAGACACCAATACATCCTTTGGATCCCTGCATAAATAAACAATTTTACAACTAGATTTTATGATGGATTTTGGTAGGGAAGTGTAGGGAATGTGTGTAGACACAAGTGGAACATCTAGACTCAATCTTGGTTGGCTTGAACGAACATTAAACTCAATAAAGGGTACACAATCATGTGATAGTCTTGAGAGTAAAGGATTTGTAGGCTCGCTTTCATAGGATCGTGTCATTATGGCAAAAGCCAATGCCTTAAGCCAAGTTGCACCACATTTTGGAAAACTACTCAAGATCACCTGGTTGGGTTGAGGCTTGAAATGTTCTTGAGCAAACAACATTCCTGGTAGATGGGATAAAGGGTACCAAAAACCTTCATACTGGTAGAAATCTAGCGACCAAGAACCCTTTTTTATTGGGATGGTTGGCAAGATCTGTTTGAATTTATTATCAGGTTCTAGATCAAACATATACTCTTCTTTCTCAATACTTTTTGGAGCAGAGTTCATTTTGGAGGAAGAGGTTTCCATTGGTAGAAAATAAAACTAGCTTGATCTAGTGTAAGTGACATGTATGCATGAAGGGGGAAGAACACCATTATATATAGGTAAATTGCAAGGAGAGTTCATCATTTTAAGCCACTCATTTTAACTATGGAAAACCTCTATGTTAGGCTCCATGTTTTTCTGCCACAATTTTAAACTTAAACACATGATAACCAAAAATGGTTATTGAAGAAAATTTTGACCCCCAAAAAAATTGTGGCAGGAATTGATAGTCATCTTTTCACCCCAAAAAATTGTGGCAAAAATTGTGCCACAATTCCTCTTTTCACCCCAAAAAAACATAACATCAAAGCAAACATAATCATCTTAAAGATATGCTTCATGCTTATCTGCCACAACTATACACCTAGACACATGATAGTCAGGAATGGTTATTGAAGCAAATTTTGAAAGCCAAAAAATAACGAGAGACCACTGGATTAGGATACTAATAGTTTACCACCATCATTATACTAGAGACAAGGAAGAGCTATAAATTTGGTTTCTAATTTCAACCATATAACAATTTAGAAAAAGTCTTGATTGAAATGGGCTTGGGCCATTATTGACAATACCCATTGAAGGCCTATTCTAAAGGGAACCGAAACATATATGGACTTGGGTATAAAAATACACACAAGTGTAAGAGATTGTGAAAATACATATGGTGAAAAAGTGTGTGAAAATACGTGTAATGTTGTTTAAACACTGAGATTATAACACAAACCACGCTATAATCTTCACTTAAAAGTTATGATAACTTTTAAAGGAGTGTACAATATGTCAATACACACAACACACTCTCTTATGCAATCTATCTATAATTCTATAGTATATATTCATGCAGGATGAAAAAAAAAATCATATTCTTCGTGGATGAAGAGATTGAAAGAGAAGTACGAAATGAAAAGTAAGTATAATGGAAAATTTTAACACATTTAAAAAAAAAAAAAAAATCTAATATGATGCCAAATTAAAATTACATGTCCATCCAATATCTTTTAGAGTTGTGGTGGCAGTTGATATTGTGGCAGCAGTTTTCCATACCCATAAGAAATAGATGTTTTTGACAGCATAATATCCTCATGTAACTTTGTGATCATCTTCACCTAAAACTATTAGATAAATAATGAATCTAATGTCCTATACTACAATGCAGATTGATTGGGTCTGAGGCAAGTACTAATGAAGAAGAGGATGTTGATGGCAAAATGAAGAACGATGAAGGAAAATGACTAAGATAAATAAGAATCTAACTTGGATAAAAAGAATCTTTCTTACAAGAGGATTTTTTTTTTTTTCATTTTAATTTAAATTAAGTTGGTTCAAAAATTTAAATTTTTTGATTAGATGAGATATGTGGTGCAAAATTAGGCTCTAATTGAATTTCAATTTAAAATCTAATTGGATTTTCTCTTAGCTTTACTTACTCATATATATATATATATATAGATAGAGATAGATAGATAAACAGATGGCTTATAAACTTGAATTGTTTTTAGTTCTACAAAAAAATTTTTTTACAACAAATTAACTCATTTGGTACAAAAATTAAAAAATTTAGATTAGATGGGACACATATTGCAAAATTAAACTCTAATTAAAATCCAATTTTTATATTGAATTAACTCACTTGGCACAAAATTTTAAAAACTTAGATTAGATGGGACATGTGCCACAAAATTAAACTCTAATTGAATTCCAATTTGAAATCTAGTTTAATTTTCTCTTAGCTTTACCTATTATTATATATAGAGAATTGTAGCCAACAATGTTTTTCTCTTATTTTAATAAATAAATATGTTGCTTGATAGTTGATTCTAGGAAATGAGCATTTAGTTGTGATATTATTCTAGCAAATGAACACTTAATCATGATATTATTTTGAAGACTATCTTTATATTATTTAGATAGTGACACAAAATAAATTATATAAATTCTCCAACATATCAAGAAAATCTTATTACCAATTATATGACTTATGGGGATTGAGCATTTCAATGAAATCTCTGTAACGTATGGTTATCACAATCAAACAAATTATTTCGCTTAATTATTTAACCAAGGAAATAAATGAGCACATAATATCACGGTTCATCAAATAAGTCAAGATTAAAATTTAAAAGGGAAATGCTAACGAGTGCCCTTAGCCATTAGGGCACTGGTTAATAATTCATTTAAATAAAGTTTTTATGAAAAATGAAAAAAAAAAGTAATTAATATTTTGAGAGCTTTTTTCATTTTCCATAAAAGTGGTATTAAAATTTTTCTAAAATTGACTATTAATGAGTGCCCTAAGGACACTCGTTAGCATGGCCCAATTTGAAAATAATACTCAAAATAATTTCTTGGAAAATGAATGAATCATTAATAGCAAACATAGAAAGCAAATATTAAAAGATGGACATAAAAGAAAAAAAATGAAATAATTAACATAATCTTTTTCTTTTTGAGAAACTAACTAACAAAATCACTAAACTATAACTTATACTTTAGATTTTTGTGTGTACCCAAGATATGGCTGTTGGGCTCAACCTCTATTTGGACTCATAATCTATTTGGACTCATAATCTATTTGTATTGTGAGCTTTGGATTTTCTATTGTGGGCTTTGGATTTTCTATTATGGGTGGTTCTATGCTTGGTAACCCAAATATACTCCTATTTCTACAAACCATTCCCTCACAAAGTCATTCCCCTTACTCTCTTAGTTTGGTCACTTTTTTCTATCAGTTTTCTCTCTAGAGTTGCCAACCCCCAACTCCCTTAATTCTCCTATTTATAGCCTTAGATCAGTGGAGGTGTTATGACGACTCCCCCTTATTAGTATTCTCAAAATACTACAAAAGAAAGTAAGAAACTGGTTACATACTATTTCAAAATAAAATCATGGCATGTTTGCGAGAAAAATTACAAAATAACACTTCTTTTTATGAATCTTTTTAAAGAGTCTTATAATTCAATTGGTTGACACATTTTTAACTTTTTTTAATAAAAACACCTAAAGTTCAAATGCCCCTCATCTATTATAATGGTCGAATAATAATAATAATAATAATAATAATAATGTATTTTAAGTTCAATTCTCATTCAATGCATCAAGCAGTGTAAAATTTTTTAATATATATATATATATATATATATATTTTTTTTTTTTTTTTTTTTTTTCCTGTATTTTTTATGTTTTCAGAATTGGAATTCTAGTTGAAGAGGTCATTTTGGAACTATATAGGATCGTTTGCTCTTTCCTCTGCCGACTGTTAGTTGCATGCATGAGATCCATATGTATGAAGCATGTATATATTCACCGACACTATATATATATATATATATTCCATTATAAAGTACTTTATCCAAATACTTTATATCTAAACAACACAGAACTTAAGGAAATGAAAAAAGTTCATATCATTAACATTTATATGTAAAATACTTTGAAGGATTCTTTTTATATTTTACGTTTCTATTTCGATTGTTTTTTAGATGCAAAAAAATACTATGTCATTGTATATTATGTACTCTATGATTTATAAGTTACTTGAAAATTAAATGAAACACAGTTTTTCTAACAACTTGTTGGCAGCCAAAGATTATAATTAAATCAATTATAAATTATAGATATGTGGTTTAAATGATTGAAAATTACATGTGTAGGAATGATAGGCCCAGTAGTATATATTGGGCCATGGGTCCTGTCTAAGGACACCTAATAGTCCGAGGACAGATAAACATTATTGCAGAAGTCTATATTAGTGAACGAAGAAAGGGGCCTAGTCATGAGGGTTCAGCAAGGTAGCCCAAGGAGGAGTGCCTCCTCGACTAAGCAGAGCAGAAGTCAGAAGGTGTGGTTTGCTATTAAGAGCAACAATCCGGAGGATTCTATTTATAAGAATAAACATCATGAAAGCTTAAGACAAAGGGAAGCTAAGAAATATCTAAGGGAAAGCTGTTACCACTGCATTTAATGCTCTGCAACTAATTTTCTAGCCACATTAATGTGAAAGTGATACCTGAACAATAATTTTCAACTTTACAGCTACTCTCAGATACTTCAGGAAGGTGTTGATGGGATAAGGATTAAAGCCAGCAATTTGGCCTACATGTGGAGGATGAGGATGAATGAAATAGGGTAGTATAAAAGAGAAAAAAAGCTCCTAAGGGAGGGGAATCAGGAATTGAGAAAAAAACTGATGCGAACCTCAATCGACACACTTTGAGACCCAACAAAAATATTGGAATACTTGCCCAAGAAAGCTAAAAATTCAGTTTTTTTGATAGAAACCTTGACCAGAAATGGACTAATATTATACTCACCTGGAAGATCCAACTTGTATGCATTATCATTGATTCTCTCAAGGACTTGAAATGGACCATCCCCTCTAGGATGTAGCTTGCTTGCTTTTCCGCCCCTTACAGAATGGCTACAATGCTTTTTCTTTCTCGGTCAGCCTCAGTGTGTTGGGTGTTTAACTCTTGAATTTTCTTGCCCGCCACCTTGAAGGCATCCACCGTGGCAATACGCCTGGCTTCTTCACCCTTCATCTGCCAGTAGGAGCTGTTTACTAGCTCCTCGGCTCTATGGGTAGCTTGGACAGCCTTATAAAAAAACAAAAAAAAAAGGGTAAAATGGTCAAGCATAAGAAAAGAAAATAGAATAAAAGAAAAGAAGATACAAAACATTTGTGATTCTAAGTATGAAAGGGCTAAGTAATGGACTTTCCAGGGTAATGTCCTTCTTTAAGCTGAGGAACACTTCATGTTTCCTCAATGACCTCAGGTCGGCCATGTCCCCAAGCAATAGTAAAGTCTGTTCCACAGCGTTGGCCATATATCTAGCCCTTCCTTGCTAGAAATCCCTAATCGAGGCATAGGCAGGCAAGGGAGCTCCATCCAATATTATGGCAGGAGTCCAGGCTGAGACCCCAGCTTGGGAATCACTTCTCTTATCCACCAGGGTCTACATTACCTTGGCTTGCTTAGCTCCCTTCTGGGGCTAGGCCTTCTTTGGGAATAGGCTCTTTCCTCCTTCCACCATTTCATGACCTTTCTGATCCCTCTTCCTCTTGTGGTCAGTAGGGTTAAGTCGGGGAGGTTGAGTGGATGGAGGGGGGGAAGCTTGGCTTGGGTGGCCTTCTTTAGCGCATTACCCCCCACTTGGGACTCTATCAAGTCCCGAAGGCTTGATCTGGTCTTGCACTGGAGCATCATTGCACCTGGAATGAAAGGGTCTTATTGGGCGTGACTCACTTGCACGGGGGGAAGGTGGGTGAGGTCACCAGTTGGGATTTCTGGGGATAAAGGTCGGTTGAAGACTTCAAAATTGTCTTTAGATTTAGAGACTTTGACTATCTCTTCCTCTTCCTTGATCGTTGGCTAGGATGAGGTTGCTGCCTTCTCGGCAGCGCGTTGGAAGGGCAATGCTACTTGCTGTACGCCTTCTAGGACGGGGCTAAGGATGAGGAAGCCTGGTATGGCGATATTGATTTGGTGCAAGCGTGGATCTCTCACTCTGATCACGCACTTTGATGCTTGGAAACTCGAGGACAAGGGTTCGTAGCCGAGGATGATGTGGGCTGCTTTTAGTTGCCCGTCTTTGTGAACAAAGACCTTGGCTTTGAGTATTTTGTTCAAGTTTGGCTGGTTGACAAGGTTTAGGTTAGGAATAGTAGCGTACTTATCTGTAAATCCATCAAGAACCAAAAAAAAAAAAAAAAAACCTCTTCGAAAACGGTGCAAATCAAAGAAGAGCTAAATCACAAATACAAATTTTAAGAATGACTACAAAAAGTGTTAGTAAAAGGAAAAGGGTGTGTCGTTAGAGTAATGGACATAGACCTAAGAGCCCGACCTGGTGTCCATTCTCTTGTCGGGCAGTGAAGGCCATCGTGCCACTCCCTTAAGATAATTAGGAAATCTTTGTTTATGCCTTTGTTGGACTCAAGGAGGCACGAAATAAGTCTAACCTTGGGAATCCTGGTTTTTAGGTAGTACCCTTACCCTTTTAAATGGTTAAGGTTGTAAATCCAATTGACAACGTGGTAGGTAAGGTTCAGACCCATCTTTTCATTTAGGGCATCTACTCTACCTAGGATCCTAAACATGTTGGGAGCGCACTGAGTGGAAGAAATCCTATGAGATATTAGGTAGTCCCTAGTGACTACCTATGGGAATCCTCATCCTTCCCTCTATAAAAGCAATCATAGGGATTACTACTTCTCCCTCCTGCCTCTTGGTGTGCCGCTCCCTCTCTTTACAATACCTAACAGAGATCCTCGGTGGGATTCGGTATTGAGCCTTAAAGCTCTTTATACCTTCTAGGGTGTCTACTAGGTAAGCAAATCTCCCCATGTGGAAAGAAAGTTAAAAGGATTAAGAAAACAAGGTGAAATTAGACAGGTCGAGGAAGGAAAGGATCTAAATAAATAGAAAGACAGAGGGGACTAAAGTGAAGAAAGGAGGAAGAGATGACTAGAGACTACTTATGGGAAAGAAGAAAGACTCCTTGGACTAGCTCTTGAGTTTTGAGAATGCAAAAAGTGAGATAGATGAAGCTATTGAGCAATATATATATATATATATATATGAAAGAGAAAAGCGAGCAAGAAAACTCTTGCTCGCGTTCTTGTCAAATCTCCAGTCATTGGATCCGCATTGCACCGTGGAACGTGGGGAACATGGAGCCACAAAAATTAAATGAAGGTGCGTCTCGGATGCCGAAGCGTCAGGAGCATACGTTGGGTAGTTGAAAAGATGCATGCGCAGACAGAGGTGACATATGGTAAGAGTAGGGTAATCATGGTGGATATTGAAATCCTCCTTTCTTCCTGATAAGCAAAAGAGGATAATTTCAAGGGGTTATTGTAGGAATGATAGGCCCAGTAGTACATATTGGACCATAGGCCCTGTCTGAGGACACCTAGTAGTCTGAGGACGGGTAAACTTTATCGCGGAAGTCCACATTAGTGAACGAAGAAAGGGGTCTAGTCATGAGGGTTCAACAAGGTAGTCTAAGGAGGAGTGCCTCCTCAGCTAAGCAGAGCAGGAGTCAGAATGTGTGGTTTGCCATCAAGAGCAACACTCCGGAGGATTCTATTGATAAGAATAAACATCATGAAGGATTAGGATAGAGGGAAGCTAAGAAATATCTAAGGAAAAGCTGCTACCATCGCATTTAATGCTTTGCAGCTAATGATCTGACCGCGTTAATGTGGAAGTGATACCTGAACAGTGATTTTCAGCCTTACAGCTATTCTCAGATACTTCAAAAAGGTACTGATGGGACAATGATCAAAACCAGCAATTTGACCTACACGTGGAGGATGGAGATGAATGAAATAGGATAATATAAAAGAGAAAGAAGCTTCTAAGGGAGAGGCATCGGGAATTGAAAAAAAAAAACACTATAGCAATAAGAACCGGACTTGTAATCAAATTTAAAAGCAATATATACAAGAACTTATCTCCTCAGATTATGCCGAAGACGATTTTCTTTGGGTAAAATCAGTTCATCTTTGTTTTCTTGTAATCTGGACCCACTATAATTGTTTCTCAATTCATTAGAGCCTATTTTTCTAACCCATTCTCTACAAATTCATTATATTGGACTCTTTGGACTTAGATCTTTTTACCTTTTGAGGCTTAGGAACCAAACCGTGTCCATACAACATGGAATAAGGAAAAAAAAAAGTATTACACTTGGAAAAATATTATTACATTTTATACACCAAAAAATAAATAAAAAGCACTAATGCTTTTTACAAACTAATATATATATATATATATATCATCACTTCTTTTTATGAATCTTTTTAAAGAGTCTTATAATTCAATTGATTGAAACATTTTTGACTTTTTTAATTAAAACCCCTAAAGTTCAAATGCCCCTTATCTATTACAACGGTCGAATAATAATAATAATAATAATAATAATAATAATAATAATAATAATAATAATAATGTATTTTAAGTTCAATTCTCATTCAATGCATCAAGCAGTGTGATGATGCCGAGAAAATCACTAGTAAGCTACACAGTCCTCGCGCACTCGAAACGATCCCTGCGCAATCAAAAAGAGAAAGCCCTAGGAGAGTACGGGTGGTACCGGCCAAAAACCTTCGAAGGTTAAGTTAGGAAACCTTTTTGCAACTCTAGAGTTCCAGAGCTGGGGTGAATTATGCGTACCTATTTTCTGAGGGCCTTTGGGTTTTTATAGTAGTGTAGAATCGAACTCTCCTACTTGTGTAATAAGTCTTTTCTTTATAGGGAAGATCTTCATAGATGCGTATATTCCAGAATCCCTCTAATGCTGGAATTCTATTTGTGTTGGGGCTCTGTAGACTAGGGTTTATCGTGCGTGACAAGTTGTTTCCATTTAGGGTTTCTTGGGGACCATGTAACGACTGATTAACTGTCACGTGGCCCTTTGACCTGTCCACCTTAGTATGTCCACACAGGATCCGCCCAAATCCATCTAGCCCTGTCAAGTCCCACAGAATGGATCCGTCATCCCTAATTTTTACCCTCTTTATAGTGTAAAAATTATTAATTTATAATTTTTTTAAAAGATGCAAGAGATAGAGTGCATATTTTTCTTAAATTTTCTGGTGTAAAAATTTCCGACTAAACTACAAAACGCAAAAATCGGATGAGGTTGCACAGAATGGCAGCTAGCTGCCACCGACTTTATTGTACGGGGAATCTTTCTTTCTTTGTTGGAAACAGTAATGGCTGAGACTAGTTAAGTTTCCAATTTTTTTTTCTCCTTTTTAAAATCTTCTTTACGTGAAGGACAAAAACAGGTTTGGATTATCAGATTGCGAAAAGAACAATATAAAAGAAAAAGAAACGGTGGCACATTCCATTATAAACGTGCCAAAATGACCACAAATGGCATAGTTTTCAACCTCCAAATTTTCCTCAGGCAGATCTAAAGCAAGTGGAGACTTTGGCTTGGATAAACCTACGAATTACTCCAAAGGGTCATAGCCTATCACACACTAAACAATCAAATCAGAGGTTTATTTAATGACCCTTTGGATAAGGTGAAACTGTAGAGATGATGGAGGCCTGAAAGTATAGTGCAAAAAAAGACAAGAGGAAGAAGATGATAATATGGACAAAAAAAAAAAAAAAAGAGTTAATGCTGTGGTTTTTTTTTTTTTTAATAAGAAGAGTTAATGCCTAAATCACTAATTTCTAAAGAGTAATAATGATACTACTATAAGTGTTTTTTGACCCGTAAATCTAATAATAATCAATAGTTCACAAATGTGTAATTCTTGTGAAGTTACACCGAGTGTAACTTGAACCCATCTCTTGAAAAATATCTATTTTACTATATGATGTAATTATTCTTACAAGTAGCTCAATGGAAAAATACAATTTGGCCCCTTCAATTTGTTATTAAATGTCTAAATCCTTTTTTGTGTAAGCATAATAAAAAATTAATTAATTAATAATCCTCTCATAATACATGTTGTGGGGCCTGAGAACTTGGTAACCCCGGCTCACTTTACATCCGGCCCAAGGCCCATGCCGAGGAAGAAGGAGCCCCGAGGACGAAGCATGAAGGACTGAGTTGCTCGGAGCCCCGCCGAGGATGACCCTGTCCTCAGAGGACCGAGACCAACATTAAGTAGGGGAGCAAGCCCAGGATAAGTTGTCACCTCCACACTAAATGCGCTCACCTAACCCTCTAGCTGCACTAATGGGGATGTGACTTCTGGACAGGGTAGCCTTGGTTGCTGTAACTCACATGAGTACTAGTAAAGCGGCTGATGGGACGAACGGTCAGAAGAGAGGGGCGTGAATGATCAACAGGTGGAAGAAAGAGATTGTGAGGAAAGGGGCTATATAAGGGAAGAAACAGATAAATTGGAAGGGACCACTTTGAAGCTCCTGGGATTGGTGCCGAGGAACGACCTTGGAGGGTAACCCTGGTGCGCCAGCCTTCAACGGAGGGGAATTCTACATTGGGCGTTGTCCGTTTGCTACGGCCGAGTTCTTGAACCCGCTCTCTACAAATTCATTGTAATGGGCCAACCAGGCTTGAGTCCACTCTCTCAACAGTAGAAGTGCTCAAATTCGGTCCCTACATATGTCAAGAGTGACGAGATATATATATATATATATATATTAGGTTGTAAAAAGCATTAGTGTTTTTATTTATTTTTTGTGTGTATAAAATGTAATAATATTTTTTCAAGTGTAATACTTTTTTTTTCTTATTCCATGTAATTTTCAATCATTTAAACCATATGTCTATAACTTATAATTGATTTAATTATAATCTTTGGCCGCCAGCAAGTTGTTAAAAAAACGTGTTTCATTTAATATTCAAGTAACTTATAAATCATAGAGTACATAATATACAATGACACAGTATTTTTTTTGCATCTAAAAAAATCGAAATAGAAACATAAAATATAAAAAGAATCCTTCAAAGTATTTTACATATAAATGTTAATGATATGAACTTTTTTCATTTCCTTAAGTTTTGTGTTGTTTAGATATAAAGTATTTGGATAAAGTACTTTATAACGGAATATATATATATATATATATGTAGTGTCGGTAAATATATATATCATGCTTCATACATATGGATCTCATGCATGCAACTAACAGTCGGCAGAGGAAAGAGCAAACGTTCCTACATAGTTCCAAAATGAGCTCTTCAACTAGAATTCCAATTCTGAAAACATAAAAATACAGGAAAAAAAAAAAAAAAAAAAAAAAAAA
>NW_027069482.1:99032-104602 GCF_002906115.3 Quercus suber
AAAAAAAAAAAAAAAAAAAGACCAAGTGACCCTAAAACCTAAAAAATGACCCTAAAAACTAAAAATGACTGAAAGAACAAAAAAAAGACCATAATGCCCTCAATACCTATAGAATATCTGAAATACCCTTAAAAGCTTAAAAATGATCAAAGTTCAATGTTACATTGATGGTTTCCCTTTCTACTTCTTGTTGCGTTTGTGTTTGTTTGTTTGTTTGTTTTTTTATTTTTTTTATTTTTTTTATTTTTTTATTTTTATTAAGGTTAAATGAAATTACTAAGATAGTTAGCTTTAAATGAAATTTCAATACTAAACATTTCAATTAATTAAAAATGACCTTCTGGTTAACACTCTTATAATATTTATTTTCTAAAAATCTAATAAAAGTTTGATTATTTACTTCTACTAATTTTTATTTCTATTTATTCACACTCTTACTTCTACTCTCCATCAACAATTTTTGACAACCCCAATATTTAATGTAATGAACAATTTTTTTTTTGAAGCCAACATCAAATCTCACGTTCACAAGCAGTAAATTTTCCAATTTGGACTCCAATCAAACCTGCACAAAATGAAATTTCAATGTTCAAATAGATACCAATCGGTTAAGCACTAAGATTATACCATTTACAACAAAATTGTTGGGAACAACAATTCTTCACGAGTGATGATTTCAATGTCACTTCTTTCGCATCCATATCATTTTATAAAACCAGATCAAATAACTCCATGTTGTGATGTAGGATTTTTTTTTTTTTTTTTTTTTCCATGTAACATGATTTTCAAAACAAATTTTTTTTTTTTTTAATCCTTGTTGAACTCTAGTTTTATAGGCTCAAATTCTACGACTTTATATATATATATATATATTTTTTTTTATCTTGGTGGAACTAGAGTTTTAGAGATCACTCGGGTTCTAATGGTTTTTTTTTTTTTTTTTTAAACTGCCTACATCTCAATAAATCCCCTATAGCAGCATTTTAAGATATAACATAGACCAAAAATTAATAGTTTCAATGGAAACGTCATAGTTTGACTTTTAACACACAGATAAAATCTACACATTAATGAATTAAATTTCACCATTGAATCAAGTTTCGCCAATAACTTTTTTTTTTTTTTTTGGGGGGGGCCTAAAAACTCTATAATATCACATTAGAATCTATACCATTGTAGCTCAATTTTTCCAAGAACTAATACTTTATAACAACTAAAAGTAATTTGCTCTTTCACAAGTTGTATATGCTTAACAACCAAGTCCACAAATATCTTGTCGATGGATGGCTTCCACCTTGTCCTTGAACATTCCAACTTTGCCTGATGAATGACTCCACTCAATCCATTGTCCATATACAAGTGTAGAAAATGTATTAGAAATCAATAATATGACAATTAACATAAAAGTACAAAAACTGAGGTGCTAAAAAGCTAAGATATTTAGGTCTACAACATATGGAATAGTAAGATTCCGAGGGGATAATAAATTTAGCAGATTTAAAATTGGGGGTGAAAAATATTTGATGAATTAACCCTCCCAAGACTACAAATCTAGGATAATAAACCAAGAACCAGTGCATGGCAAACTACAATTAGACTGATTATTATTATTAACCAGATGTTAATAATCAAACCCTACAGGCTGTTCACATGAAAAGATTTTGGATAACTAGGCTAGAACTTGACATGTTAGCAAGAGAAGCCTTAGAAGATTTTGGATAACAAGGCTGGTTCTAGAAGCAGTTTTCACAGAATAATTACATTGGTGTAAAATAATAAGGCAAAGAAAAACGGATGCCATCAACATTATATATGTGTAAAAAAAAAAAAAAAAAAAAAAGGATAAGTCCTCCTAGTCCTAAGGGTGAAGAGGGGATCAGAATATATGGTTTGACGGGAAAACCTCATGAATAATAGTTATTATGTTTAGAGATTCTAAAATAAATTTATTTGTAGCCAAATAAAGAAAAAATAACAAGCAAAAAATGTAGTCATAATTTTGGTACAAAGTTACATCAGTACAGTTTATTTTGCAGGGCTGTATATGGAATGCTTGGATCTCTTAAGTCGACCAAATATATAAGCTTGCTTCTCTATTGCACATGTGGAACAATGACATAACTTTATATTGTAGAATACAATTCAACAATGAAAGGAGTGTGTTGTTTTTTGTAAATTAGAAGAATGAGATGTTAACTGGTTAAATTGGTTTAAAAGTAAGAAGAGAGGAAAGGGAAGAGTGATGAAAATATATTTATATTTTTGTTTAGATTGGGTAACGCTCTCAATTTTCATAAACTTAAATTAAGATTTGAGATGCTTCCATTAGTTTGACAAAATATGATCAAGAACCAGAGTTATTGAGTATTTACATAGAACATGAAGTGTGTAGAACACGAAGTTTTACATTGGATGATTAATGATTATAAATTTGCATTATAAGTTCTAGGTTGCTAAGACTCTGCCTGCCTCCCCTACTACAGTTCTCTCTCACTCAACACCGATTGATGGTCTAGTGTGGAAAAAAATAATAAGAATTTGGTGTTCTTTATCAACAAATTAAGTCTAGTTAACTATAACTATAAATCTATAATTGATGTGAAATTGGTGTTCTTACCGCCAAGTTGGTTGAAAAAAATAAATTCATGGGTGGGCCACCAAACCTTGATCAACTAGCCAATTTGGCAACATAGCATATCGAAGATTTTTTTTTTTAAACAAAAAATTTTTATTCAGTTGTGCCTTTTGGCTTTATATATTTAGGAGTATATATCATATATTACTGTGTCTGAAAGCAGAGAGTAATTTCCGTGGATGACTTAAAAATTAAAATAATAAAAAAATCAATTAGTGTGAGGAGGCAGGGAATCGAAAGGTACGTGCCAAAGTTATATATTGATATATAACAACCAAAACTCAAACAAAACAACAATAGCATAAACCCACAAAATTTAGGGACAAAAATATAAACCCATATCAGTGTATAATCCTAAGTAGAGAGAGAACCTAAAGATTGTGGGTGGCGCTTCCAAGCTAAGGTTGTGGGTGTGCAAGACAAGAGAAGCAAAGATAATGGCTAGAACTGGAGCGTATAATTAGGACCATGATGTAACTTAAACCTAACTTATTCTTTTTCTAATATATATCTCTGTGTGCGCATGTGATTATCATTTAAAGATTTCATATAGTGATCTCAAGGATTGAAGATTTTGTTGTACAGCTACGTAGGTGTGGGTGAAATGGATGATGTGCAGTTGTTTTACTATTTTGTTGAGTCTCAAAGAGAACCTTCAAGTGATCCACTCCTAGTTTGGCTTACTGGAGGGCCCGGTTGTTCTTCTTTCTATCCATTCTTCATTGGAAACGGTAAAATTTTAATTTGTTATTTAGTCACTACTCAAGGATTTTTTTTTTTTTTGCTACTTGAGGATTAACAATGAGATTAATAACCATGATATAAATTTGACTATTTTAGCAACAATCATGTTTGCTTTCAAATTTCAACTACTACTAAGATAAAAAATTAAAAATATCTGTAATTAAGAATCAAAGAATAGGCTTATGTTAATGGATACACTTAGGGCATTTATTAATGGGTTATTTTGAGAAAGTTTTGATACTACTTTTATGAAAAATATAAAAAAATATAATTACTTTTTTTATTTTCTCATAAAAAATTTCTAAAATTATTTAATAAATCAATCCATTTGATTGGGTGGATGGAAAAAATAGGAAAGAAAATGGGAGGAAAAAAAATGGTATTTTGGAGTGTTTGGCAAGAGAAGAAAATGGGAAGGAAAATTAGTGAGATCGTAGGTATTTTCTCCTTGCTCCCACAAAAAATACAATCTCCCCAATTTTGGGAGAAACTTGAGACGAAAAAAAGTCCCACTTGGAGAGACTAAATTGCCCCCTTGTACTGTGCAACGTTCACTTTCACTTTATCCTATTCCTTTTTTTCTTTTTTCTTTTTTTTCTTTTTTTTTTTGCAAGCTATTCATCTGTTTTTTCTTTCATTTTTTTTCCTCGTTTCTTTTGGATTTTTGTACTCTCTATTTTAGTGAAGTGCACATCCATACACTATTTTTTTTTAATAAAAAAATAATTTTTTAATCTAATAAGAGCGTGATAGTAATTTATACAAATAACATTTTCTAACATTCTATTTTTCTTCTTAACCAAACAAAAAAGTTTTCAATCTCTCTACTTTTCAACTCCCTCTAATCAAACACAAATGAGAAAAAAAATTATTTTCCATTATTTCAACTAAACGGATCCCTAGGGTATTTTTTAACTTTTTCCTTTTAGTTTTTAACTATCTATTAATTAGAGCCACCCCTATAGCATTCGGGATTGGACCTTTTTTTTGGGGGGGAGGGGGGGGGGGCCGGTTGGCTCTGGATTTTCTTATTCAAAAAGCTTGGAAGGCTACTATTGCGACGACCAAAAAACAGTAGCAATATCTTATAATTTTCTGCAAAGGGTGTGACATAAGGGCTTTCTCATCCTTATTTTGTTAATTAAAATTATTGACAGAAAACTTTTATATGAGCTACTAAATAATCACATAAGACAATGTTTACGTGATTCAGCAATTTGTCTACGTCTACAGAGACGCAATAATTTTACTATTATCAAATCAAATACAATATCCTCTCAAATTTATGTCTAACTTGAAATCCACACCAATTACAATAATATCTCTCTGGGAATAATATAAATTCACTTGAAATCTTTAATCATACTCTGAATACAACAACTACCTGTGGTTGTAGTACCCAAACTATATCCTTAGAGAAATCTAAATTAATATTCTCGTGTATATCCCATGGCTAAAGAAAATCTCTCTCTATGTCTTCTTCGCTCTCACACACACCTTTCTTTCTTTGACTGCTATTCTTTTCTTTTTCTTCACTCCAGGAGGAACTCTTCACCCTTACACTTTATGCGGCTGCCTGTGTGTGTGTATATATATATATATATTCCAAACCCATCACACGTTTGCTTCACCTATATATGCATGTCATTGTTTTCTCCTAATTCTATTAGGAATAGGAAACCAAGGCCATGCCCATACAATTGGGCCTACATCGTGTGGGCTGGACTAAGCTGTTTTATACACCTCAACAATCACAACTTGTTACCTATGTAAATTGTGAAAAAATTGTGATTTTGTGTGTATCTAGCATTGCTCGGTTGAAAATCAACGTGTAAACAAAATTAACTGGTGAATGACTAGAACTCTAGAAGTGTGTTGGGGGCTAATTAAGAAACATCCAACTCCGCACGAGTGATCATGCTTAAAAAAAAATCACCATGGCTTATAAGTCTACAAGATTATATGGCAGTAAATAGTATCACAAATATTGTCATATTTGATGAGAGTCTTGTGTTTTTGGAATTGCCATGCAGTGGTTGATCGATCACCTGAATTTGCAGAAAATCATCTTTACCTTGGTGGTGGTTCGTATACAGGCATTCTTATTCCAGTCACAGTTCAAAAAATGTATGATGGTAACACACTAACATATATACATGACAATAACTATTAGCTCATGTAGAAAATTATA
>NW_027069482.1:104627-115424 GCF_002906115.3 Quercus suber
TAAATAAACAATTTTCATAAATAAATAATAAAACTATTGTTTTCAACTTACAGATGAGTTTTGAACTTTAATAGTATGTCATTTCCGGGTGAGTTTTTAATCTCTCCACTTTTCCACTCCCCCTAACCAAACACAAATGAGGGGAAAAAAAATCTTTTTTATCTTCTAACTTTTTATTCTTTCAACCAAACGGATCTATAGAGTTTTTTTTTTTTTTTTTTTTTTAACCTTTTCCTTTTAACCATCTATTAATTAGAGCCACCTCTATAGCATTCGGAATACGACTTTTTTTTTTTTTTTTTTTTGGTGGGGGTTGGGGGGGGGGGGGGGTGTAATATAAATGACTTGTCATAAAAATTATTGTTCTCAACTTGCGGGCGAGTTTTGGATTTTAATAGCATCTCATTTCCGGATGAGTTTCCTTAATTATTGTCATTATTAGTACTTTAGACTATTGTTCTCAACTTGCCTCTATACATACATGTGTAGGACCATTATCTTTTCATTATATATTTTCTGAAAGAGAGTTACCCACACTTCATTTGAACTCGGACACTTGGACAAAGGTGTGAAACTTCTGGCCTCTAATACATGATTGATCATTCCTATGAAAAATTATTGGTACTATAGACTATACACTTTATAACTTTGTTCAATTTAATGTGATCAAATTTTCAGCGCCTTAACATATTGTACATAGATGCACCGGTTGGCTCTGGATTTTCTTATTCAAAAAGCTTGGAAGGCTACTATTCGGACGACCAAAAAACAGTAGCAAATCTTTATAATTTTCTGCAAAGGGTGTGACATAAGGGCTTTCTCATCCTATATTTGTTAATTAAAATTATTGACAGAAAACTTTTATATGAGCTACTAATAATCACATAAGACACAATACGTGTTACGTGATTCAGCAATTTGTCTACGTCTACAGAGACGCAATAATTTTACTATTATCAAATCAAATACAATATCCTCTCAAATTTATGTCTAACTTGAAATCCACACCAATTACAATAATATCTCTCTGGGAATAATATAAATTCACTTGAAATCTTTAATCATACTCTGAATACAACAACTACCTGTGGTTGTAGTACCCAAACTATATCCTTAGAGAAAAACTCTAAATTAATATTCTCGTGTATATTATATATATATATTTTTTTTTTTGAGAAGATTACTAGTATTTCAATAAAATACGTATATTTGAGTGTGTGCAATTATGCATGGTTTATGTTTATTTCTTCGTCAAGACCCAGTAATTAAATTGTTGTTTCCACTTACTAAGACTGGCCTTTTTTGTTTTGTTGAATTGCAGCTAACGAAGCTGGGCACAAGTCACACTTTAATATCAAAGTAAGAACTTCTGAAAATGATCTCTTCCTAGTTAATTTTTTCAAATTTATCTAGATTAACAATGACACAGTTCTACATGGTTTAGAATAATACGAAAAGATTAGGATAAACTTTGGTTCCAAATTTGTTTGGAACTATATTTTTAAACTCATTATGTGGTGATTTATAAAACTATTTATGTGTATTATTTAACCAAGTCATGTCACTAAAATTATATACGAATAATCTCTTTAATCACCTCGTAATGGAATGAAGTGAGATAGTTTCAAAAAAGTTTGGAGCCAAACTTTTCCCTTATAGTTTACCTTCATTAAAAAATTAAAATTTAAAAAATTAAAAATAAAAAGGAAGGAAGAGATGAAGAAAATAATATGGAAAATTAATTGTTGTGAAATTATTCCATTGGATAACATATAACTTTAGAATTTTCTTAAATTTATCTTCTTTATAATTGAAACAAAGTATCACAACATTCTCTTTTGTTTGTTAAGAATGACCATAAAATTCTTGGAATTAATATCAAGGATACGTGGATACGTGCTTGCGAGCCCAAAGTCAGATTCATATCTTGATGCCAACTCAAAAGTTCCAGCTGCTCATCGTTTGACTCTTATATCAGATGAACTTTATAAGGTTATTACTGTTTGTTTGCTAGTTACATAAATTTTTAAAGTTCTATCTCATTTCCTCCCAAGAGGGTTATTATTGTTCCTTTGCTAGTAATATATGAAGCCTTTAAAGTTCTCTATTTCATTGTCACTTTATTATTTCCATCACAGCTTAAGATTTAATGACGCATGAGAAAAACAATTATCATGCGCACAAACAGTGATTTTTCATGAAATAAATCTCTCTTTAAAAATAAAAATAAAAACCTTTTTAGCTATATATATATATATATATACATGTTGTTACTTGTTAGCTAGTCTATCATGAATATCACATTTAGCACATTAATTCCTTGATTGACTGAAAAAAAATATTAATTGTTCTTGATTTTAGTCTAATATATCTAAGGATTCTCCTAATTAAATTAACTTTAATTCTTATACGTATCTTGTGTAGGGTTCAGTGTAAATACATAATCATGAATAGTATGAGTTTTTCTTTCTTTTATTTTACCAGATGTTTTTAAGGTTATAAAGACCAATGTCATTTTTCTTTATATCTCTCTCCACTCTTGAATTTTTTTTTCCCACCTAAATCGCAAGTAAATATTATAACCACTAATATATAGTGCTGGAATATTCATGGAGTTTACATGCGCTTAGCTTCTTGTTTACTCAATATCTTATTATCTTATTTTCTCTAAAATTCATTTGTTAATTCATATTGTGGGGCCCATGGGTCTGATAGCCTCGGCCCATCGTGTAGCAGGCCCAAGGCCTAAGCCGAGGAATACTGACTATTCAAGGCTAAATTGGGGAAAGCTTCCTTTTTGGATCCACGCCGAGGACCACCTCGTCCTTGGCCTGACAAGAATGATTTTTGGGAAAGACCAGGTCCAAAGTAAGCTGTCACCCTCGCATTTAATGCATTCACCTAACCCCCTTGGCCGCATTAATGGGGATATAATCCCTTAGCAGGGCAACGTTGATCAGAGTGAATCACTTGAGTACTGATAAGGCCTCTGATGGGACGGGCGACCAGAACAGAGGCAAATGGATGATCAACAGATGGAATAAGGAGATAGGAAGATGAAGACTATATAAGAAAAGCAAGTAAAGCAAACAAAAGGGGGGGGGGAGAAAGGAGAAGANTCCATACTCTCCGTTCAGGGAAATCTGCAGACCAATTGTGTAATGCTTAACAATGTAGTAAGATAAGCAATGTTTGGAAAGATTATGAAAAATAGCATCTCAAGTTTTAGAAACTCAAGATCCATATTAAAACCCCAGTCCCAAAGACTCACTTTGCGAGTGTTTTAGATCTGAAAATGCCACATAGATCTCGAGTTTTAGAAACTCGAGTTTCATGCAAAAAAAATTTTAGTTTTATCGCCCCTATAGTGGCGTTTTTAAGTCCTATAGTGACGGTTTAAAGCCCTATAGCGTGTTTTTCCTGCAAAATTTTTTCATAAGTGATCAATACCAGGTTCAGGGAGCCCTCTAGTAGCATTTTTAAGCCCTATAGTGACGTTTTAAAGCCCTATAGCGGCATTTTTCTACTAAATTTTTTTATAACTCCATTTTTAAGCCCTATAGTGACGTTTTTAAGCCCTATAGCGGCGTTTTCCGAACTCGAGTCTTTAAAACTCGATTTCTACGTGGATTTTTTTCCATATCATACTCATCCGCCTACAAATCGAGACTTAAAAACTCGATTTTTATCTTGGAACTCGAGTTTTAGACACTCGAGATGCTAGTTTTCAACATTCTTTTCCACCATGACAACTAACTAAATTTTTTAATATTTATTGTTATTTAGAAAAAAAATTCCTCTCCGTTCATTCAAAAAGGTTGGTGAGGGAATGACTATGAAATGAGTTGGAAGGGGTTTTGGGGGATTTATTAGAAAATTTAATATATAACTGGAACCCACAGCTAAGGTTCCAAATTTGATGCTTAAAAATTAGTCAAAATTTGATAATATGTACAATTTGATTGAAAATTTTTATTCTCAATATTTTTTAGCAGCAAAGAAAGTTTATTTGAGATTTTAATTGTACACTATGAGCTTGATGTGCAGCATCCATATTTTGCAGCCCAATTTGATAATTTTATGTAGAAAAGCAAATAAAAATAAGGGATTTGAATGGTATTCAGTGCATTAAAGATGAAGATCAAAGAATGTTAGTCAATGTAGAGCAAATAAAAGAGAGATGGAAAAATTATTTTGATAACCATTTTAATGGAAACGGTATGAAAGATGGAGTGATTTGGGTAGTTCAACGGAGGATAGAAATCGTAGATTTCTCTGGATAAACTTCATTCAACATCTGGAATCTCTGTCTATAAAATTCAGTCACATTTCCCGCCTAAACTGACCAACTAATACAACTAACTAACTGACTAACAAAATTCAACTAACTAACTGAACACAACTCAGCACAACAACTATTTAATTAACAATGCTAACATACAGTGCTCATATGATAATATAGTACATACATCAAAGTTAGCTAGTTTCCTAACAAGTTCCATCAGAGTGGATTGCATGAACCCTTTCTCCCATAACCTAAACAACAAACAAAACTTCTCACTGTAGTAATAAATCTGACAAAGATATGCTCTAAAATCTCTATTGTTTACATACCATTAAGTTAATACGCACTATTATGTGCAAAGTTATCATTTACTTTCCTATAGCCAAAACATAGAGCTACATGATTTTGCGCTAGATTTTTAGAAAAAATAAAATAAAATAATCCATAAAAGCCACCAAAAAAAAAAAAAAGCAATCGTAGGGTCTATTTGGATAGAACTTATTTTGCTGAAACTGAAAATACTGTAGCAAAATAATTTTTAAATATGTGAATAGTACCGTGGGACCCATTTTTAATGAAAAAGTTGCTGAAAAGTGATATTTGTGGATCCGTGAACAGTGCACGGATGCACTATTCACAATTGAAAAAGTCAACATTTGCAGTTACTATTCATGAACAGTAGCCGCAAATCTCCTAAAACGCATGAAAAAAAAAAAAACAAAAACCGAAACGCCAGACGTGGATCCGCAAACGTGGATCCAAACCCAACCTAAGTCTGTGAAGTCAAATTAATTGGATATGATTAACAAGAAGTGTTACTGTGACTTATATACTTCATTTTCTTCTTATCTTAGAGCTCCTACCAACCCTCTTAAACCAAGAAATTATGTCTACTGAGAATCTCATCACCATTTAGAACATACAGTCATATAGTTTTGCAGTCTAGGTCGATTCTCCTCCAGAGAGTAATCATTTGAACTTATGACAACAAACTTGATCGTACCATTGCGCTTATTCATTGCCCTGAGGATCCTAACCTGACATTATAATGAACTCAAACACATCAAATATTTGAAATCACCAAATTCACAAATCAACACATTTTACAAACAAAGCAACCAGCATGATACATATAGGTGGGGTTTGGATTGGACGTCTGCGTTTAGGCGTCTACATTTTCCTTTTCTTTTTTTTTTTTTTGGTCGCACACGGTTCAAATTTGACAGACAAGGCACTGTAGCGGCACTGTTCATCACTATTCATGCAATAAAAAATATTTAAAATGGGTCCCACGGTACTATTTACACATTTAAAAATTATTTTGCTACAGTGTTTTCAGTTTTCAGTTTCAGCAACAATAAGTTCAATCCAAACGGACCTATAAGCTAAAAAGAAATGCACAAATAGGTTCATGAAGGTAGACCTCAAAGGCTCAAGTTCCCCTCCCACCACTGGTTCCTCTTGCAATAAAAAAAAATTATATTTTGTTGAGAGCAAAACTGACATTTTCCTTTTTCTTGTTTATAGCTATTGCAATTCAACATAAAACTGTTTTAACTCAACAATTTAGTTTACCAAAAGGTGATCTAAACTTGAAATTTTCAAACAACACGTCTCAAAACACTTTTAATTCATTTTTTTACATGTAATATAAAACCTGTCGCAATTCAATATCTAGAAAATCATGAGATTGGTAAATACTAAATACTCAATACAATGGCAGAAAAGTTTTTAATTCAATTTTTTTAACTGAAATAAATCCTAGCTATCACATAGGATTGGAAAGGGCAAGACTTAGGTACAGTACTTAGGTGTTATTCCTTAGATTCCCCTCTTAAGATTTAACCTTGTGGATTTTTTCTCATGGGATGGAAGTATATTTTTTAGTTAAGTAGCCACATGGTTAAATCTTAAGAAGAGAACCCAAAGAACAGCACCTAAAGTACTGTGCCTAAGTTTTGTCCGATTGGAAATACATCAAAATGTAAATTGTTACAATTCTTTTTATTATTTTCTAATTCAAAACATATCAATTTGAAATAAAACCCGATGATGTGTGAAATCAGTAGGTCGTATGCTCCGATTTAATTACCCATCAAAACCTGTCACAATTTAGTATACAAAAGGAGGATCATAAGATTGGAAAATCTAAAATGAAGTATATCACAATTTTTTCTGAAAGTTTCTAATTCAAAATACATTCATATGAAATGAAACTTGACACAATTCAAAATACAAGAAGATGATTCTCTCCACCACAATTAAAACCTTATAAAACCAAAAAAATGTTAGCATTTAATCCATCCTCTCCAAGCAAAACTTGTTTGTAGTTTACTCCTCTTGGAATTATTGCTGCTTGACATCTATTGGGTTATAGGTTGACCTTGGTTAATTAATTCAATTACCCAAGTTGATTAATTAGGTCAAATTACATGCAAATCGTGGAGGCACCAACAAATCACCAAATAAACTAATATGCAGCAGAAATTAAATGACACAGTGATTTGTTGACAATGGAGAAAATCTCTCTCAAGGTAAAAATCCCACCAGGTGAATTTCAGGTCACCATTCCCAAGAATCCACTAATCAAGAATCAAGCGGTTACAAGAATAAGGAATCTTACCACTATCTTGGACTATCCTAAAATACTAACCTATAGTTGAACCTTTACTCCAATCCCCAATTGGACTTGATCTTGTAAAAGACTTCTTTGTATGCATGAACCCCAGTACGTGACTAACTCCCAGCAACTGATTGATTGTTGTTAGCTGCAAAGTTCTTCACTTCAAAGCATGATGATGATCAGAAAGCACTTAGTTACAAAACCCTAAGGCGCACAAAATGCAGTACCTTCTCACAGAGTGTATGAGTTCTCTAATCTAAGTCTCTATATCTTTGATGACTTTTAAAAGAAGCTTTTTATATGGTCTAGGGTTGTAAAAAAGAAACTCTAATCATCTAAGTCATCATGGGCCGAATTTCAGATTCGAGAATTCTCAAATTGTGAATCTTGATAGATCGAGCTTGTGTTGAGCTTTTTCATTAATCCTTAATAGATGCTAGTGTTGAGTTTTAATAAAACAACTTTTCTTCACTTGTTTCTTAGATCAATCTTTATGTCTTTAATGATACCACTTGTAAAGTAAACTTCACACACTTGTTGATACATTAAACCCAACTTAGATCTACCTAATTACAAGTAAAGTGCGTTTTGTCAAAGGACAAGCCAATACATAGAAAATATGACCCTAACAATGTGGACGCAAGGGGTTGTTTTTGGAGTCGCCACCTAGTTTTTGCAATGATCTAGGAACCATATATATAGCATCCTTTTAAGGAATGACCTTTGATCTTACTACTAGAGTATAGGTTCAGAGTTTAGGTACGCTCTTGGGAAGGTGTTAGGCACCCAAGATCGCCCAACCTTAAGGTTGGCCTCTCATTGTTGTGTCTTATGTCTCAACTGTATTAAAAACAAATTCAACATTTGCATCCTAAACTCACACACACACACACACTAACATGCATCTAACATACAATCATGGCATCTTTATCCCAAAAAAAAAAAAATATATCAACCTAAAGCAAAAGAGAACCAAACCCATACACATCTAAGAAACCCTAACATTCATCTAGCATGTGAACACCCTATCATACATCTCAAGGCAAGGCAGCAAACCGAACATGGCAGCAAGCATATCATGGCAAACACCAAATCATATAAAGTCTACATTTGGACATAAAACAAGCATTCAAACGACATATATTATCAAATGCATGTTCATACCTATGCATGGCTTACCTTTACTTACCTTTTAGCAACACAGCACCTATGGCGTCATGAAAGGACATGTAAATGCATGCTCATGGCATCACAAACAAGAAATAAACATAAAACCCTAATCTAAGCATGTTGAATTCAAACAAGCATGTAAGACAAAGACTCAAATACGTATAAACATAAAAAAAAAAAAGGTTTAAAAAGAGATAAAACATGTGAAACAAGAAAAACAAATAATACAAGGAATCTGGATTAGGGTTTCTGGGCAAGCACCTGCGTACAAATCCAGAGGCCTGCATACGCATGCTCATGACATGCGTGCATGGGACTTGTTCAACGACCCTAAGCCAGAAACTGAAACAGAAAACAAAGCACAAACATAAAAACCCTAATTCTAACAACCTAGCATGCTCAAAACATAAACAAAACTATAAACTAACCGAGGCTAACATGTGTAAACATAAATTAAGCAAAAAACAAGATTAAAACATAGAAAGAAATAAATAAAATAAAAAGAAAGAGTTAAAGCTTTGATACCTCAAAAAAAGAGTTCCCAAGCTTTGATTTTGACCGTTCCCTTTAGTCAAATCTATTATAGTCAATAAACACGTGATTAGTAATCTTAAACTCAAAGGATTGGGGCCAAAAAAGGTCTTAATCAAATAAAATTGACTTGAGGGTATTTTGTGAAAAACTCCCGTTTGATTCACTATTTTCAAGTGAATCTTAAGTTTTTCTCGTGGGATTTCTGTGTGTTTTGAAAATGTACCATGTAAAGCTTTTTATCGTGGAGAAAATGGGGTTTAGAACAGCTCCCAGACGAGGTGGGATTCATTTCAAACCTCAATCATTATTGCAGAAAACTTGTCTTTTTTATGCTTCTAAAACCCAAGCTGCGTACGCATGCTTTAACCCACGTACGCAGACCGCTGCCCACATATGTGGGCTAAGGGCCACTTTAGTCATTTTATTTTCAAAAATAGATTTTTGCCCATTTAAAAGGTTATATTTTCATTTTAACACTCATCAAGTCAATTTGATATCTGATTAGACTCTAAACTAGCCTTGGGCCTTAGAGTTTAAGCATCATTGGGGAACGGGGGCCCGAGTCGTAAGGGATACAAAATGCCGTATCTACAAACAACATCTAACAATAGATCTTGTGAAAAAAAGAGGATACCCAAATTGTAAAAACATATTAGAATAACAAAATTTCAAATAGGCACCTGACTACTCCCATGACAAAACTTCAAAAGCCTTTCATCACGCTACATTCAATCTAAAATAGAAAATGGACAAAAAAAAAATTTAAAAAGAAAGTACCCATGATAACTCTCAAATAAACATATTTACAGATGCTTGGCTATAATGTGCATGATGTTTCAAAATGTGGTCCTGTAATAGGTAGCTAGATAACCACATTAAAGTAGTTTCACACTTTAGATGGCTCAATTATGCAGAAAGAGTAACCTTAATCTCATCATCTGTTGTTATCCTAAAATTAGTCTTATCCATCACTTGTATAGGAGGGAAATGTTGGAAAGTTTGAATAGGAACAAAACCAAATGAACTCTAAACAAAATTTTTTGATAGGTAAAAATCATTTTATTGAAACAAGACTACCTTGTGAAAATAGTCACAAAGTAGCCTAAAGAATTACAAATGGAAAACTATCTACATATGAATCGAATCTATGAAAGAATGAATAGAGTTATGAGCTCTAAAAATTAAAACTCTAAACAATAGACAATTTTTAGTTTTTATGATGTTTGAAATGGTTCATTAATGGTACACATACAAAGGTAATATCATTTTTATTCAAATCATTCAATTCAATATATATATATATATATAAAGCAGAGACCTCATATTGGAGAGTATGAGGTTGTGCCATGTGGCACATTCCTTGAAATTCTCTTTATTTAGTTTTCTACATCAACAAAGTTTGCATTTATATTAAAATATTAGTTCATTGAATTAGCCAATAAAGTAAATGCATATATTAATTATCTATTGCTGTGCATTAATTATTTATATTAAATGAATTTATATGATTATTTTTATAACTCTATATAGAAAATAATTTTTAGTTGGAATAATAATAATAAATTTAGAATATAACATTCTTACTTATGTTTAGTTTCTTTGACAACAATTGTCACAAAAGTCATAAAAAAAATTAAATATTTGTAAATTCACTAAAATTAATCTTAATCCTTTAAATTTCCTAACTCTTTTGTGTGTGTGTGTGTGTGTGTGGAACTAACATTGTAGTATGTATTTTATATAATTAGAAAGATTACTAATATAATAAATATGTTTATTCTGTTATTGTGGGGCCTGTGGGCCTGATCACCTCGGCCCATCGTGTAACAAGCCCAAGGCCCACGCCGAGGAATACTGACTATTCAAGGCTAAATTGGGGAAAGCTTCCTTTCTGGATCCACGCCGAGGACCACCTCGTCCTCGGCCTGACAAGAATGATTTTTGGGAAAGATCAGACCCAAAATAAGCTGTCACCCTCGCATTTAATGCATTCACCTAACCCCCCTGGCCGCATTAATGGGGACATAACCCCTTAGCAGGGCAACGTTGATCAGAGTGAACCACTTGAGTACTGATAAGGCCTCTGATGGGACGGACGGCCAGAAGAGAGGCAAATGGATGATCAACAGATGGAATAAGGAGATAGGAAGATGAAGACTATATAAGAAAAGCAAGTAAAGTAAAA
>NW_027069482.1:118849-179558 GCF_002906115.3 Quercus suber
CTGGCCGCATTAATGGGGATATAACCCCTTAGCAGGGCAACGTTGATCAGAGTGAACCACTTGAGTACTGATAAGGCCTCTGATGGGACGGACGGCCAGAAGAGAGGCAAATGGATGATCAACAGATGGAATAAGGAGATAGGAAGATGAAGACTATATAAGAAAAACAAGTAAAGTAAAAGGGGGGGGGAAAGGAGAAGAAAAAGGTCTCCTCGGCCATGGCGAGGAGCATCCCCTAGTTGTAAAGAAACTCTAAGTATTTCTTTTATAAAAGAGAGTTTATGCTTGATGAACGACGGCCAGCGCCTAAACCTTTAACCCACTCTCTATAAATTTATTGTTTGGGCTTGTTGGGCTGAAAACTCATTCATACTCAGGGTCAATCCAAACTGAGTCCCTACAATTGCGCCGTCTGTGGGAAGGATTAGGGTGCTGGCCGGCGCACCAAGCGATTGTTCTAAGTAGTCATTTTACAATAGGTTGAAAAAAAATATATATATATATATATATATTAATTATATATATATAGAAGATTCGACAGCGAAAGAGAAATCTTGATTATTATTTCATAAATAGAAACAGTACAAATTACAATCAGAGGCTCAGGCAGGTGTGGTTTCACAAACCAAATTTAACAAGCTCAATCCTACCAGCTATTTCTAACAATCAGAGCCCAGTGGAGCCACCCTAAAAAGCTAGCCTGGTGGGAAGTGTCAAGCCGTCCCTTTATTGGTATAAAGAGAATGGGGAGCTTGACACAAAGGCAGGGAAGAGGAGGGCCATCATGTTTCCAGGCCACCGACAACTCCCTTCTCGGCGCGGGCGAGCTGGAACAAAGAGAGGAGCAGATGCAGGGGCTCCGGATACCTTCCTCATGATGTTCCCTTGATTCTCTCCAATCTCACGAGTGTTGGCCGTTGGAGACGGCAACACTCAAGCACCGCCCAAGAAGAAAAGAAGGGATAGAACCAAGGAAAAGTTGGGGTCACTGGAAGAAGAGGACTTACAGAAGTATGACGATACTCTTCAGATAGTGTACAAGTCGAACCAGATTCAAATCATACGCATCAATAATTGTAAGCGCGAAAATGATGAAACCAGGCGGTTCAAACAGGTACTTATACTCCCCCTTAGGTTCCCCAAATGTAACCGCTTGCCCATAAAAGTAAGAGATCATACCGTTGAAAGTGGGAAACGTGGTGCCGCCAAAATTTAATGTGGGCACCCATTAAGTCTTGAAACGCTAAAAACGCGCATCGAGCAATCAAAAAGTCACCAGCATTAACACGAACCGAAGTGGGGCGACTCGTCTAGAGGGCCCGCAGGTATCAAAACCCTCCTCCCCGTCCGAGGGAACGTGCAGCAGGGTTTTGAGGGGCTATTGTGGGGCCCGTGGGCTTAATCGCCTTGGCCCATCGTGTAGCAGGCCCAAGGCCTACGCCGAGGAATACTGACTATTCAAGGCTAAATTGGGAAAAGCTTCCTTTCTGGATCCACGCCGAGGACCACCTCGTCCTCGGCCTGACAAGAATGATTTTTGGGAAAGATCAGGCCCAAAATAAGCTGTCACCCTCGCATTTAATGCATTCACCTAACCCCCCTGGCCGCATTAATGGGGACATAACCCCTTAGCAGGGCAACGTTGATCAGAGTGAACCACTTGAGTACTGATAAGGCCTCTGATGGGATGGACGGCCAGAAGAGAGGCAAATGGATGATCAACAGATGGAATAAGGAGATAGGAAGATGAAGACTATATAAGAAAAGCAAGTAAAGTAAAAAGGGGGGGGAGAAAGGAGAAGAAAAAGGTCTCCTCGGCCATGGGCCGAGGAGCATCCCCCCAGTTGTAAAGAAACTCTAAGTATTTCTTTTATAAAAGAGAGTTCATGCTTGATAAACGACGGCCAGCGCCTAAACCTTTAACCCACTCTCTATAAATTTATTGTTTGGGCTTGTTGGGCTGAAAACTCATTCATACTCAGGGTCAATCCAAACTGAGTCCCTACAGTTATATTAATTGTTTTAAGCATAATGAAATTTTAATATCATTTTTCTAAGATTTATATGAGAAATAATTGGTTTTTTATTTGAGAAACAACTAATTTGAAATATGGCATTTTTACTCAAATTTAGTTGTTTTTGCAACAATTGAAACCATGTCCAACAAAAAGGGGAAAAACTTTTTAGTAACAGAATGTAAAAAAATAAATAAATAAATAAATAAATAAAAAGTTTTAAAAAAAAAATTGAAGGATATATGCATTTTTTTTAGTAGGCATGAAACATGTCTATCTATATTAGCTACTATATCATGCAATTTTCAATTTGTAAACACATATATATAGTATGATCAAATCACTATACTACTCTTAGTGTATTTCTATTTTGTCTATATATAAAATAACTAAAGATTACAATTTTTTTACAGTGAAAATTATTGAAATCTTTTTTATACATCAATAGTTAGGGTTGGAGATCTGAATCCTGAATGTTTCTATTGAAAATTGAGGTGTTAATCAGTTAAGTTACAAGATTTTTGGTAAAACTTATCGAAATATTGAAGAAAACTAATAATAAGTTGCATTGCACATCGTGTGAAAGCTCAACTAGCTACAAACAATAGTAGTTTCAAACAGAGTGCAAATAAGTAGACACCTTACGGATTTCACAAGAAGTTGCAGTAAACATGATACAAGAAATAAGTATGACACAAAATTTTGTTCAAAAACATCAAATTTTTTTTGGAGTTAGGTTATATTGCTCCAATTTCTAGGAGCCATGGATTGGATCAAATAAGGTGTATAATTGCTACAGTATTATAAATCCGATTAAGGGTTCTGTAAATGGAAATTTTAAGCAACGAGGCCTTAGAAAAATGACAATAGCATCATATCCTCAAACTACAGAAGAAATATATATAAAACATTTTATTCCCTTTCCTTTCCCTAATCTAGATCAAGAATTGTGCAAAATTAAAACGAAATTAAACAATTCAACAGTTTGTTCAAGATCAAGGAATTGTTACCATTATTAATAAAGCATTGTGTGAAGGACCAAATGGAGAAGCAATTCTAGAGTCCCACATCACTTAGGAAAGCACATAGAGATGTGTTTATAAGGAGTGATCTTCCTTCAAGTTGTAGAAGAGTAGAATGTTCACGGAGATGAATAATAAAAAGTCTTGAAAAGGGGAACTATGTCACGCAAGGGGTGAGACTGTTAAATAAGTCTATCGGTCAGAAGGAACGTACATACATACTGGCAAGGAAATAAGCAAATAAGTCAAACTGTCATACATACTGGCAAGGAAATAAGCAAATAAGTCAAACTGGCATAAAACACCATTCGGTTCAAAATTGAACATATAAATAAGTGGTGTATATCAAAATTGAACATACTGGCAAGGAAATATCAAAATTGAACATATAAATAAGTATATCAAAATCATAAAACACCATTCAGTCAAACTGTCATACATACTGGCAAGGAAATATCAAAACATATAAATTAGTATATCAAAATCATAAAACACCATTCGGTACTGGCAAGGAAATATCAAAACATATAAATAAGTATATCAAAATCATAAAACACCATTCGGTTCAAAATTGAACAAAATGGCACAAGCAAATAACAACATATAAATAATAAGTCTTAGGGTGTGCACAACTCAAACTGTCATAAAACACCATTGTAAAGATTCATTTTCTTCTTCATCATATATTCCTCCCTCGAATTTTTTTTATTGTTAATAGAATGGCGCAGAACACCATTTCCGATTCTGAGGTTGATCATGAAAGGTTAGTCTACTGACTTCATTTTCTTCTTCATCATATATGCATTTTTCCTTTGATGAGGACCACAGATATTCCTGCCTCGCTTACTGACTTCATTGGCTATCTCTGTGCTAAGAAAACAACATACACTGCAGATTTTATTTTATTTTTTCTTATTTTTTCCTTCAGTTGGTTACTATTAGTTTCATTATATATAGGCGTCAATGTTGGCTGGCACAATGACAAAACAATTGGCCATAGATGAAATGTGCTATGTATAATATTTGAGGGTGGCTAGCACAATGACAGATGCCACAAAGTGTTCCTCCAAGAAATGTGCAAACGGATAAACACCTACTCTTCTAAGTTTATGAAAAACGGAAACAAAAACTTATTTCATTAAGTAGGTTTTAATTTCTTACTTTCAACAAAAACAATTGTCAACAGCTTGATTTAAATTATCCCGACGACGACTGGCTATTAGTACATGAGAAGATATTTCATGTGCTTTCGGTAAGAGATAAAAGTTTTTATTTTATTTTATTTCATTTAATGGTTAAGATTCGAAGTTACCATTTTCTAACTCTTAATCTCAGCCGTCCATCTTACCATGCGAGCTCTATCATAATAGCTTCGGATGGCGATAGAAAGCCTTGTGAGCTTCGATGGCGGTGGCACTGGTAGTTTGTCGTTGCCGGTCTGTGTTAAGAAACGTGGATTTCAGAGGTTGGGATCCAAACCCCAAACCCAAACCCCCTATTTGGGCGTTAGAATCCCAAAATTCATTGATATCAAACAACGGCATGCGTCGAGCCGCTGAGGTTAGGAATTTTCGAATTTAGTGCTCGAACAACGCCTCTTCTTCGTCTCCTATGAAAAAAAACTTAACCCTGTCCCTAAGTCCCTAACCATGACTATTCCTATGCCCTCTTATCTGCCATTTTCAAGCCCTCGATCTCTTTCTTTGTTTAAATTTGATTGTTACTTGGATCTATTTTTATTTAGTAGTGGATTGTTAACGATCAGATTAGAAGCTTTAATATCTCTATTCTTTCGCTTTTCAATTTTGATTGTTACTTTGATGGTTGGATCATTTTTTGTTTATTAATTGATTTATTGCCTTTTGTTTCCTACCAAGTTTCAGGGTTTTATCAATTTGGGCAAATCTTCGTCAAATATTGGAAAGGTTTGGCTTTATTTCTCTATTCCTTCGTTTTTCTATTTTCAAATTTGATTGTTACATGGATTAATTTTTGTTTAATAATTATTATTTATTTATTTATTTAAATTTTTTTTGTTTTCTATATTGTTTTTTGTATAAATATGTTTATGTATGGACATATATGATATATGCGCTTGGATGCATCATTGAAGTTACGGTTTAGCATCTGGATATGCATAATTCGGGAATTATTTAGTAGGGCTAAGTAGATTAGGTCTTTGATATTTATTAGGGTAAACACTACTGTCTTTTTTTTAATATTAAAAATGACAATTACCCATCTGGTTATTATTATTATTATTATTATTATTATTAAATCTTATTATACAACCAAACTGGTTAGTAAGCATTATTTTTGGGTTATTTTGGATGAGAATTTAAGTTGAAAAATATTTATTTTTACTTAATTTGTGATGGACCTTAATGGTTATAAGGAATCATTTGTTGTGTAAAACAAAACCTCAAGGAGGTGAGGTGTCATTTATAAAAATAAATGGGGTTTTGACATGGGTCATAAAAGGAATGAGAATTGATACCCTACTTTACCACTATTATTCTCTTTACTTAAAAAAAATGTGGGGTTTCTAAAATTTCTCCAAACTTCAAGGAAGGTTATTGTAATTTAATCTATCTTTCTATTAATGTATAATTGTGAAAATCTATAATATAGATAGAATCAAAGAAGTTTGACTTTTGATTGGCCTTATAATATTGTGCTACACAAATTGTTGAGGCCTTACAATTTTACACATCATTATTCTAATATATATATATATATATATTTTTTTTTTTTTAATTGAGTTTAAATTCTATTCAATATTTAAACCCTCCATTAGAATCTTTACACATCATATTTTTCTTTAAATTGTAAAATAGTGGAGAGTAGGCTTATATGTGTTAATAGCATCTCACAAACTCATCTCTCTGTTATTTTTAACCTAATTGGAATTTGTTACACAAATCCTTCTTTTACATATTATTTTAAGTCAATTCAATATTAATTTTCTATTTATTATATCTGTTCAATACTCTTCACCCCAAATCGTTTTATTTCCTTAACCTGTTTTACACCTTCAACTTAAATCATAATATTTTCAAATTAATGCACATAACAAGATCATCTTAGAAATTTTTGAAGCTAAAAGAATTTCCCTCTTATTTTTTTTGGGGGGAAGTTGAGTGGATTTTGAAGCTAATGGATTTTTTGTTTGCATATGTCTAGTGATGAAGCACTCATTTTCTTTGAAGCATTTCATGCGGTTCTTGTCTTCTTCAATGCGATTCTGGGTGTCATAATTGGTGTACACTTTCATTTCTTGCATGTCTCACCACTTGAAATGCATCTTGGTATCATCTTGGGTTTAATAGCGGCTACACTTGTCTATATCACTGCATATTTGGTGATAAAAGTAAAACCACAAAATGCTGCCTACCGTTTCATCTTCGGCCTCATTTGTCTGGTATCTGGAATTTTTTCTGCTGAGCTGCTTCTCACATTAATAATTTCTCCCCTTGGGATATTCATGGTTAGCTTATGTCCAATCCTGATAATTGGGATTGGGGTACTGTATCATTGCTACCGACAAATTTATGAGGATCTCTACAACACAGCTGGTATGGTTCTCAAGGCAGTACATATCTTTTATAACAAGATTTATGGATTACTTTGTTGGATGTATGGGTGGCTCATACAAATATTCCATTCAGGAGCTTCTGATGCAACATCTTCAAGCGATGGAGACATTGAGATGCAGCGGGCAGAAACTAACCAGGGTTAAGTGGCCTGATATTGTTAACTACCTACAAAGTAAGCAAAATTTTCACTTACGCAATTTTCCCTGTGGAAGTTTGAATTTATTTTCACTTTGTTCAAAGTAAGGTTAATTATACTAATTTCAACATATGTTTTATACTTTACTAATGATCTCACATCCAACTGCTTAGATAATAAAATTTGCAATGCAATTTTTAAAATTTTCAGCAACTAGATTAAAGGTTAAAAGGTATAGGGAAAGCTAGATTTTCATTCTTTTTAAACCAGACAGAAGCCAGAACATTAGGACACCACATCTGACCCAACCACAGCAGCCATAGTAGAATACTACAAATAGACAACACAGTCGCCCTAGCTTAGAACAAAAAACATGCATATATAGTCATGGTGCTACTTTAGTCTGATCTGGGAATGGACCCTTCTAACTGATGTTTACAAACTTTGTGGTTACTAAATAGGATCACAATGTTTGTGATTCCTTTCCTGTGTAGTAGTCATAGATGGTCTAAGAGTAAAAAACTGATTGCAGTATCCTTTTTGTGTTGCATTCCCAAGGGTGGCATCCTGGTAATACTTTATTGCTTTATCTGTGTTTGCACACATGAGCAGTTGCCCTCGATTTGGTTCTTTTGGATCCTGCTTTATCTAGTGTCAAAATGACTTGCCACTACAGCACTTACCAATTCTGGATCCTTTCTCTGCTAACACCAGCATTGCATTGTGACTGTATATCCTCATCACATTCATTGTGGTACTCCAGTATTTCTCATATAATAACGTCTGAAATCTATCTAGATTATTGACCTTTTAAACACCCATTTGAGAGGGCATTGTGTACTTCTGCTATTTATCAGTGTCTAAGAAACTGCATGTCTATTGCATGAAGTTGACTCATATTCTACAGAAAATTGATATGCTTCAAAAAAAATTCCACTAAAATGATCCAATAAGGCTTATTCCATGTCTTGTACCAAATTGATGCATTGCTTGTCTTAGTTATCTACCCTTTTGAGCCTTAAGATTCTGTTATTTGCTCTTCTTATGTTGATACATACTCATGTTTATGCTATGTTCCAGGGACATGTTGGATTAAGTGTTGCAGCTGCAGATAATGACTAGAAGAAGATGGTTGCGGAGAACAAAATGCCTCAATTAGGATTGCTGTTATTTGAATTATATTAGGATTGTTGTTATCAATAAGTAAACTGCTTGATGATACGACTTCCCTGTTATCTTGGTATAGGATTAGTCGATTAGTAGGTTGTTGGAGTTATTCTTGTAATTTGAATTTCACAGATTATGTATTTAAGGCAGAAGTAAATAATACGAGGCATCAGATTAAAATTCCAGAAATTTCTCTTCTTAATATTTTCTTGGAGGGTTGTCGCCTCGAATATGACCAATTCCTACTCTTATTTTACCAGAACACAGCAGTTTTACTTAAAATGATACAAAAGCATCATGAGATGGAAAGCATGTGTTTTGGAAAGATTTACAAAATATATGAACTTGATTAGTTTTGAAACCTACGTACTGTGAGCACTTTGAGAATAGTTTTAATGCCCAGAGGCATGTCATGAATAGAAGTATGATATTGTAGCTAGTCCCAATGCACCTTTGGCAGCTCCAAATAGGGAGTTTGCCAGTCGGAGGTTGCAAAGGGGACGTACTAACAGAAGTACTTATTGAGTTATTTTTTATAGGTTCTACTTATTTAGTTCACCGGACCCGTTATCTTCTCCTGTCAGATGTTGAAGCAAATTGTGGATTGGACTAAAGCCAGTTGCAATTAAACACTATTATTTTGATTTTGGGTATTATAATATTTTTAGATTGACGGTTAAATTTCATTAAATTTTATTATGGCTGGTCTCAAATTAAGTAGATTAATATATATTGGTTAGAAAATTTGAAAAATTATATAGACAGATAGACATGTCTAAGTTGAGCACATAGTGGCCGCACACTCTAAGCCCCTTATTTGGATTTGTGGTGTGACAAAAAACTGGTGTGTGTCTTCGGGAGATTATGTGAATAGGTGAAAATTTTAGATAAATTGAAAATTCAATATATAAATTATAGTATACAGAAAAATATAGAAATATAAATGAGTACCGATAATTATAGATAAATGTCTTAAAGAAAAAGTGGCTGAGGTTGGGAGGATAGGAGAAGAGACAATTGACGTGGTCTTGAACACTACTCAAACTAAAGTTACAAGAATCAATTAGACAAGTTTTGAGAGGACATGAATCATGAATGAATTAATTTAGGGGTACCAAACAGGGAAATGATTTTTATTGAATGAGGCCTGAATGGTTATAAATATAGTGGGAGCTTTGAAAGAGTTAATGGGGGCCAAGGTTATGGAGTAAAAAATGAATTAAGAGATGTTATTACAGACTTTACAACAACATAGGATTTGACATTAATGAACACTTTGTTTAAGAAGAGGGATTCCCACACTTAATTTAATTGATAGTGGATAAATTTCATTCTTATTTGAAAAGTTAATAGTAGATGTTTTAAAGATTGTAAGATGATGTTAGGAGAGAATGTAACCAATCAATATAGGTTGGTGGTACTAGATATGTGCATTAGATAGTTAAATAAAATAAAAATTAAATTAAATTAAAGGATAAAAAAGAGAGATATCAGAGAGTGATGGGGTTTGAAGGGGGAGAAACAAGTTTTGTTCAAAGATAAATTGATTAACCACCTCACACCCTTGGTGCGGTTGTTACTCCACAAGTATAAATACTTGTGGGGTGTGGGGGACAAGAGCTGAGGTTTAAGTCTCCAGAAAGGAGCATCACACACATATATACTTAAATTAAGTTAGAGTAGAATTTTTATACTGTATATATATATATATATATAAAAGAAAAAAAAAGTAAAAAAAAAAAAAAGAAAAGAAAGAAAGATAAAAAAAAGAAGATAAATTGATTAAAGAAGACAAGTGATGCCTAGGCAAAGATGATGATTAGATGTGGAATGAATTGACTAGTTGTATTAAAAGAGTAGTTAATGATGTATTTGGAGAATTTAAAGGATGTGGCAAAGCGCTTGTTATCAATAATTGGGTGACATTATTCATTTATGAAGTTTAGATGTACAGTACAACTAAACCATAGTTAAGTGTAAAAAATCCTAATAATTGGTCAAATGTGAGGATGATTGTTTCCTTGAACACCAAGATCTCTTGGATTTGAATAATTGAGTCTCTGCATCCAAAAAAAAAAAAAGGTGGAGTTTCTGCAAAATTACAAGAAAAGTTCTCCAGTCTCTTTAAGATCCAATGGTGAATCACAAATGCTTTAGATAGCTATGGAATTAACATGTGCAGCATCCTTTACAATTCCTTTCTCACAAATAATACAGTAGCTAAAAAAAAAAAAAAAAGAGAGAACTTGAAAATGTTTATGTTAGAAAACAAATGTGTATGTAGGCATTTTAGTTAGTTGGATTTCTGGAAGCAAGAGTTTCCTCGTAAAGTCTCACATCTATCAAAATCAAAGAGACTGCAAAAATTAAATGTTCTACTAATATTTTATAATATAAAAGACTATAGTATAATTATTCAGTAACTACATATTGTAGGACCCCATTATCAGTTTAGGCCTAGGATCAATATCCAACCATAATGTTCTTGCCAAGAGCATTGTAGTTCAACTGGTTAACACCTCTTGATATTTCCAATGGAGATATCCAGGGTTCAAATCTCTCTCTCTCCTTCAACTTAAAAAAAAAAAAAAAAAATCTATAATGTTCTTTGGAGATACAGAATTAGTAGTTACATGAGGTACCCAAAAAATACCTTGAACTTTCAATCTTTATTCAAGATTTTTTTTTATCCTTTTTTGGGTTGATGTCCCAATGGTTGCAACCAACCAAGCAGGGGTATAGGACAAAAGAAAAGGAGTTAAGAAGGAAGAATCTCAATTGAGGTATTCATCCAGAAAAAGAAATACAATTAACGGTATATGAAGTCAATTTTGGCACTAGTATTTATCGCAAAATTGAGAAATAACTAAAATTGGAGCATAACACTTAAACAAACTTTTTCAAACCTAGTTTTTTTTTTTCCATTGTACAATCAAAAACACCAAAATTTTTAATAAGGTTTTGAAGTAACGCAATAGAAATATGTCACTATTCCCAAGCAGCATTATTGGTTATAAGTTATAACATAATGATCGTAACTCCTTTTGCTTAAATTAAAAAAAAAAAAAAAAACTACATCATTTTAGTCAAAATGCAAAACTCACCCTCTAAGTTTCACAATTTTTCATTTTAGTCCTCTAAGTTTGAGTTTTGTCATTTCAGTTCTCTAAGTTTCATTTATTTCCAATTGAATCCTCTGTTAGTGTTCAGTTAGTTGATGTCATCCACTTACCAAAACGATGTCATTTTGGATGTTATTATTATTATTATTATTATTAATTTCAAAAAAAACTGAAAAAACGTTAATTAAAAAAGGGGGAAAAAAAAACAGAAGCTAAGGGCTCATTTGATAATATTGTTCTAATAACATTATTTGTATTTTTTGGAAATACATGTAGGTGAAAAAATATGTAAAAATACGTGTAATGTTGTTTAAAAACTGAAAACATATGTTTAAATTGCAGGTTGTGGATTCACAAATTTACAAACTTCTAACAAGTTAACAAAACCAGCAAGATTACTATGCACATAAGATAGAGGATTTTCCATAGCATACCTCACTCCAGCTTGAGCTGCCAAATGCAATACATGGGTAAAAGTTAGAAGCTCAAAAAGCTTCTTCAAAAGCGTCATATCATTGAGATCTCCTTCTACAAAAGCGCTTGCCTTGTTCGCTTCAACGTTGGGTCATAGAACTCATTGAAATTGTCTATACCCACCACACTGTCTCCACACCGCTTAAGTTCGGAGCAAACATAAATTACAACGAACTCGGCAACTTTGGTGAAGAAATAATCCCCACCCCCACCAATAGCAGCTCGATATCTTAGAATAAGGAAGCTGATTAATCCCTGGGTAACGATGTTGTTCCCCTGGGTAATTAGGTTTTTTTTTTTAATTAAAGTTTTTCAGTTTTTTTGAAATTAAGAAATTAAAATAATAATAATAATAACATCCAAAACGGCGTCATTTTGGTAAATGGATGGCATCAACTAACAGAACACTAACGGAGGACTTAATTGGGAATGAACGAAACTTAAAAGACTGAAATGACAAAACCCAAACTTAGATGACTAAAATGAAAAAATGTGAAACTTAGAGGGTGAGTTTTGCATTATAGCCAAGTTTTTTTTTAAAAAGAAGAAGTATTGTGTTAATACTATTGTAATCTAATCTAACATCTAATCCAACATGTGAAAAATGAATAGATAAATAAATAATTTTAAACTCAAAATTGAATTTGTTTTCTTAAAAATCTCAAAGGCAATGTTATGAATACCGTTTCAAACCCTGTTTCGGTTTGTCTAGTGGAACGGTATATTTCGGTACCGGTCTATTTTGGCATATCATTTCAAGGTATTTCGGGGTTTCTATAAAATTAAAAATAATATATATTTATATTTTCTTATACAACATAAAATTATTGATCCAAATAAGTAAACCTCAAATAACACAAATCATTTAGTTATTACATAACAATTACTGTTTTAAAATATTAAAATAGAAGTATGTAATTAAATAATGAAAAATAACAACCAAAAACAATACGATAAGTGTGTATATATATATATATATATATATCACGTTAGGGACATGCAAGACTCAATAAATATAAGTTTGAAATCAAACTCTTTTGTCAGCTTTTTTGAGTTTTGTCATTTCCAAAACTTTGTCACATAGGTGGGGTCAGCAAACTAAAAGTCTATAAGGCAAACACAAATATGAAACAAAGCAAAAGCTAAAGTAAAAAATGAAAGAAGAGCAAACTGGCAGAGAGTCTGAGACGAAGCAAAGAAGAAGAAGAAGGGGCAACCTCTGCAATGGCTGGGTTTGTTTTTTAGGCGATTGGCGCTAGGTAATGACATGCTATGCTAATGAGTTTGTCAGTTTAGGAATTTTTCTTTTCATTTTTTCTATTTTTTCTTCTAAAAACTAGTACCGGCCAAAATTGACCAAAATTTGCCGAAATGACCCAAAACTAGCCGGAATTGGACCCGAGGTGTAACGGGTGGTATTATCGTTCCGGATTGCATCCCGGTACGAGATATTCTGGCCGTTCCGCCTGGAACGGAACAAATTTAATAACAATAGTATACACTAATAAGATAAGGAAGATAAGTAATACAAAATATTCGTAAATGCTTAATACAATTACTCAAGCATATAAAAACATCATATATTTAATAACAATAGTATACACTAATAAGATAAGGAAGATAAGTAATACAAAATATTCGTAAATGCTTAATACAATTACTCAAGCATATAAAAACATCATATAATAAAGAAATAACAATTTGTTTACAAACAGTAAAAGAAAATTGCACAAAGACCATCTTCTTGAATTGTACTAATTGTTCTTCATCATATTGTCAAGATTATCCTGCTTCTTTTCAAATAAACTAAAACATGACAACAACACAAATTAAGGACATATTATAATATGATTTTTCTACAAATCTAGTCAACAACATTAAAAGTATTTAGTATTGTAAATAAAATGATAAAAAATAAAAAAAATAGAACAATAAAATAAAAAAACACTTGCATCAAGGAACATATGATTATGAATTAGTCAATAATAAGACAATGGGAGTACAAACCTCATAAAAAATCAAACAAAAAATTGAGAGAGAGAGAGAGAAAGAGAGAGAGAACTTTTTTGTGTGGGAAAAAAATATGCATAAGATAGAAGAGAGTGACAAATTTATAGTAAAAGGATGAGAATAAGATGAGCCAAAATAAAGGGAAAATTGGCAAAATTATATGTAAAATTAAAACTATCTAAGAGGAATATGTATAGACAATACCTATTAGCATTCGCAGCAGTGTAGCTATAATGCTATATTGCTAAAATTTAGCTCCACAAACACAAAAAACGCACTGCAGCAGTGGAGGCAAAACTTAAAATTTTAGATGATTTGCTACAGTGCACATCTATCTTTAGATGTGCACTGTAGCACACAGGTAAAAAAAAAAAATTATTATATTCTCTCTCTTCTCACATTAATAAAACATTTCCTTCTCTCTCTCTGTCTCTCCAACTTCTCCTTTCTTCTTTCTTCCTCAAAAATTTTTTTTTTTCCCTTTGGTATGCTCAGGCCAAAATCCAATCGGTGGAGCTTGAAGAGCTCATCGCCGATCTCTGTCTGAATCTCCCTCATCACCGATCTGTTCCGCCGACCCACCCCAAGCCCCATCGCCCAATATTTGCCTCTCTCTCTCTCAGTCACTCTCACCTCTCTCTCTCTCTCTCAACATCTCTGACCCAAGCCTCCGCCGGCCTCAACTTCACCGGCCCAAGCCTCCACCAGCCTCAACGTCTCCAGCCCAAGTCTCTTCTCACCCCTTTCTCTCGCCGATCTGTGATTGAGTTTTTTTTTTTTTTTTTTTTTATGTATTTTCATATGGGTTTGGTGGCTGTGGTGGTGGATGATTTTGACAGTGGGTTTGTGAATTTTGGTTGTGACAGTGGTGGATGATTTTGGGTTTGACAGTGGGTTTTGTGTATTTTGGCTTTGGCAGTAACTTGTTCCTTGGTTTTTTTTTTTTTTTTTCTATGTTGTGTTGTGGCTGTGGTTGTGACTAGTTGATGGTAGAGGTGGTTGTGGTTAGTGCTGTAGATGTTTTTGTGGGTAGTGTGATATATTATTTTATTGTAAGAGATATATTATTTTATTGTGATGTTTATATTATTTTATTGTATTGAAAGTTAAAATAGATTCACTGCTGCAGCATGTATGTAGGTAAAATAGATAAAATGATTTTTTGTGCTGCTAATTAGCTAAAATTTTAGATGCACTGCTGCAAATGCTCTTATAACATTAAAATTAAAGTAGATAAATATGTGCAGTTAAAACCTCCTAAGATGAATTTGTAAAGCCAATGTATTTATATATTTAATATTGTCAAAATTTTAAAAGTGAAAAATAAATATGAAAAAAATAATGATGTGGTAATGACGTAGAAGATAAAAATAAATAAAAATAAATAAAAATAAAAATAAAAAAAGAATCAGCATAGTATTTTCTCCAAAATGGCCTTGTGCGAACAGCAAACACCTGCACCCTTTTCCCAAAGCATTTATCAAGAGGATTAGGGCATTCAACAGAATCCATATCTAAAGGTAACTAAGAACCTCACATTCCAATGTTCCACACAACTCACACCCAATTGTTAACAAAATAAGGACGATATGTCCCTTATGCCACTATTTGTATGATAAAATTATTCAAACATTCCCCTTGTAATTGCTGGTGGACAAACCCTCTAAAAAGCATACTGCTAGACAAGATATTTGATAGTATAAGGAAGAACAAAAATGGTATTATATTTTTTCTTTCTAAATTCGAATATCAGCAAAGTTGAGATTCAATTCACATCCAATTTATGGTAGCTATTACACAAATATATGCCTAGCATCTCTCTCCAAAATTTTAAGAAGAGGAAAATATTTGATAAGGACCACCCCCTTCAATTCTACAAGCCGTATGATTTCCTTCGCTACTTGCAAAGAGCAGAAAACTATCAATCCCCAGTAAGGTACCTGCACCTAACCATTCTCCAGAGCCAATGCGTAACATCACATTTGGAAACAATATTTAAGAAACTACAAACATAGAGCTAGCAAGTCTGGCCTCTGAATCTGACATCTTCCTATCCAGATGTTATACAAAAGACACACAGAGGCAGCGCAGGCTAAGAAAATTAGTTCAAAATGAACCTATGATCCACCTCATGACTTGAGATCATCAGACATTGCTGATGGTATGCAGTGTGTTGCAAGAATATCTAGAGTAGCTTCTTTTGCAGTCTTTGTCCGAAGAACCACTATCTGCACAGAAGAACACTTACGAATAAATGAGAATACAACGTGTGTGTGTCATGTGTATCACATATATAAAGACAGAGAGAGAGAGAGAGAGAGAAGACCTGTTGATAATCTAAATCAAATTTCAAAAATTCATCTTCACAGCTCTCTACCATGGTGGCCAAGCTCTTTAGATTCTTCACAGGCTTACCATTAAAAGCAAGAACCTACACAAATATATACGCTACAAAAAACTCAGTGACCAAAGCAATACAGCAACTAACATCAAAGCACTTGTGGGAAACAGCTATTACGGACCTGGGTGTTGACGATTTCCTCGTACCCAATGTTGATATCAGCAACAAGCACCTTAAACAAAACATTAAAGGTAAAAACCAGAATTTAGAGAGAGACAGACAGACAGACAGACAGACATACAGGCAGACAGAAAGTACCTGAGAAACCACAACAAGCTGCTCATCTGGTGATTGTGGCATTGAATGCAACAGTTTATCCAAAAGCTTGACTGGAGCTTCAAATTCATATTCCTTTCCATACTGCGCATACATGCAGAAGGAAGTCAGGATTATGAAACACCAAGCAAAAACTTTGCGAAGTCATACATTACAATACTAAATTTGGTAATTAGATGTTTGAGATCAAAATAGTAGGCTGCCAAATGCACGTGCAAGTTGCAACTCACAAGGACAGAATACTCTTCATAAATAAAATAAACAGATTAAGGCATTATCAAAAGCAAAAGGTGGCTGATATATTGAAGGCTCAAATGCCATTAAAAGTTTGAAATGAAATGCATTTTTCCTTGCCTAAGAAACCATCAAAATATAGAAGATTAACAGAGCCTAAACGTGTGCAGGTTGAAATACTGGGAACAAACAGTTAGAACCTCTAATAAATAAAAGATACATCACATCAAGCCTAGAATAAAAAATTTATAAAAAAAAATAAAATAAAATAAAAACTCATTTCCTTTTTATAGTAGTTAGAGCCATTTTGGTAGGGCTTTTGCCTTTTAATACAAGAAGCTGCAGCAGCATCAAGGAGCTACCCTAAATGGTGCCTTATTCAATGACAACCCAACTGCAATTGGAGCTCATCCTCACACATTCAAAGTAACAATTATCCCAAAGAAAGAAGGAAATATATTTATTTTCCCCTGACAAGTATCATGCTCTAAAATTTTGTAAAAGCCTTCAGATAAAGAAGATTAATTGAACATTGTTTTTCAATTAGTAGCATGCTGTAACATATAATAGAAGCCAGGTAGATAAAAAAGACTAGCAGAATAGGGTTCACAGGGATGAATTGACGCAGCAATCAACCAACCCAATGCAACTGCATATGCTCAAAAGACCAAGATACCATGTCACTATAGCATATAAAATTTAAAAAGTTTGAAATTGTCAATCATTAGAAAGTTGATGTAAGATAATCAACCATCCTCATCGTTTCATGCAAAAAGAAGGAATTAAGATCTCAATTCAATCAGATTAACTAATTACACAAGTTGTGCAGCCTCCATCATGCTAAAGTTCTTTGGAAGTAAAATAAAGATCAGCTAGAACATCAAGAGAACAAATGGTAGATGCAAAAGGTATTAGATCATTGCCTATGCAGACTTACATATTACAGAGAAATAAGCACACAAAGGGATACAAAAGTTGAACTACAAACCTCAGAACGAAGGTATGGAACAGATACAGTAGTAAAAACAAATCCACCAATGATATAGTATGAGGGAGGCCTGCCTTTGTTGTGTGCTGGAATAAGCCTTTTGTGAGTTGCAAGATCAATGTCAAAGTTGAGAATTTCAGAATTGCGGAGTACTTTAATTGCTGCATTATCCCCAGTATACTTCTGGGTGACAAGGTAACTAAAACCTATGCGCTCTCCATGCCGAAAAGGAACTGTAATATCACCAAGGAATAGGATGAAATGCCATATCACAAAATGTTCAAAGTTTGAAGGAACAATAAAGTAACAAAATACAAGTATAGAACTTCACATGTTTACATTTAAAACCCTAATGCAAAATTTACACATGTTGTCAATGTAAAGCTATGATGTTTATGTCTTTATTGACCCCATAACATCCCATTATCTCTCAAAACAGGGAGTGCCAATGGTGATGCACTTGAAAATTGTTTTTTTTTTCCCCTTACAATCACAAGACATCATGCTTACCTGTTCCATCATTAGCAATATCAATGCCATCAAAGCTAAGAATAATATCTGATGGTTGCAAAACATTAGATTCTGGGGCAGTGGGGTCTATTCTTCTAATACGAACACCCTTCTGATCGGGTTTCATACCCATCGACCTCCGCAAATCAGGATTCTCCATCTTCTGCCACTCAACCCCAAGGATAGGGAATCCTGGCATGTTATGAATGATAATCAGATTCAAAGGGGAAAAAACTAAGTAGCTGTGATTATTAAAATTGTATAATTACACACGAATGAAGAAAAATAACAAGGTGGATCACAACTTTCAAAAAGCTAGTAACAAAAATTAATAATCAAACCTGTGACTAAATTACCTGTATATCCTCCATTCTTCTCATAATCCTGGATGAAGTGCATGATGACTGGTGTTGGTATCACATAACCTATATTCTCTACATCTTCATGTTTAAGGGACTGAAATGCAATACCCACACAATTGCCTTTATCATTGAAAGCAGGCCCACCAGAATTCCCAGAGTTTATAGCAGCATCTATCTGCAAAAGCAATCATGAAGAAAGGTATCAGGACAATTTTTAAATGCGCAAACCACATTATTAACAAACTGCTGGCACCACGAAGTTGTAACCTGCAAGCCCAGAAGCTCAGTTGAACCATGAACATAAGAGAGGATCTCTATTCGTGAAACAACACCACTTGTAACAGAAATTGTGTCTCCCCCAATAGGGTAACCCACAACAGTGACAGCATCTTGAAGAGCAGGTAAATCCCCAAATTCAACAGGTGACACCCCTTCCCAAAAGTCATCATCATCGACCGTAAGCATCGCTGCAACATCGCATAAACCAAAACTTAAGTCAATTAAAAATCCCACAATTTGAGCCCACATTCAAACAAAATAAAAAGGCTACAAAAAGACTTTACACGTGCAGCACCAATGCACCTGTGACCTTACTTCACAACTTCCCTCTCTCCAACCCCCATATATATTGAATACAGTATTGACAACTTAGCTTTTTTTTTTTTTTTTTTTTTCTTGATAGGTATATTGACAACTTTGCTAATGTTGTGATAGGTAAATAGGGGGAGGGAAGATGGTGGGGTTCGAACCCCAGCACTCAAGCCCACAAGAGGTGTTGAAACCAAGTTCATAGTAGGCTTTTTCTAATCTTAACATCTACCTACTTATTATCTCTCACAGTTTACCATGCACTTTCGAGGAGTTATTATGGAGGCAGGTAGTTGCTGCAAAATATGGAGAGGAGTGGGGAGGTTAATGCTCAAGGAACTCATGGTTGTGGCTTATGGAAAAGTATTGCTATGGGGTGGGATGAGTTCCCAGGGAAGGACAGTTGAGTTCAGTTTTGGTATGACAGATGATGTGGTGTGCATTGGTTCAAGATGTCTCAGTTGGTTCCTTGTGGGAAAGACAAAATGACAGGGAATAGAGGAGCTGGGATGTCAACTTTGTGAGAGACTTTAATGATTGGGAGTTAGAGGAGGTAACCTCTTTCTTCAATGTTCTATATCTATTATAAGTATATTCTCACATCCTTTCTAAAGAGGGTAGAGATTGATTGAAATGAAGTTTGAAAAGGAATGGATTTTTTGATGTTGACTCATTAAGTCATTTTACGATGCCTTAAGGGGCCTTGTGATATGATTTTTCCTTGGAAGAGTGTTTGGTGTGTCAAGGAACCTAGGAGGGATCTTTCTTTTGTGGACGGCAACACAAGGGGAGATCCTCACTAGTGAGAATCTTATTAAGACAGGATAGTAGGATTGTGTTCTATGTCATAGTAGCGGGGAGGCGGAGAGCATCTTCTGTTACAATGCAGTGTTGCATTTGCATTGTGGAGTTTCATCTTTCATTCCTTTGGGTTTCATTGGGTGTTACTGGGGTAGTTCCTAACCTTTTGTTTGGTTGGAAAAAGTGGGTCGGCTAACATTTTTCAGATATTTGGAACTTGGTCCCATCACGCTTGATGGGAACTTTGTGGCAGGAATGGACTTGTTGTATATTTGAGGATATGAAAATTTTAGGGATACAATAAGGTGCTTGCTACATTATTGTTTGCTTGCTCTCAAGCATGGGGCTTTAGTGATATTAACCTCATTCCTGAGCTTCTAGAATCATTATCTTAACGTACATAACCTTTGTTATTCTTTAGACTCCTAGGCTTGTTCAATAAAATAATTACTTTATTCTTGCCAACATTTTCAACGAGAACTACAAAGCCAAAAACTTGTTCTCAATGGCAACAAATGTAGAATCCCCTAATCTCCCAATGCAACACATATCAACACTACCACAAAAACTCATCTCAGCACAAAATTGCTCCCCAAAACTAATTAGCCCATGAATTAACACTTCCACTCAAATTTTAAGTTTTTTTTTTCGAAAACACAAATTAAGCTCAAATATCTATTCCAAACAAAACCACCAGAAAGAAAGAAAAGGGCGTACCAATGTCGCATTCGGTGCCGATAGCCAGGACGGTGGCGAGGAACTTGGTGTCGGAGCCACGCTTCTTGAGCTTCACCTGAGTGAAATGCTCGACGGAGTGAGCGTTGGTGAGGATTCTCCTCCCGGCGATGATAAAGCCACTGCTACTCGAGCTATACTGCCTCTTTCGCTGCCACGGCAGCGAGAAGTTCGGCTCCGTGTGCACGCAGAAAACCTTCACCACCGCGTCCATGGCCGGAACCACCCTGGCCCCGAGTCCATCCCCTTCTCCGACCACCACGTCGACAAACTCTCCGCCGTTCTCCAACACCCTCGGCGGTGCCCTCCTCTGCAGCAGCGGCTGAGGCTTGTCGGGATTGAGACGCTTCTTAGGGCGGCCGCGTGGACGGTAATCGTCGACGGAGGTGGTGCCGTTGGGGGAGTCGATGAGCTCGACGTTGCCGACGGAGAAAACGTCGTCTAAGGCGGCGGTGGAGGTGGTGGCGGTGTTGGAAGGGTTATCTAGGGTTTCGGCAGAGGGGTTTTTGGGCTTACGGCCTCTTTTCCGCTTGGTGGGCTCGCGGCCCATATTGGATATTCAAATGCTAAGAATGAAAGAGAGAGAGAGAGAGAGACAGAGAGAGAGAGATTCAATGGGATAATGAGAAAGAGGTTAGAACTTAGAACAGAGTTGCAGAGAGAGAGGAAAATTGGGGAGGAGCTAGTTGGATACGCTACAAAGACAGAGAGACAGACTCGTTACTTTCGTTACGATTCGGTTTTCGGAATTAGATGTGTCCTGTCGTTTTTTTTTTAATGTAACCATATACGATTTGCTGTTATTGTCGTCTGTTTTCGAGTCAGACGACCTGTAGTTCTACCATGTCGTTTTTTAAAATTCAAAAAAAATAATAATAAATAAAAATAAAAATAAAAATAAAAACTGACTTGCCGTTTCAGTTTTAACATGAATTTCCCTTCTTCTTCTTTTTTTTGGGTATTAAAGGCGTAGAAGTATACAATTGCAAATTGAATGTAACAGTTACCAAAACGTTATTGGCAGGGAAAAGGGCTGTAAGCCTGGACAAGCAAATCAAGCTAGACCAATTCAACCAAGTCCAATCCAACTGGGCCAGGCCCATAGTTGTGGTCCTTAGATAACCTTAAGGCATTTACTGGGCTCATAGTTAGTTGACTGAACAGGTTTCCAATTGCCTTATACCTACTCATACATAATCGAAGCCCCTCCTATTGCTTGGAAACTTACGGTTTCATGTTTCATTTCACTATTTAACAGGGTTCATCTACTTCTCACATTCCGTAGAAAGTCGGGATTTAAAGGAATATCCAGAGAGTTATTTAGGAAATCAGTTTAATTCTATTTCAGTTTATTTTGTTTGAAAAAATGAAAGATCCTAAATAATAATCTTTATTCATAAGTCGCTCATACAGCTATACCTTGGAGACACGATTGAGAAGTACCATGCATGGTTGCCTCCTATTCTTCTCTAGCCACTTCTCATTAATGGAATCCTAAAGTATGGAAAGGAGTTTAGTTCGTCCAATAAATTCCTACCTCTCTCTCTATCTCTAAGAAGTTTAAACTTTCCAAAACTCCATGAAAGGAAATGGTTCAATTCCAAAGTGTGTGTGTCAAAGCTGGTTAGAGGTTAGGCTTGCTTCTTCCCTATCAAGGAAGGCTTATCTCCCAAGGGCCTCTACTCTAGGTTATCTTTTAGTGTGGGACGATGCCGAGGAGAGAAGGGAATGCATCAAGGTGGTGAAGAACAACACAGCTACATTAGTTTGGCATTTCTGTCCATGAGATAATTAAGCTTAGAGCATTACAACTATAAATTAAGAGAACTAAGCTTTACCCAAAAATGCCAGGCACCCAAAGTGTACACTTTCATAGTATTATATAAAAGCATATAAATTTGAATCTAGTCTTTTTATTTTCCCAATTAAGAAAGACGAAATTGCATATAACCACAGTTGACATTGACGCACAACTAAATATAATTAGAAGAAACTTGCAAAAAATTGAAGTACATTTAAAGTATGGAGACACTTGACAATTGACATTAAATTATAGGAGACAATTATTATATTAACACTTAGTACAAAATTGAAGTGCAATTAGAATCTAATTTATATTCTTGATCAAACTTTCTGTATAAGATAAGATACAAGATAGGGACTAATAAATTGAATCTACTCCCATTTTCGGAGCACATAAGACTATAAGAGTTTAGTTGCTATTATCATTGCATTTGGTTTCATCCACTGAATAAAGGAGATGTCTAGACTCATTCATTTTTCACCGTCAGTAGGTTTTGCACTCAAACCTACCTATCAACAAAACGCCCCCAAAGAAAAAGCTCAGCACACACAATAGCCCCCTTACTTTGCTGCCAATGAAAGTTAGCTTATAATGCAAGCTTATCTATAAAACTATAGAGCCCCTAATGTTTTCCATTACAATAAACTGAGATAGCCCCAAAAATCATTAAAGACAGCACAAGTTAGAACCAATGAATCATGATCCATAATAAGGAAATATATATATAAAAAAACATGGTCAAAACATACCTTTAATCAAATATGTGGTCACGTCTGTACTGTACCAAGTCATTTTTTGGATAAAGAATTAAGTTTCATAAGTTTGTTTATTTTAGAAACCAAGCACCAAACACAGCCTAATGGTTTTTGTTCCTCTTTAATTATATTTCTCCCATTGTGGGCGACCCTTTTCTTATTATGTTTGCTTAATCTTTACTTATGCCCCCCCGACCAACCCTTTTCAAGTCTGCCATTATTCTAGCCTTCTTCTCTAGCTGCCTCACTATTTTTTGGCTTTAGGGTTGCCTTTTTTATGCCTTGAGTTTCAAACTAATGGTTAAAAACTTAAAAGGCCGACCTAGTCTTTATTATTATTATTTAGTCTATTTGTTAAAATATTAGTTTTAGTTTTAAATAGTAATAATTGCCTTTCATTGACTTGAGTAGTTACACCAACTAAAGGTAAAAATAAATAAATGATTTTTTTTTTTTTTTACTTATCTATAACACCCCCCCCCCCTAAAAAAAAAAAAAAAAACTCTACTCTTTGGTCAAGTTTCCAATTAAGACCAAAGGACATTTCAAGTCTTTTTTTTTTATAGTACAACTATATATTTATTTAGTTTATTTTTTAAAACAAAACAAGCCAACAAATTAAGCTCACTCCAAAATTATATATTGTCCGTTTTGGAACAGTTTATATACATTTTCGCTAAAAGTGTACTAAACTATACTTGTATTTTGAAAAAATGAAGTTTTAAAAAACTATACATAAAAGTTAAAAGGTAAAATTTGAGCTTATAAATTAATGTCAAGCAGATACTAAGGTCTCCAAATATTTTCAAGCTCTTTTGTTTGTTTTCATTTGTCATCACAATCGCTAAGTATTATCCTTCTCTACGCTAGCTTGTACATTCAACACCTATCACATAAACCATAAAGCTTTGAAGGAGAGGGTATTTAATGCAAATTTTTTGAAAAATAGACCTGCCTTAAATCCCTTAACCTTATTTTTAGAAACTCACAAGTCAAATAGAAATACTTCTTGCTAGATCACCTAGTGTACTTTTTACATGCAAATGATGAGGTAGAAGTATATTATTGTGCTTTACAATTGTACTAACAGGATATTACATGACTGTATTGGCCATATTAGGGGTGTCAATGTTTGATCCAACCCGCAAAAATATGGCACGAACCCGACACGGGTTTTTGTGGGTTAGGGTTAGGTCTTAGCGGGTTTGAGTCATAAACAGGCTGACTCGAATGCGACACAATAAGAAACATGTCATAAGCAAGTTAACCAGCATGACTTGCAATAAATACATTTGACACGCCAATTTATTCATGTCAACTCGAAATGACACATTTAACACAACTCATTTAACTTATATAACAAATAAACATTCATTTTATTTTAGATTTGTCAAATAACTTTTATATCCAACCTATATTTTAAACTTAAAAAAAAAAAAAAGAGTAATTACAAAAATTTACAATTGATATAATTGGAAATTGAAATGGTTCGAAGACTTAAAGTATATGTACTACTTTGGGATGTAAAAAATAAATAAAAATAAAAATAAAAAACCTAGATGGATGTTATATTTAATATTAAGCAAGTTGAAATTGTTGTATCACATTCGCGTCAATCCAACACAACTTGTTTATTAAACGTGTCAAGTGGGTTGGGTCAAGTCAACCTACCTTATTAACAGGTTGAGTTAGGGTTGAAAGATCATGACACGATTATTAAATGGGTCGAATTCAAATTGAGCTATTTAGTCAAATATTCCTACCTCGACACGACACGAACCCGACACACTAACACGAATTGACACCCCCATACTATACTTCTCGACGTATGAATATGTTGTATAGTACTAAATTACTTTTAATCGATCTACTCATAGAAAGTAAAACAGGGGATATCCACGAAAATTCCAGCTACCAATTGTTTTACCAAAGTTATATAATATAAGACAACACTATAGTTCAGTTTTTGTGGTCCCAACGATAAATTAAATTATTTTAGGTTAGGTATAACTTGTGAAGGATTAACAAGAAGAGGCTCAATCTGATTGTTACCTTATAAATTATAATAGAGTAAGATTCCGATTGTTACTCTAGGTCAACATTGATTCTTCCCCTCTTCAATCTTTATGAATCAGAGTAATGTTTGTGGTCCTAGAATCTCCACAAATCCCTGTCATTGTTTTCATATAGCTGGTATTATTTCAATTTGGTCCTTGTTGTGGTCCAACATTGTTAAATGTTGCAGTTAGCCTAGTGTATCACTTGAATAAATTGGATAAAGCATTTGAGCATCCACTTTTCACCAATATTTGTTGCTGAAAAAATGGTAGATTAATTGTTACTTATTACTGTTAACTAGGTAAAAGGTTATACAATTGCTTTAACATAATTGCGCTTTATCATCAAGTGAAAACATCAAATGGTTTTTGGTTTAAACAGAGATTGAACCAAAAATCTAACACCAATATGTGGTTTTTAGTGTAGATATGGATTAACATAAAATCTTTTTTTCAATGACAAAAAACTTTACCAATTAGATTAATTACAACCTACATTGGTTTTTTATTTTTTAAGATACTAAATAATTAAATGAAAAATGGAAACAACAAAATTACGTGTTACATTGGGCACGCAAGGTCACGAGTGAGCCGTTTGGTGCATGGCGGTACAGAGTAATACGCTCTCACATGCGTTTCTACGAACATAAATTGGGACTACAAAATCCACTATTAAAATAATTTTTTTAAAAAAAAAAAAAACCCGTAAAATTTATAATGTTACGGAAACAACTTTTTTTTTTTTTTACAATACATTTTATAATTATTCAAATAATGGCCTAATGGGTGCTGAAAAAAAAAAGTCTATATATATTACTCATAGCCTACTATTTCAACAATTTTGAAATTTATCTTAAAAAAAAACTTCTATGATATTATTGTACAAATTTTCACAAAATATTTTACGATAGTAATTTGTTAGTAATAAATAATAAAAAATGATATTTGTGATAAGTTAAGATAAAAATCTATAAATATTTTTTTTGGGTACAAAAATCGATAAATATTTGTCAATTATATTGTTGTGAAAATCAATAAATTTAACCTAACTATTATGAAAATTGATGAGTTGAGTTATTCTTTTTTTTTTTTTTTTTTGGAAAATTTTCAAGGGAAAATAAAAGAGAAGTATTCAAGGAATAAAAAAAATGAAAAATAAAGATAAATTAAAAAAAATGAAAAAAAAAATATCTTTCAAATTAAAAAAAAAGTTAATATAGTCGTAATCAAGTATTAAGATTTTTTAAAAATATATTAATACCCATTTTCAGTTTTAAGGTTAATAATGGGTATTCACTATTTTGTACTAATACTTTTCTTTTTTTTTACCAAAAAAGGAAAGAAAAAAAAAAAGAAGAAACTTATTAACATATTTTATATAAAAATTCAGAATCATCCTTAAAAAAAAATCAGAATCAATTAAAACTAGGAAAGAGAAAACATCAAAGAGTAAAAAAGAATTGCTACAGAAGAGTGAATGAGTGAGAATCATGTGAGTTGCTACACACACTGACTCTCTCTCTCTCTCTCTCTCTCTCACTTTGAATCAAAAGCAACAAACTTGTTAAAACCCAACAACCCTTTTTGGTGTTAATATTTGAGCGCTGAGCCTTCTTCTTCTGGGTTTGGTTTTAATGGCTTCAAGTGCTTCAAGGTTCATCAAGTGTGTGACAGTTGGAGATGGGGCTGTTGGGAAGACCTGCATGCTTATTTGCTATACAAGTAACAAATTCCCCACTGTATGTTATTGCTTCTTTCAAAGATCCATCTGGGTCTTTTTTTCTTTTTCTTTTTCTTTTTTTTCTTTTTTTGGATTAATTTATATATTATCTTTTTTGGCATTTTTGTGTTGTTCAATGAGTGTATGCATCTGGGTTTTACAGATTTTTGCTTTTTATGATTTAATTATAGAGCAATTGCTCTCTCTCTCACACCAACATATGGTTGAGCAATTTACCTTCTATTTTATTATTATTAACAAATCTATGTTTTTTCTTAGGTTTCAACTTCTTGTTGCTGTTCTGTTGTTCCTGTTGTTATCTCAGACTCTTTTTAGTTCTTAATTATTTTTTGAATTTGAATGTCTTTTTATTTTTTGTTTATCAGGATTATATACCCACAGTGTTTGATAACTTCAGTGCAAATGTGGTGGTTGAAGGCACCACTGTTAACTTAGGACTCTGGGACACAGCTGGTATAATTTATTTGATGGTTTATGATAACATTTTTAGCTTTAAATATAATTTCCTCTCTACTTGTATCTTAAACTGAGCTGAAAAGTTCCCTGTTTTTCTTTGAAAATTTTAACTTGAGCCTAAAAGTTTCCAATTAGATTTTGATTTTGTAATAAAACAGGTTTGTTATGTCTTATTTGTTTTCAATGTACTCCACAGGGCAAGAGGATTACAATAGATTAAGGCCATTGAGCTACAGAGGGGGAGATGTCTTTGTCTTAGCTTTCTCACTAGTTAGTCGTGCAAGCTATGAAAACGTACTTAAAAAGGTGAATTTACCTGATAATTTTACATTTGGACTGAGTTGTCTTTAGCATTACGTTTCACTGTAATTTATGGTTTTGCTGGGATGATTTGTAATTGTAAATAGACGTGATTTCTAATACTCAATTTCTTGATCAGTGGATCCCTGAACTTCAGCATTATGCCCCTGGCATTCCCGTGGTTCTGGTTGGCACCAAATTGGGTAAGTTAAAAGGAATTGATATTAATATGCACTTTGAACCCTATCTTGTTTGTGGCTAGTTTCTTGTTATGTGCAATCTTTCGAAACTTGTATTTAGTTACTCATCGTTCAGTATGACCACTTCTTTTCTTGCTTTCTTCCTACTAATGTAATGAGTTTGGGCTCCAAAAATGTATTTGATATACTTTGTACTGATTTTAGCATTAAATAAATCCATAAATGCACTGACAGCTGCTCTCTGTGAAGGAAAATATATATTGTAGGTGTCCACCATCCACGTGTTGTGTATCAACTAAACCTGACCCTAGTATGAGAAGAAGCCTGTTTTGTTAAACATGAGGACATGAATATTCCAAAATTTTCAATATTTTTAGAAGTCTCTGATTTTCATGTAGTAATATCAGTAATGTGGTGAGAAGGGCAAGATCATTTTGATAGGGACCCTGCTATGTTGGCTCATGAATGTCATCTTGGTGCATGGAATAAGGTCATATCCCATTTGAAAGTAGTACGGTGCTAGAAAAGTAGCAACCTAACCCAGATCTAATAACTCAAAACACTCAGATTTACATGGTTCACCCAAACCTAGGATTGCGTCATTGAAGTTGCTGCAATATTATTATGACTGGTATAACCAGAGTTATAAGGATCATTAGCATATATACACCCCCCCTATTACTAGGGCTACATGAATGTGAGAATTTACAATAAAAAGCCTAGGGCATTTAAATTGTACTTAAATACCAGAAATGCCCCCAATAATTGTATAGGCACCAATTTTGTTTGGGGCCTGGCATAACCAATACAGTAAGTTAGGCTCCACATACATCCCATCACATGGGATAAATATCAAGACAGGGATCGTTCATCCTTCTGTACTCTTATGCATGATTAGCATAGTGCTCTAAAAGGAATACATTCCCATAAATTAATTAGCTAAAAGGGATGGCTTTTTTCCAATTTTTTTTTTCCCCTCTATTGGAATTACATTTAATAAGATTCCTATATAAAATCGTTGCATGCCTAAAATTTGTGAAACTTAAATATCTTTCTCTTACAATTTTGTGATTCTCTGATTTCGATGGATCACGCTTTGTCACTAATCCAAACAATCTAGTTTTGAGAATCCAAATTTTTTAGTTCAAAGATATCATTTCACCTTGTCGTCTGTATTTATTTGATATAATGAAAGAGCAAGCTCAACATTTTAATAACCTTAATAAAATTGATGTTGCAATTGTCAATTGTAATAGGTCTCCTATCTTTTGCCAAGCAATGGGATTTCTATCACTGAACATTCTCTTCGAATGGGAAATTTTTGTTATCTAATAAGCAGGACTAACATAGAATTTATGAAATTTAACTACTGTATAAGAAAACTTTAGCACCTTTAATGCTATTTAAATATGTTATTTTTATCTGATCTGAATGAACCAATATCTGTGATGGTAGCTCTCATAGTAGTGTCATATTTCAAAAAAACTTCTCATTTTCATACTATTACAATCAATATTCTGGTAACAGTGAAAAACAGGAAATTTTCCATTCCAATTAACCCTTATGTAGATTGTATTGACATTTGTCTTTAAATTATTGTGGTGATTAGTTATTTGCAGTAGTGCTGATTTCTGCAATTAATGCATGGTTTATAATGGACACATAGATCTTCGTGAGGATAAGCACTATTTGGCTGATCATCCAGGAATGGTGCCTGTGACGACTGCACAGGTGTGGTTTCATCCAGTAGCTGCTCTCTACAACTTGATGTTTATGGTTCGTTCCATTTCTGATAACGGTTTTAATATAATCAGGGCGAGGAACTCCGTAAACAGATTGGTGCTGCATATTATATAGAATGCAGCTCAAAAACTCAGCAGGTATGTATGAGCTGGCATATATATTCTTAACATGTGATTGATGCAACAGTATATTTTCTGCTGCAAATATGAGAAAATGTGGAATGCTCATGCAACCAAAATAAACTATATTGACCAAAGATATAATGTCAAATTGATTATTGATTTGTGTAAATATTCTGGCAGCAGGTTTTAATCAAGTTGTAGCACCTAGAAAACTGACAACTTAAAAAGATGGGTATTTCAATCTTTGGCACATTTCTTCATTTTGTTTTAGTGGGATCCTAGAAGAAATAAAAAGGAATCAATTACCATCATACCATTTATGCTGTAATAAAAGTTCTACAATTTAGCAGATAATCATTGCTGCTTTGAATATTTTGACATATTATTGAAAAAAGCAAGACCTGGGAATATTTTATTTCAAATGAGATACATGTCCAAAAAAAAAAGAATTGGTAAGTTACACATAAAGGTGGGACCTTGGTGCGATGGTAAGTGTCCTCTGCCCAAACACTATGTCACAGGTTTGACCTTGGGAATTAGCTTCTCTAAAAATTGTGGGCAAGACTGCCTACCAGACTCATAGAAATAGGAGCTGGGTTGCCCTTTTTTCTGTACACATCCTCCTCATGGGTATCCATTATTGAGGGAGGAGGAAGTGTCATTTAAGTTAGAACTCGTTGGCAATTGTCAGTTGAGGGAAAAAAAATCCAACTGATGTACTGGTTTTGTGGATTTTGTTAGTTTTATTGATTTTGGCGTTTGAGACTTGTTTAAATTTACTAGTTTGATTTATTTTGGTATTTTGAGACTTAATTTCCATAAATTTGGAAATTTTGTTTGAAGAAATTAATAAAATTGGAATATTAGGCTCAATTGTATAAATTGTAATAATTATTGAACGATGGACTTAAATAGTTGAATGAAATCCTATTCTTTTAGAAAAAATAAAATTATGGCATGACAAAATGACCATTTAAGTAGCCTGTATCACAACCTTTTTACTCTCCAAACAGATTGGATAGTTGCAATGCTTGTGATGAATTTGGGGTGTTTCATTTCTCTCTCTTAAAGAATCTTGCCTGCCTCTCCATTTCCACATAGTTTGATTGCTTTGGGTACTTGTCCTCACTATTCTGTCTTAAAAGGTTACTACAGGTTGTATCTGTCTTTATGCTGTTTGTGACCATTTACATTGCAATTGCAGAATGTGAAAGCAGTTTTTGATGCTGCAATCAAGGTGGTCATCAAGCCACCACAGAAGCAAAAAGAGAAGAAGAAAAAGCCACGTCGCGGATGCCTATTGTTAGTACTTTCTTTTCTTACAATTAAGAGACTTTTTTACCATCCTTCAATTATGCAGTTTCTGGGCACCATATCCCACTCTGCGTTTGTGAATTACCATCCTAAATGAATGTAGTTCAAGTGCTTTATGCACTACACTATTATTTGCTTTCTTCTTATGTATATATCTCACCCTTTGAAATTCAAACTCTAGTAAGTTTGTGTTGCTTCTGCATCATTTTTTCTCATGTTACTGCCGATATAGCCTTTTCTATAATTAGCATCATTACTCTCGATAGTATTTTGTTAGTGCCTGCCTATCTGCTAGTGTAACAAAAAGTCATCTTTAACTATCCTGTTTCTGATGTCTTTTGTATCCTTCATGCTTCCATTTCTTGGGAATAATCTGTTGCTTAAAACTGCAGAAATGTTTTTCGTGGGAGCAGTTTCGTGTGTCTCAAATGAAACGATCTACTTAAGCTTTGACCTTGGCTATGTCACCCAGAAGATTTCCATTGTAGTCAGGCTGTAAGGATCCTGCTAGATTTATTTCCATGCGATGTCTGAAGAAATATCGGAGCTCTATGGCTATTTTCTTTCACTTTCTTTTTCTATTTTTATTTTTATTTTTTATTATTATAATTATCAGGAAATCGTATATCCTTGGAAACTAATCTTTGTGTTATTTGTTCATTGTAAAGAATTGAAGTTGAAATGTTTTTCTTTTTCTTTTTCTCAAACAAGAGACTGGTTTGCTATTCATGGTAGTCACTCACTGGTTTCAAATTAGCTGTAAAAAGCTATTAAGATTCACAAGGTGAAATGGTGAATTCGTTAGAATTCAGTTGCCCCATCAACTCATACTCTCATGTATTATGAATGGATCCGACTTATACTCTCATGTATGGAGTGTAACAATGCGTTGAATCCAATATAACAAAGAGTATTACTACAAATAGAATAAAATGGAGGAAGAAAAATATGCGCGACTAACCTTGACTAATTTGTTGAGGCTGTTGTATGAAGATCCCCAGATGCACTATTTACAATTTCAATGTTACCAATACAAAGAGTATAAAAAATAATAATAAAAAAAAAAATTAAAAAAAAAAAACTGTAGCTACACGCTTATAGGCCAATGTTAGGTACTTCGTTGTCATAGAGATCGATAATTGAGTCATCTTTGCCACTGGAGGAATTATGTATTTATGTTGGCCGTGGAAGCAATGCCTACTTATCTTTTTGAAGCAATGGGGTAATAGCCCATATGTGATACGGTCTATTCGGAGAGATTTTTAAGGTCTGCCTCGTATCACAACATTTTTTTTAACACTGCACATGTAGGGGTTTCCGTTTACAATGGCTTTCATATGAAATATCTGATCCACAAACTCAAACTTGGTGGTACATGAAGACCGCTGAGGAAGTGGCATTTCATCTCTCCCTCTCTCTCTCTCTCTGGGCTAACCAGGTGTAAAGAATATGGTATAGACAAATGCAGTTACTTTTATTTCATTTTTAAGAACTTTTTTTTTTCTTTTTTCTTTTTCTCATTTCTATCTGAAAAAAGAGAGTGAAAACGAGGTGCTTCAGGTGCTGAACAAAATTGGGGAAGCTTCATATCATAATGACAACTGACAACTATAATGATAGCTGAGCGGCCTGATTAAAAAAATAAAACATAATGGCATAAATGACTCGAGTCTTGACCAATGCTTCATTCAGACCCAATGGGACAAAAAGTGCCTCACATTTCTGCATCAACAAGAACCAAGGACATGAACTAAATGAATATTTTCTCTTTATCTCTTTTTTCTTCATTGGCCAAAAGAAACTGACCTTATCAATCAATGCAATATGCAACATATTAGTTCAGGAGAATCAAATAAAATCTTACTTCTCTTATTTAGCTACCGAGGAATGGAAAGAGTTACATACATGGAGAAAACACTAAAAAAATTTCTTTTTGTCATTTAAAAATTACTCTTTACCAAAACCTTTTCCCATTGTTCCCCTTTGCACAATCCAAGAAACATTGCAGAGATCCTCTCTCTTTTTGGTAACTACACTTGCATATTAGAACTGGCAAATACAGAATCAAGAACTTACAAGCTTTCATGGGTCACCAAATTGTGCATTACTCAAATCTATTGCCATGATTGCTTGTAAACATCCCACCCGCCCTCAGGCTCCTTCCTCTTTAAAACACCACCTACCTGGTATATCCTTGCTTGTTCATCTGCTATAGCCTGTGAACTGGCAACAGAAAGTTGCCTTGGTGGAAGAGAAGAAGTCTCATCTCTGCCTTCTACATCTAAGACTCCAGGCCCGGCATTGAGGTCTAACCCCTGCCTTCCCCATTTCCTACTGCTCTCAGCACTACTGTTATTGCTACCATCAGGGAAGCTAACAACATAAGGCCTAGGGTAATGGGATGGAACTGCACCAGCAGGTCCTAAAAACTGTGTATGAACTGCAGGGAAGCAAACCTTCCCACCAGATGATGAATCCATGTATGTTGTTGAACCACCTGAAAAAGCGGCTGAAGTCAGTGGAAAGGTGGTTCCAAAAGGGAAGATGGGATACTGAAAAGAGCTGGAGGGGAAGGACACGGCAGGAGATGATGACAACACTGGCCCCCTGTAAACATCAGGACTAAATGGGTTGCTGCCACCAGTGGGACCCAACAACCTCTGCGGCCCACCAGTTGCAACAATAGGGAAAGGCTGCTCCCCTCTATCAGGAATGATTGATGGAATAACTGCTGAATAAGTGCTTCCTGTAGCAAACCATGGTGAGAAATTTCCCATTTCTGTATTGTTCATTCTAAGGCCAGAAACAGGTGGTTGTGATGGCTGACTGCTCCTACCAAGCAGGCTAAACGGTGAAGGTTCAGCACTCATCTCATCAACAACAGGCCCATCGTTCAAATCAAAGTCCCTGCGGACACTCACAGCATCATTAAGAGGACTGCTTGATGATTTAACTGGCACAAGTGGGGCATCCGTTCTACAACTATTGCTAGTTAAGTAATTGCCCATATCAGATGCATCATCAACACGATTCAAATCAAGATCAAGTCCAGAGAAACGAACAGGAGCAGTACCCATTAGTTCTTCACGTGCCATTTCAGGATTATTTATTGGTCCAGATAAAGTACCTGCCTCAGGAGCAGAATCTCGACAAGCCAAATCCTCAAGAATTCTTTCATCGGGAAAATTCAAGTCAATATCCAATGGAGGGCGACTCTGCTTGCCAACTGTAGCATCAGGAAGAGGAATGTTTGCAGTGCCATGTGGCATCTCAGGAGCCTTCCGGGGTTCAGCAGGCCGAAAGGCACTAGTAGCTGCTGATCCCTTCCAACCAAGTTCCCCTTTACTCTTCAGTAAGTCATCTGGCGGAACAAATGGCCCTTTTGCAGCAGCAGCCACTGTAATTGAAGCAGGAAGGCCACTAGTCACAGAAGAAATAGGAAAAGGTAACGGGCTAACCAAACGAAGGGCAGTTGAACATTCTGTTGCTGTCAAATTACTTGGCTCCCCAAGTTTTCCATCATCACTAGCAAAGCCTTCATTCAAATCAAATTCCATTCTTGCCTCCATATCTGATGCCCCTGCAGCAGACATAGAAGCAGCATCTGCAGTTGTAGATGTACATTCTTCAGTATCTTCAACTTCCATGCCAGTCACCTTGGACCCCCTTGACTGCTCACATTCTGTTTCTTGCACAGGCAATGCACAAGACACCTTGTGAGGAACTGGTCTACCACGTTGCATAAAACCCTCTTTGCTTTCCAACTTCTCATCCAGATACTCACCTTCACAATCCGTAATAGCTAAACCTGAACCAACTATTTGATTCTCAGGGATTGTAGGAGCATTACCTTCCTGCAAATTACTTTGTATTTCAGTCAGATTAACATTACTTCTCACATCTGTTTCCTTAGTCTTTTCAGTCTTCAATTCATTGACATTTCCGGAAACCAGATCTTTCCCACCACCAGAAGGACGGAGCACTTCTTCATTGGTTCCTTTCACACTCTCAGAATGTATCATCAAAGCAAGAGGCTTCTGCTCTGTCTTCACACCACTGTTCAACCCTTCGTTTACAAACTTCTTGTCCTCACCATCAATTTCTAAAGATGGGTGTGATGATGAGCCTTCGATGACTTCATTATGGACTTCTAGCCTTGCAGACACATCAACCTTATCTCTATCTGACATAGAATCACTCGCCTTTTCTTTAGCATCAGGAATGGCATCTACATTCACCCCATCAACTGCCTTTTTCTCCTCAAGATGTTTGCCTCCTTCAATATCCATGGTTCTCTCTACTGTGATTGCAGGAGAAGCCACTGAAGCAGGTACTGTCATTTCAGTAGATTTTCCATTGCTTTCTACACATGGGTCTGCAGTTTGCTGCAAATCCTTACTTGAAGAATGAAAAATTCCACCGTGCCCTTCAACAACTTTCTCTTCAGACGTCAAAGAGGCTGAATTACCTTCTCCATTTTTAGGACCAACATTACTGGAAATTAAACCCTGCTTCTCATGCTCAACATCAGCACCATCATTAGACTGGCTACAGTTTCGAGCAAGGTCATCTGCAGGAGATGATTTGAATTTGGAATCACTGCCTGAGCAGGAGTGTTCAACTGCAAGTGTGTTTCTTTGCGGAGAACCAGCGGGTGAAACCACATCAGACTTGGACATCTCTCCAGCAGCCACACTAGCAAGCAGGTTCATTCCACCATCATCTCCAATGGAAATAGATGCATTAGCTTCTGAGTACTTGACACAACTTTCAATCAAAGCATTTATAGAGCGTAAAGAACCCTCCTCTGAACTCCCTAATTTATGTTCATTCCCTGATGATGTGGAAGCAGCTTTAGCTTCTGCCCACTTTTTACTGTCATCACCACTCCTACAGTGCTCTTCATCTCTAATGGCAGGAGGTGATCCATCACCCTCATCAGAACCGGTCAGTACATCTTTGAATTCATTACTTTGCCATGATTCAGTTTTCACATCTGAAGTAATATTAGCTCGATAAGCATCACTCTTTTCTTTCAAGCTACGATCAAACTGATCATGCTTCTCTGAAAGCACAGGAGAAGAAGCTCTGCTATGCAAAAGTGAAGGATCTTCGAAAGATGCTCCACTGGCACTTTGTGCAGGACTGCGAACTCGATTTGGAATCTTAACAATCAATTTATGACCATTACCCTCATTGACAGGCCCATCAAGTGCCTTTTCACATGGCAATCCAGATTGTAATTGTTTTTCTGAGGCCAGATGTTTTGGCGTGGAACTCCTGCTTGAACAACTTTCCCTTTGAACTCCAGATAAAGCAGAGCCAGGGAGGCCATTTATTGACTTCCGATGCCGTGAAGAACCACCTGAGGCCTTATTTCCACTCATTGAACCAGCAGTAGGGCTCTTTGCATCCTCCTTCCCAGAAAGTCCAGTTTTAGTATGGTCACTAGAGCAAGATTGACTATTGTGAGACTGACTAGAACTGCTGCTTTTCTCATCCTTCACTGTTGCCTGAGGGGGATCAGAGGTGAAACCAACAGCATTTCGACCCTGACCATCTTTTAGGTTAGTACTTGCAGGCGCAGTTGATGGCACTGTTTTCTTAGACCCTGGAGATGCAGATGCAGACCGAGAAGTGCTCTCACCCTGGACAACTTTCACTGGGGCAGTTTTGGATGCAGAGAGCTCTGCAGGGCTCTTCACAGCAACATCAGTGGATGCACCTGATTGTCGATTCCCACCAGGGGAAACTTCAGGAATGCGTGATCTTGCAGTCCAGGTGACACCCTGATTTGAACCCGACTTTGCATCATTGATGTTCATTTCAGCCTCAACACGTTTCTTCCATGTGTCAACTAAACTCCTAGCTTTCTTCTGAATTTCCAGGTTCTTATGCGTACGCAAATGATTCACAGACTTACCAATGTTGCACATTTGTAGGGCATGAAGGTTTACAGGCAGCTTATCAAGTGCACGAAGTAAAACCAAGAGAAAATCCTCAACAGATTTATCACCATCTTTGAGGCCACTAGCATCACCAATCTTCCCTTTATGGACTTCCTGGAGCCATTCATCAAAGACAGGCAGACCCCTGAGTTGCACAAACCGACTAAGGCAATCAAACTTATCTGTGGCTGCAATAACACCAGCAAGCATTGACCGCCCAGCTAAATCTACTTTCTTCTCATTTCTGTCTGCCAGCATCAGCTGCAACAATCTCTCCACCCCTTCAGAGTCTATAAGGCCTCCTTTCTCTGTAATTTTGGCAGTCTCAGATTTTAAATTACCATCCAGTCTACTGTGTCCAGAATCCACATCATCTGTTTTTGTAGTACGCTCTCGTTTGACAGGCTCACTGCTCTGATCTCCCCGCTCCCTTTTCTTTCCCTTAACTTGGGAAGGAATGGAAGAAGCACTATTCTGAACACTATCTGAACCTGCTTTTAACTGCGATGTTGATGTCGGACCACTCATTGGCTTTGGAGATCGCCCGCCTGGCTGCAATGTTGCATGCATTTCAATTCGCGTGTTTTCTAACAGCTGATCTACTTCTTGCTGACGTTCCTGAGAGAGAAAAGACATTAATACCCTAAAGATTCAGCATGTGAGAGCAAAATGAAAGATGAACAAGAGAATTTATATAAAAAGAAAACTCACATTAATATAATCTTGATCAGTTAGCCACCATAAACACTTGTTTGTAATGTCATAAACCTGCCGACAAACGAATGACGAAATCCCTGATGGAAGCTCAACACCTTTAGGAAGGAAGGCAACTTTACATGGATGAAGTAACGATGCAGCAGGAATCTCATCCTTATGAAAGGAATAGAAGATTTCGTTTGGCGCAGCTTCCAATAGGACGCCTTTGCCAAGCTTTACTTCAGCAGGTCGATATAGCCAGTTAACACCTAACTTTAACTTATCCTCTTTACTCGTAGTCAAACAACGGATTATACCAATGAAAGGTGGGGAATCCTGAGGTGGTTTAAAAAGAGCACAGTCACCAACACTGATCTTGCGTCCATCCTGTAAAGTTAGAAAAAGAAAAAGAAAAAAAACCCAGTTAATAGAAAGAAGAAGAAGAACCAAAAACCAAAGAGGGGAAAAATAGGATTCTTCCTATTTTATCATAGAGAAAATAACATATAAAATAGATGGCAGAATGATTAACAAGACAATAAAAAGTAGTATCAATGATTAGTCACTCCCATATAAACAACTGAAGGTTTTAGAAATGTATTTTCACTCTCATATCATAATTGGGAAATCCACAAGGTCAAAAGAGAAATAAGCACCAAATACACATCAATGATTACATTGATTAGCAAGCCAAAGATTAGATTATGCAACTTCATTATTAGAAGAATAAAGATAGTATTCAAATCCATCCATTACAGTAAGAAATTTTTCAGAATTTTCAAAGTAAAAAAGTAAAAAGTAGGGAATCAATTCAAGATAATCTCTATATTGCCAAACTAGTAAAAAAATTAAATGTCTCGTGTACTCTGACTGCTATCTCTTTTGAACAAAGTAATATAATTTATTAAAATATGCCAAGAAAGCGAGAGCCAAGTAGAAGCATATCAGAAAAAACCACCTAAGCACTAAAATTTTAAAATGTTAAGGGCCAGTAGATTTAATAGTCATTCTAACAAGGACTACAATGCAAAATAAAAATTAATACCTTTCTTTTGTTTTAAGGGCCAACAAGGAGAACTCTTCAAATACGCAACTAATCCCAAGCACGTCTATAACAAGTAGCAGGCATTTTTTTAATTGATAATTACACATGCACCTGGAGGAGCCTGAACCCACGCGCTCAGCCTCCACCTAGCTCTTACAAGGGGAGGAGGTGCCATTTGAGCAAGACTTTATCAGCTAAAATTACCTGGAAATTACTATGATAAATCCCACCAATTTACCATCAAAGAGGTAACTAATAGGATTCGAGCTTGGCTCATGCTTCTTGAGGTGCCTTAACTCCAAGATTTGGGGCAAGTTTCCTAGCCCCTAGGCATTTCTACCTCTACTTAAATACCATCACATGATTCCTATTCCTAGCACCAATATTTATGAAACTACAAACTGAATCTATTTACAGGTCAATTGGGAACATTCATTGAAATTTTTTTAGCTCATATATATAATTAAATACACCGAAATAAACCTTCTCTTTCATACTCCATTGGAAGAAGAGGGGTCCATTTTCAGCAATTCAAATAATTGAAACAAAATTTCATTAATTTCCTATAATTCACACCCAAAAAAAAAAAAAACCCAAAATCAAAACATTCATTTTCTCAGAAATCAGGTTAGTTTCCTACTTTCTAAACCAATCAAACCCAGAAACCCCATCAATTCACAACCCCATCATTTATTCCAAAACCCACAAAACAATCAAACCCAACAAATAGAATCAAACAAAAACCAAACCAAACCAAATTAAATCAAATAATATAATTAAGACAAAAAATAAAAAAATAAAAAGCAGACCTTGAAAAATGAATTAGGCTGAGAAACAAAAGAAGAAGAAGAAGAAGCATCAGCTGGGATCAAATTCGCTGGACGCGTGGGGACACAAGTCCACATGTGCCGAGTCGTCGATTTCCTATCCTCACCATCACCACCGCCACCACCACTACTCCCATCATGCACCTTCTGCAGCATAGCCCTCTTGCATTTTCCCCAATCCTTCGTCCTTCAATCCCTAAATTTTTTTCTTTTTCACTTTCCACGAAAACCATCAATTCCCCCAAACACCCTCTCCACTTTCTTTTCTACACCACCCAAACGATTTTCTCCCAATTCCGCAAAAAAACCCTAGATCGATCCGAAACCCTAGCTAGCTCCCACCATATCTTACGCCAACAAACAAACTACCAAACAAACTTAATTCAATTATAAATATAATAATAATACAATCCCTAATTTGCTTCTTCTTCTTTTTTTTTTTTTCCAAAAAAAAAAAACTTCGACTCCGATTTTCTGTGCCCGATTAATCGGCCTAATTGGAGCTCAGATCCGCCGAACGAGAAAGAGAAATTTTCGGTCTCTAGAGAGAGAGAGTTAGAGAGAGAAAAGAAGTGCGAGAATCTAGAGAGAGAGGGGTAGACGGGAAAAGGAAAGGTGTAGTTTAGACTTGGCAACGGGGCTGTCTTGGGTTGGGTTAAAGTCTGTTACGGATTCGGGTTTTAATTTTTCGGAATCGGGTCGATATATATATATATATATATTTTTTTTTTTTTGTGTTTTTCAAAGCAATGCAATATATGTTGTGTGGTTTGTTAGGTGAGGTCAACTGATAATGACCCTTCATTTTTGTTTTCTTTTTTTATGCCCTGCCCTTTTTTTATGAGTTTTATCCCCTTATTCCCCACACATTTACAATCATATTCTATTCTTAGTTGTGTTTGCCAGTCCCTTTTCTTGGCCTGTTGAATTTGCCAAAATGCTTGATTTTATCCTCTAAATCACTTCTCTCTTTCTTTTTTTTAGGAAAAAAAAAAAATCACTGATGGTTAAATGTTTACAAATCACTTTTATTATTTGTGGCTATTTTATTTTTATTTTCCATTTGTTTTTATATATATTATAATTGTCTTTATAATGATTATTTGAACACCAGTTGTCGTTTATTTTGCCAGTAAAAGAATTGAACAACAAAGGAAAAGTACCTCTTTTCCCGAATAGCTTCATTGCTTAATTGATTATAGTTTCAATACAGCAAAAGATTTTGAATTTTTGCTGTAAAAGCGGGATAAAATGCCTCTAATCCATGTAGGTTTCTGTAGGTTAATTTTAAGAGCAATGTATGAGATATAAATTTTCATAATCTTTTAAACAACTTTTTAAGACGAGATAAGCTTAATGACATCAAAAATTAGGAGGGAGTCCTGAAATTTCTGTGGCAAGTGGAGACCATAATTGGGTTGAGCAGATTTGTCCCCATACTATCTTAGTAGACCAATGCCATCATCTATAGTTATAAAGTGAGCCATTTAATTCAATGCCTTCTCAACCACAAACTGCTCAATAAAAATTATGCTTGGTACGCAAGCGATTTGCCTTATCAATTAAGTTCTTGCCTAAAGCCACAGACAAATATAGTTCAAAGTGACGGTACGGGAGGCTATAATGACTTTTGAGTTGGCTATCTATCTTATTTAATTTATCCTCATAAACGCACATGCATTAACAAAGCGCTGAAACAGGGAGAGTTCCTTACTTCCTTATAATCATGGAACAAATTTGCTCTGTTTAACCAATTGTCCATGCCTCATGCCCCCACCTCTAAAAGGGGCTAGGATTGGTGAAATTGCTGATTTTTCAATTGCAGCGAGACTTCGAAAAAATAAATAAATCTTTATGCTCCGTGTCACAGTGTTTCCATCATCTTATTATAATCCATGTTATAACTTCTATTTCAGGAAGACATTCAAACTCTTCCCACAGCCATTTGCACCCATCAACAATTAGTATACAGCAACTTGGGTAAATAAACAAAAATACAACATCCAACCTAATTAAAAAATAAAAAGAATGTTTACAGTACCAAACAATTCGGACAATACAAAGCTAAGGCCTCTCCTGAAGAGTCGTCACTGACTGCATAAAATCATACAGATGATGCACAATTTCATTCATTGAACATCAAGGAAGACTTTTTAGCACAATAATTGACCATGCATATGTAAACAAACACTTGAGAAGAATGATTCCTCAAAAAATGAGAATTGGTTAACCAAACAGCTCCTAGATGTGGCTTGTGGGAAAACACCATGTAATAAAAATATTGATCTTGATGAGTAGGAACATTGGAACAAAGTCTGGACAGAAAACCAAACTGTATCGAAGACTAATATTAGTGTTAATAAATAAAATAAAATAAAATGAAATTAGAATACAACATCAAGCATAGCAACTAAACCATGACAAAACAAGAGAAGTTCAGTTGCCAAAATTCGATGACCAGTCAGCTTTATATATATATATATATATATATATGTGATTAGAAGGTAGAAGGGGAAAGGCAAAGAAAGATAAATTAACAACAAATCACATACAAAAGGTGTTGGCTTATAAGCAGTTTAGTAACCCAACCTCCATAAAAGGAAGTGTTGGAAAAGGAAGGGATGGCTTTGGGTCCAATGTCATATATAGTTGTTGCACTGAATACCAGTAAAGGAACCAATTTTGAATGTCTGGGCAACACAGACTGCATGCTTTCCAACAGTTAAAATATCTACAAAGGGGAAACTGATCTGCAGCCACCCAGAACAAATTCAAGGAACAAATAGCTTGTAGACCCCAGACAGATTACAATTTGATACAGAGAAGGGATGGGGGTCGGAGACTATGAACAACATCAGATAACTCACTTACCACCCATCCTCCGAAAGCACACAAGTTAGATGACAACCTCTGGGATTAGCCAACACCCATCCTCAAGGCACTGAAGAGAAGAAATTAAATAATAATTAATATAAAAAGTTAAGAATGGCAGCTCTAATGTACAAAAAATAATAATAATAAATGGAGATAAATGCATAAATACTATGGAAAAGACAGTAACCACAATGAATTCAGAGAAAAGATAAATACATTATTAAAATAATAATAAAAAGTCGAAACTCCCCCTGTTTAGCTACTGAGGAATGAAAAATAGTTGCATACATGGACAAACACTGAGAAATTATCTTATGTCATTTACAAACTATTCATTACCAAAACCTTTTTCTAGTTTTCCTATGTAATATCCAAAAAATCTTAAAGAAACCTTTATCACTCTCCTAGGTTACTACTCACATGTGCTATATATACAGAAACGAAAACTTACGAGCTTTTCATGGGTGACCAGATTGTGCCATTACTCATTCCTACTGCCACGAGGGCTGCTTGTACCCATCCCAAGGAGCCTCAGGCTCCTTTCTCTTCAAAAGACCACCTGCAACTTGGTACATCCTTGCTTGGTCATCTGCTATGGACTGTGAACTGGAAACAGACAGTTGCCTTGGTGGAAGACAAGTCTCATCTCTTGCTTCCAAGTCTAATCCTCCAGGCCCGGCATTAAGGTCTAAACCCTGTCTTCCCCATTTCCTACTGCTCTCAGCACTATTGTTGTTTGCATCAGGGAAGCTGACAACATAAGGCCTAGGAAAATGAGAAGAAACAGTACCAGCAGGTCCTAAAAACTGGGGACGGACTGCAGGGAAGCAAACCTTCCCACCAGATGATGAATCCATGTATGTTGTTGAACCACCAGGAAAAGCGGCTGATGACAGTGGAAAGGTGGTTCCAAAAGGGAAGACGGGGTACGGAAAAGTGCTGGAGGAAAAGGGCACTGCTGGAGAAGATGACAACACTTGCCCCCTGAAGACATCAGGACTAAATGGACTGCTGCCACCAGTGGTACCCAACATCCTTGGCGGCGCACCACTTGCAACAATTGGGAAAGACTGCTCCCCTCTATCTGGCATAATAGACGGAATAGGCACAGCAGGAGCAGGATAATTGCTTCCTGAAGTAAACCATGGTGAAAAGTTCCCAATTTCTGTATTGTTCATTCTGAGGCCAGAAACGGATGGTTGGGATGAAAAACCACTCCTGGAATGCAGGCTGAAAGGTGATGGTTCAGCACACACCTCATCAACTAAAGGCCCATTGTTCAAATCAAAGTCCCTGCGGCCACTCACTGCACCATTAAGAGCATTACCCGATTGTGACTTAACTTGTGCAAGTGGAATATCCATTCTACGACCGTTGCTGATTGAGAAATTGCCCATATCAGAAGCATCATCAACTCGGTTCAAATCAAGATCAAGTCCACCAGAGCCACGAACAGGTTCAGAACCTATCATTCCATCACGTGCCACATCATGATTATTTGTTGGGACAGATGAAGAACCTGGCTCCTGAGCAGAAATCCGTGAAGCCAAATCCTCAAGGGCTCTTTCATCAGGTATATTCAAATCAATATCCAATGCAGGGCGACTCTGCTTGCCAGCTGCAGCATCAGGAAGAGGGACGTTTGCAGTGCCCTGTGGCATTTCTGGAGCTTTCCTGGGTTCAGCTGGCCGAAAGGCACTAGTGGCTGCTGATCCCTTCCAACCAAGTTCCCCTTTACTCTTTAGCAGGTCATCTGGTGGAACAAACGGGCCCTTTGCAGCAGCAGCAACAGTAATTGAAGCAGGAAGGCCACTAGATACGGAAGAAACAGGAAAAGGTAATGGACTAACCAATCGAACGGCGGATGAACATGCTGGTGCCGGCAAGCTATTCGGTTCCCCAAATTTTCCCTCATCCACAGTAAAGCCTTCATTCAAATCAAATTCCACTTTTGCATCCATATCTGATGCCCTGGCAGCAGGCATAGAAGTTGCATCTGCATTGGTTGATTTACTTACCTCTGTGTCAACTGCTTCTGTGCCAGTCCTCTTAGGTCCCCTAGTCATTTCAGGCTGTTCTGTTTCTTGTGCAGTTAATGCAGGTGAAATCGTGTGAGGAGCTGGTCTAACCTGTTGATCATGACCTGCTTTGCTTTCCGAATTCTCCTCCACGTACTCACCATCATGATCAGTGACAGTGGAAGCTAAACCAACTGAAGTTCGATTCTCAGAAGTTGTAGGGTCATTAATTTCCTGCTCATTTCTTTGTTTTTCAGCCTGATTTACATGATTCCTGGCATCTGCTTCATCAATCTTTTCAGCCTTCAGATCTTTTACTTTCTCTGAAGCAATATCTTTCCCACCACCAGAAGGTACCACAACTTCCTCTTTGGTTCCTTTCACATCTTCCATATGCATCATGGATAAAGGTGGCTTCTGCTCTGTCTGGTTACCACCATCCAGCCCTTCAGCTGCTTCCATCTGGAACTCAAGAGTAGAAACTACATTGAACTTATCTTCATTCAACAAAGAGCAACTTGTCTTTTCATTTACATCCGGAATGGCTTCTGCATTCACCTCACCAACCGCCTTTTTCTCCTGAAGTGATTTGACTCCGTCAATATCCATAGTTTTCTCTATAGTGCTCACAGGTGACAAGGTCATTGAAGCAGCTACTGTTATTTCAGTAGATTTACCATCACTTTCTACACATGGGTCTACAGTTAAATGACCATGGTTCTCTCCTGCAGGTTTCTCCCCAGACAACGAACAAACAGATGTGCTTTCAACAATTTTTGTCCCAATATTACAGGAAACAACACCCTGCTTCTCAGGCTCATCACCAGCACCATCATTAGACTGGCTTTGGTCTTGAGCAAGGTCGTCTAGTGGAGATGATTTAACTTTGGTATCACTACCTGTGCAGGAATGCTCAACTGCAGGGGTGTTCCTTTGCGGAGAATCAGTAGGTGAAACCAATTCAGACTTCGACATCTCTCCAGCAGCCACACTAGCAAGGAGATTCATCCCAACATCATCCCCAATGGATATAGATGCATTTCTTTCAGAGTACGTAACACAACTTTCAATTAAAGCATTTATGGAGCGCAAAGAAGCCTCCTGCAAATTCCCTGATTTTTGTTCATTCCCTGATGATGAGGAAGTAGCTTTAGCTTCTGCCAATTTTTTGCTGTCATCTCCAGTCCTGCAGCGCTCTTCATCAGTAATAGCTGCAGGGGATCCATCACCCTCATCAGACCCAGTCAGTACATCCTTCAAATCATTACTTTGCCAGGATTCAGTATTCACATCCGAAGTAATATTAGCTCGACAAGTATCGCTCTTTTCTTTCAGGGTACGATCAAACTGATCATGCTTCTCTGAAAGCACAGGAGAAGAAGCTCTGCTATTCATGATTGAAGGATCTTCAATTGATCCTCCACTGGCACTTTGTGCAGGACTGCGACTTCGATTTGAAATCTTAACAATCAATTTTTGACTGTTACCCTCAATTGAGGGGCTTTCAGGTGTCTTTTCCAATGACAATCCAGACTGTGATAATTTTTCTGAAGCTGGATTTTTGTGCAAGGAACTTTTGATTGAACTTATTTCCCTTTGTGCTCCAGATACAGCTGAGCCAGGGAAGCCATTGATTGATTTTCGATGCCGTGAGTTCTTATTTCCACTCATTGAACCAGCAGTAGAGCTCCTTGCGTCCTCCTTCACTGAATGTCCCCCTGTTTTAGCATGGTCACTAGAACATGATTGACTGTTGTTGTGCGACTGACTAGAACTGCTGCTTTTCTCATCCCTTGCTGATGTCAGAGGGAGATCAGCAGCATTACCAACAGCATTTCGAGCCTGGCTGTCTCTTAAGTTAGCACTCACCGGTGCAGGTGATGGAACTGATTTTATGGACCCAGGAGATGCAGATGCAGACCTGGTGATACTCTCCCCCTGGACAATCTTCACAGAAGTAGTTTTGGATGCAGAAAGCTGTGTAACTGAGCTCTTCATTGCAACATCAGTCGACATACCTGAGTGTCTGTTCCCACCATGGGAAACTTCTGGAAGGCGTGATCTTGCAGACCAGGGGACAGACTGATTTGAGCCAGACTTCGCATCATTGATGTTCATTTCAGCCTCAACACGTTTCTTCCATAGGTCAACTAAACCTCTTGCTTTCTTCTGGATTTCCAAGTTCTTATGAGTGCGCAAATGATTCACAGACTTCCCAATGTTGCACATTTGTAAGGCATGTAAATTTACAGGCAGCCTATCAAGAGCACGAAGTAAAACCAAGAGAAATTCCTCAACAGTTTTATCACCATCCTTGGGGCCACTGCCATCACCAATCTTCCCTTTATGGACTTCCTGGAGCCATTCATCAAATACAGGCAGACCCCTGAGTTGCACAAACCGAGTAAGGCAATCAAAATTATCTGTGGCTGCTATAACACCAGCAAGCATAGACCGCCCAGACAAATCTATTTTTTTCTCATTTCTTTCAGGCAGCATGAGCTGCACCAATCTCTCAACACCATCAGAGTCTATTAGCCCTCCTCTTTCTGTAATTTTTGAAACCTCAGATTTTAAATTGCTTTCCAGTCTAGTATGATTGGAATCCCCATCATCAATTTTTGTAGTACGCTCTCGTTTGATAGGCTCAGAGCCCTGATCTCCCCGCTCCCTTTTCTTTCCTTTAACTTGAGAAGGAAGGGAAGATGCACTATTCTGGAGACTATCTGAACCAACTTTCAACTGCGATGTTGATGTTGGACCACTCATTGGCTTTGGAGATCTGCCACCTGGCTGTAAAGTTGCATGCATTTGTTTCCGTGTCTTATATAACAGCTGATCTACCTCTTCCTGTCGTTCCTGTAAAAGAAAATTAATGAATTTCCATTGTGCAAGTAAGAATATTCAGAACTACCCTAAAGAAATAGCATATGTAAGCAAGGAGACGTATCTGCAAGAGCGTTAAAAACTCACATTAATATAATCCTGATCAGTTAGCCACCATAAACACTTGTTTGTAATATCATATACCCGCCGACACACAAATGATGAAATCCCTGATGGAAGTTCAACACCTTTAGGAAGGAATGCGACTTTACACGGATGGAGTAACGATTCAGCAGGAATCGCATCCTTATGAAAGGAATAAAAGATTTCGTTTGGCTCGGCTTCCAACAGGACGCCTTTGCCAAGCTTTACTTCAGCAGGCCGATAAAGCCAACTCACAGCTAACTTTAGCTTATTCTCTTTACTCTGAGTCAATGAACGAATTATTCCAATGAAAGGTGGGGAATCCTGAGGTGGTTTGAAAAGAGCACAGTCACCAACACTAATTTTGCGTCCGTCCTGAGAAGAGGAGGCAAAAAAAGGAATTAAGGCAGTTATAAATTTGAAGGTCTTGAGAAAACCAAATGCACTTCCACAATCGATGTACATTACAAACAGAAGGGCAGAAAGAGGACTTTCATTGGCTAGTTGTAGGCATTATAATGCACTCAGTTTGTCTAAGGAATATTTTCAAATTGTAATAAGAAATCTGGCAGTCAAAAAAGCAATAACACTTAACTCATGTCAATCAACGGCTTAAGTAGAAGAATTTGAACTTAGGTGACTTTTTAAGGCCTTTAACTCCATGCCAGAAAGCCACCAAGTCTAACCCTTAGCAGTATTACTTAATGCCTATACATACCAATACCAATGCCAATGCCAAGCAACAATACATACTTCTTCTGTTTATATAATTTCTTGATACATGTCATTAAAATAAACTTATTGAAAGTTATTTAACTTGATACTGTGAACATAAACATATTGATTCAACAAGAATCTACTGCTCCTAAGCAAGCAACAAATGTCTCAAAAACATAAAAATATATTATAAGTTTTCTCAATTCAATTGACTGACAATGCTTGCTAACCTTGGCGTATTTTCTGTCATCTAGAATCTAAATATCTACTCCATAAACTAATTGCATTTTTATGTTCACTTAAAAGAAGCTGTTCCTGTGAACGTGACCATGTTATGATGTTGTTAAGCATTAATAATATTTATATCAGGACATGAGCCAAACAGGTAAAATACCAGTCAACATAGTCCAATATCGTGTCATCTGCAATGGCCCATCAACCATATAATATCCTGACCATGAATAAACATCCAGAACTGACACCTAAAACATAAGAACAACCAGATTGTAGAAAAAATTTAATTCCAAATGTTTTCATAATTTCCCATCAAAAGGTGTCCCCTCCCAAGAGAAATTTAAATCTAGAGGTCATTGCAGAGCCTGAATCCTTCCCTGCATTCATTTAAACAGTTCAATAGAAAAACTTTATCCCCACAAAACACAAAATAGGTAGAAGATTTCAGTGTTTTCAAAACCCATCAACAGTTAGCCAAAATAGTAGCTTTCAATACCCCTTCTAAGCTTCTCAATACATTTCGCAAAACCAAGTTCATTTTTGCATTACATCCATCACACCAATTCAAAAAAATGGGACTCCATTTCCAAATCAATCGAGCCAAAACACACTCACACACACAAACGATTCACAAAAATTGGGTTCATTCCCTCAAATCTAAATCAATCAACTTTCACATTAATTCACACAAATTCTCATTGATATCAAGAATTTCCCCCAACAGCCAAACCAAAACAGAAACAAAAAAAAAAACAAAAAACAAAAGATTTTCTTTCTAAATCGATCAAACACAAATACCCCACCTCATCTTCTTGCTTACCAAACATCCCAAATCATCTCAAGTCCCAAACAATCAAAACCCACAAAATTTTTCTCACACACCAAACAATCAAATCCAACCAAATAAACAAACCAAAAAAAATTTTAAATCAAAATCAAACCTTGCAAAACGAATTAGAGGAACACAAAGTGACCGAAGAAGAACCATCGGTTGCGGTGGCGGAAGCGGCTATGGTCGCACGCGTGGGGACTGTCCACATGTGCCGATTCCGTTTCCTTTCCTCACCAACCCGCCCATGCAGCATAGCCTTGCATTTTCCCCTTTCCCAACTTCAATCCCTACTACGAGTACCATCAATTCCCAAAAACCCCAAACCCACTTCTCTCTTCTTCTTTTTTCCCCCCAAATTCTTCACATACGCTTAATAAAAAAAAAACCCTAGATCGATCCCTAACCCTAATCCCCCACACGCACCATTACAATTTCAAAAAACCCCGAACCCTAAATCCCCTTTCTTCTTCCACTCCCCAAAAACCTCAAAATTTTCGATTCCGATTTCTAGGGTTTCCGCGTCGAATCCGATTAACCGATCTAATCAAAAACCTCAGATCCAAAACGACCGAGAGAGAGAGAGAGAGAGAGAGAGAGAGAGAGAGAAATTCGAGCCGCCTTTCGATTCAGAGAGAGAGAGAGAGACTGCGAGAATCTAGAGAGAGAAAATAGCGAAGAGAGAGAAAATCGGAGAGAGAGAGAGAGAAAGAGCGAGCCTCAGACGGCAAAAAGGAAAGGCGTACTTGGTACTTGGGTAGAGCAGAGTTCGGGCAGATCGGGCCGTTCGGGCAGGGGAGAATCATAAAGTTACACGCTTGTGACGCAGGTTATTTATGGTTGTCAATTAATTTTTTAAAGGAAATGTGACTGACTCACTGTGAGCACTTTCAGACTTTCTTTTTCTTTTTTATTTTATCCGTTTATTTATTTATTTATTTATGATCATGTTAATGAGTGTCGTAGGACATTAATTAACAATTCAATTAAAAAAAATTTATGTGAAAAGAATAAAAATAATTAATATTTTGATAATTTTTTTAATTTCTTATAAAAGTGATATCAAAACTTTCTTAAAATGGATTATTAATCAATACCCCAATAATACTCGTTAATATTTCTCATTTATTTATAAGATTTGGGCCTATTTGGGGTGAGGAAGTGTGTGAAAAGAAATTTAGAAAAATTAAATGCTAGTATTGCACACAAATTCATATACTTTATTAGAACTGTCTTATGTGGTTGATTATGATACTATCATTTTAAAAATTGGTACTGTTAAAAGGCCATTTTTGCTCCTGATTCTCAATTTTTGATTGGTTATGACCGGTTTTTTGACATATTTTATAAGTTTTTATTGGATTAGTCCTTTTTTTTTATTGATTAGTCCAATTTTTTAAACCATGGTGATTATTGTTTGTCAATGTCACATGAATCTTCATCATTTTATTTACCACTCATAATCTATGACGTGGAACAAGCGTGGCAAAGTACGTGTTTTTGTGTGTGGCATTGTTGAAGTGGGAAATGTTGACCCATCCAGGGGCTTTGACTTTGAGTTTGTAGACAACTTCGGGGGCTCTGAGATTTCAAGGCCAGTTGATTTAATCGTTCTGTGTGACTTGTTTGGTGTTGTGGGTTATTTTTTTAAGGTTAATTGGGCAGTAATTGGGTGACCTGCAGGTGATGGATGGGTATAGGGTGGGAGGGGTAAGATTGTAATATCAAATTAGGTAACATCCACATGAGGGCTTATGATGGAGAAGTTAAGGTTGTCTAGAGTTGTTCCAACACACTCTACTAAAAAGTAATAAAGGGATGATGTAAATGTTCTGTTTTTGGCAGGAAAATGATTTATGAGGTTGTTGCTTAAGTAAGCATAAGGCAATTCGATATTATATGGGGGCCTGAAAATCATGTACCATTGGAATTCTCAAACCCAAAAAAAAATTTGGGATTTTTCTTTCCATTGTTTTTATTTTGAGGTGCCACACTGCCACCTAGTCACATTTCACATGGATAATAAATGTCAGAGGTGGAGACGGTTGAGTTTGGATCCTCTACTCTTCAATGTGTTGGAACTTAGAAGTTAGAACCATGATGTAGTACTTATAGTCAAGTATTGTTACAACTCTATTAGCAAAAATAAAAAAATAAATACCACCCAAAGTTGGGGTGGTCCACTAATTAGGTTCTTGATATAGGTAAATCTTGAGTTCAAACATTCGAAAGTAAACATTTGATAGCGATTTAGCTTCATAATTATTGTATTATACCACCCATAATTATTGGTGATCTGGATAAAATTTGCATTAAGCTATGACTCAACTCAAACCCAAAGTTGGGGTAATCCACCAATTAGGGTCTTGATATAGGTGTAGATCTTGAGTTTAAACATTTGGAAGTTACAAGTTGGCACCAATTTAACTTAAAAATTATTGTACTATATCACTAAAAATGATTGGTGATTTGAATAAGAGTTACATCAAGCTATGACTCAACCTCCTAAGAGTGCCTCAACTTCTTTATTGTTTAATCGCTCAAAAAATAGTTTATCAACAGATAAAAGAATTAATATATTTATCAAAATAAAAATTGTTGCACTAGTCACCCCTCGCCTTTTTTTTAATATTAAAAAGAAGCGCGTAGAACTATATTTTAATTGATTTTGATTATACCTCAAGATCACCATCATTACTTAAGGCAATCTATATAGTTCATCCTAAAAGGAAGAAAACAAAACACAAAGTAATTTTTAAGGTCAAATTCTTTTGTTGGTCATCAATATTTTATTCTTCTTGTGCAACCTGTATAATGATGGTATGGAAAAATCATGCCAAACTGCAAGTTGGAGGAAACATCATCACAACAATATTAAGTTTATGAAGGTCTACAAATCAAATGTAAAAACATCGCTTTCAAAAGTGACAAAACCATATTTTCCCATTAAGGCATGTGGGGTGCTTTCTATATTGACAAAAGGGTCCATACTTTTTTGATGGGTTATGTTGAGTTTGTCCATTTGTGCCTCCATCTTTTTCCAAAACTTAATAATGTGTCTTTAAAGAAAAACCAGGGCTACTTGTACCATCAACTCTGCCCATCTTGCAAACCCAAATAGATGGGGAATTACAATCTAGGCTGTCTTAATCTTTAACTTCTTATTCATATCTTTGTGCGTGCACGGATATCCAAACCTGGGCAACACCAAATTTTCATATGGACCCAGCTACTATTTCCTCTATCAGTTTTCCTTGCCAGGTTAGAAATTTAAAACTTGTTTTTTATGTTTGGTATCAAAAAAAGCAATAAAAACAAACGACATGTTCTGCAATTTGCATCATATACGTTATTATCATTCTGGGCACCTAGTAGAGCAAGAAGCAGGATGATTTAGGGCACAGATATAAATGCATAAACCTAGAATTGTTGTAATCTTTGAACCGTTTTCACCATAACAATAACAGAATATTTTTAATATATCATTTAAGAATTGCAATTGCAAAAACTAGCCTAGCTGTGGAATTATGTAATTAGCTCAAAGTCTCTATCAACATAAACAGACCATGCGGTGCAAAATCTATCTATCAAAAGAGTATAAAGTCAATATGATGGCCTAGTTTGACATATCACATATACCCACCACAAACTGTACACCTACTAAGACTTCTGATACCATTCCCAGTACCAACCTTCAGGGAGTAAATAACATCTTTAATTATCGAAAATAAATTATATATATATATATGTGTATATAATTAATTAATAAGTTTTATTAGAAAAAGGAAAAACATCAAGTACACTGGAAGTATACTAGACAATACTAGAGGCTCATCACAACTAAGTACTTAAATTACAACGATCAACAAACTCTAATAAGTTTGAGAAAGAGACACCTTCTCTTTTTTATGCCAACAGCCAATTGAATAGATTTATCAGAAAATATTATTTCAGCCAAAAGAAAAATTTATACACACATACATATATCAACTTTGATTATTGTCCTATCATTAGCCAATTGAATAGATTTTGCATAAATTATGATTTCAGCCAAAAGAAAAATTAATGCACGCACATACATATATCAACTTTGATTATTGTCTTATCATTTGAAGAACCTCATGCATTTAAATTTTAAAGCCACGAACCTCATTGACCGAACTGATGGTAGTACACAAAGAATACAAGATTTTATACTTCTGCTGAAATGCATGCCTAAACCCAAAGTCTGATCATTTAGCACAATCTTATAACCAAAATAAATAACAAAATTAGACAAGATTCTCAAGTTCGAAAGATTAAATATTCCAGAGCACTACTGATGAAATATTTTGCCTTTATTCCCTATAAAGGGCAAAATCTATTCCATGCAAATTAAATATATTCACGATTTTGACTTGTTTAAAACTATAGCAAACAGTGTAAAGGACTTTCAAGCAGATCATGTCCCTGGTGCCAAAACTCATGAGACTACAAAAGAAGGAAATTCAAAAATGAAAATGAGACACAGATTACAATGCTCAAACATGATAGCCCAAACAGAATATGCATTATGTTCTACATATCCACCAGGCGTGAGCAGTGTTAATTATGTGCTCAAAAACATCACTAGTTCATTACAGGAAAACTAATCTCAGAGATAGGAAACAACTACTCTGTCAATTCATGAATTGCTGCAATTTGTCCATTTACTTCATAACAGTGATACTAGGTGATTACCAGAAGATTCAAAGTTGCACCCAGAAAAATATGGCCATATTGCAGTCCACAAACATACCCAAAACAGTTTTCAGTGAACAGACACAAGCTGGAAGTTATCACAGAGCATTTATCATCCTCTTCATCTCAGCTGACCTTCTGGCATCAGGTTCCTCAATTGCTCTTTCAGTGAGTACTTGCTTGATACGACACATTGACTTCCTCACCTTAATTTCATTCAACACCAAGAATCATCGAAATGCCAATTAGTAATTGTGGTTCCAGAAAGATGGAGGAAAAGTATTAACACATGCAACAAATTTAATGCCTAAATCATAATATTCCAAAACTTGTTTTTCATGTACTCAGTCTACCAATTGAAACACAGTGAGACAATTCCAATTTGGTATTTCTAGTTACAGTACTTAATGTGAAATGCAAGTTGAATTTCAGAATAAATGAGTAGCTAAAAGCAATGAAAAGAAGAGAACAATGCCAATTGACCCCTAAACATTTTTATATCAAATGTATATAACCAGTTTCTAGGTATGACCTAACATATTAAACCAATTAGGAAATCCAAGAACTTGTTGCAGCAATTTCAAGACATGATTAGGTTTAATGCTAGGAAACTATTTACTTTTCATTTTTCAACATTTCATCAGCTTTTCCTCCTAGATAAAATTTTGATTAATTTCACCCGCCTTATTTTGGCAGAGCAATCCAAATGGCTATTAAAGAACTAGATGGATATAACTACAATGCCAAATCTATTTCATGTAATACCAGTCAGTGGTTGAGGTAGAACTAGATCTTGGAGTCAATTTCACTTTGCTGCACTCAATACTTTAGCAGTCAAATTTTACCATGAACAAGGAAAGAGAGATTCTCTAAAAAGCCAAGTTCCAAAAAGAGTTCTTCCCTCTACATTAAAAGAACGTCAAGTATTTAAAGTAGCATGTTTAAAAGATAGGTAATATTTGTGTTCAGATGGTTCCCAACATCTTGCATTTATGGCATTTAGGATGCAATCTGATATTGATATTGGCAAAGCTATAGCTTGCACTCCATTTTAACATTGTAATTCTGCCCCTCTACTTATCAAAAAGAAATTCTGCCTCCGTATATAAGACCATTGAATCCATTCCGATCAGAAACCCTCCATGATAGATGGAATATTGTTTGTTATCTCCAGGAAAATTCTTGTTTTTTAGACTACATGATCTGCTCAAGGAAGCATCAAAAAACAGCAGACAATGATTAGCTAATTAAAAAAAAAAAAAAAAAAAAACCATCCATTTTCTGAAGGTATTCTCTAATTCCATTAGAATGCCTAACATATGGAAAGGCACTATCTCTTAGAAGGCCTGACAAATGGCCAACTAAATACCACAAACCAATGTATGAGGAAAGGCAATTCCAAAGCAAGGTGATGAGATATAGAAGCTTGGCACTAGAAGGGACCAGAATGGGGTTCACAGCATCCATAAGGGTGTTCCAAAAGGTTAACTGGGTATATATATACATAATTACTTACCTTCTTAAATCACTTGGAAATGGAATTGGATTGTCAAGAGCGTTGAAGCTCAAGTGGCATCTCCTAGTGTTTCCAATGAAGACATCCATGATTCAAATCCCCCTTACCCAACTATCGATTCATCAAAAAACTTGAAAATGGAATCGGATCACTTAACTTGTTGGTAATCACTAATCAGTGAGAAGAGAATGAGACTAAATAATTGTTGGTTTTTTTTTGTGGGGGGGAGGGGGGGGGGGGGGGATACCTCATTCCTGAGGTGAGCAGTTGAGACTTGAGGGAGGCGGAGAGCAGAGAATCAGAGAGAGGCTGAGGCGGTCCAGCTCCAGGCGGAGGAGCTTCAAGCTTTGCTGCCTTGCTTGAGCCTTGAGCTGTTGTCTGTTGACTGATGAGAACAGACTGAACAGTGGAGACTGGAGACTAGAGAGAGGCGGAGAGCAGAGACTAGAGAGAAAGGTAAATTTTTTAGGGTTTTGATTGGATTTGTAGTTTATCTGGTTGATTTTTGGTTTGTTTTTTGGTCAATGATTTTGTTTAGAACCAATGTTTAATAGGATTTACCAAAATTTTTGTTTTTTTGGTTAAAAGGATGTGCCAGATTATTTTTGGTTCTTTTCTAAAATTTTGGGGCCCCCTTCCACTTGGGGGCCTTAGGCAATTGCCTAACTCGCCTAAGGGATTACTGTATATAGAAAGTTACATTTTGATCGAATAAAACGATCAAAAGATATAGTATAACTAATGAACTACTATAAAAAACTGATTACTTGGGACAGCAAATTGTGATTTTGCTAATGGAATATTCCTTTTTTGAGAAGGGAAATAAAAAAATTCTTACCCAAATTATGGATGAAATGACACTCCTCCCCACTTTTGTGATATGTGTAAATTAGTTGGAATTTAAAAAAAAAAAAAAAAATCTTCTGTTAATGAAAACCTAATTGTTGACTATTGCATTTATACAAATGTCAAGGGGGAGTGCCATTTCATAAAAATTTTGGGAAAGGTGTCATTTTGATAAGCCTTAAGGGGCATTTGGTTTGCGGTGATGTTACATTACACTGTAATATTACATTATTGTAATATCACATTAATATAATTTGAATACAAGAATACAATATTATATTGTTTAGGAATGTGATAAGATTAATGTAATGTGATATATTTTGTAATTTTAGATTATGTTAATGTTAGAAAAAAATAAAATAAACCAAAAATTTCAATGTCACATTATCGTAATGTGCATCACATTAATGGCACATCACAGCGAACCAAATGCCCCCTGAGGGAAGTTGGTATAATTTACCATTTTTTGTGTGCGTGTGTTTGGGGTGGAAGGTAATTCTATAGGTTAAAAGATTTTCCTTTTGGTTCGATCATCTGGTTTCCATTTCCAGTATTTGACTAGAACAGATTTGTTGGATTCCTTTGATAGTGTCTCATAGAAGGCTCCAAAGTCACTTAACATGATTTTTACCCTATCATTTGTCAATAGAGAAAGTATTTGTGTCACAAGGATCGAAATTCCATTGCACTTAATCTTTCATTTTCCTTTTTAATTTTTTAATTTTTATTTTGATTTCCAGTTGGTCCGAAGTCCAACTATATGAAACAAATCTAGAAACTCATTTCTACTTATCAAAAAAAAAAAAAAAAGCAAATCTAGAAACTCATTTCTAGAATATTGTATACAATTAGAACTTATACTAGTGAGTTTGCATGCTTTGTCAGAGTACACAAGATATATGGGGATATGTTTGTAAAGGATATGAAACTTGTATTATGATATTTTCTTCTTCTTCCATTATGTCTTATTTTTCTTGTGACTATCATTGTAGCAACTAGCAAGAAAAGATGGTTATTTGGAAAATTTGGCATATTGAACTATTTTGAATGGAAGATGGTTATTTTGCACCATGAGAAGCATAATTGATTATATATATATATATATAAATGTTTGTGGACTATTGTATGTTATATTGTTGATTATGTAGTTGTTTTACTCAATATACATGTCATGAATGAGAGTGTTGCACTGTTGCTTCATATAATTGTTTTGAATTTCAAGAAATGTTACTGATCTTCTACGCGTACCAAAACACTAGAAAATGTTTTCAAATTCATTTTCCGGATCACCACCAAACACAAGAAAATGAGTTAGTTATCTAGAAAATGTTTTCTTGAAAGCAACTCATTTTCCAAAATTGAAGCAAACAAAGTGTTAGTTTGTGTTTATGTTGCCTACATAGGATAATTGCTGTGAGAGCGCTTCCTGATTCTATTTCTGTAATTGCGTTGTGATGCAGCTAGGTGATAACAATAATGCTATTGTCAAGAATTTTGGGAGAACGCTGTTTGCAGCTGCTAAATCAGAAACATCTAATGCAACAGCTGCGGCTGCTTCTGTAGCAAGGAACCCTCTGCAAGAGTTCTTTGAGGCTGATAGGAATATAGATGATGACAAACCTGTTGTCTATGGTATGGGGTGTTTTCTTGTTCCTTCATTCTGTTTGCTCATTGCCTTTAGTAGTCATAATAATTTATTATTCATGGCTTTATGTTATAAGATATATAGCTGTTTTTTTTAAAAAAATTGGTAATTACACACACCTTATTGCTTGCAGCAGCGGGAGAGTGACTTACTGGGACAACCTTTTTTAATTACACACACCCAATGGGTATTGAATCCAATACCCCATCCTCTGCCTTGTTCTTACAAGGAGAATAGATGTCATTTGAGCTAGATCTCAGTGGCAATGTACAGCTGGTTTTTATTTTTATTTTTTATGTTTATAATTATTATAACATCCATAAGAACAAGGTCTGTTAATTAGGAATGGAACTGTGGTAATAGAAGGGTGGAAACATGATAATGCTTGATGTTCATTTAACACTGAAGAGACCTTCAACCGAAGTGGAAAAAAGAAAAAGAGTAAAGTTGTTTTAAAGTCATACAGGAGATTAGGCAAATAAGCTAAATGGTATTTACCTTTGAAAGGCACATTTGAGAATAGTTAATAATTATCAAAATGTGGGAATTGAATGAAAACAAACACAACACTGGATATCCATGGGTTGATAACACAAACCCCAGGTGCTTGATCTAGGTCTTTGGGTCGGGGGGCTTTCTTGTAGTTCTATAATTAATGTTTTGAACCTCATCGGTGTCTGTCTGTAATTCTTTAAGGTAGCTTACATTTGAGCAATCCTTCTTTCTAATAAATTATTCTCTAACTTATCCAAAAAACAAAAGTATAGGTTTTACATGATTACTTTTATTGCATCAAATCCTTCTGTCAAACAGTCCTGTGCTTGGTAAATTTACTCACTCACCAAAGGGGGCTTGGAACCCCCCAACCTCACGCACTACCCCATACTTTTTTTTTTTGGGGTTTTTTGTTATAGGTACCCAATACTTATGGATGGTGGAGGGGCTATTTGGTCAAGGGCCATTGGCAAATCCTTTTCTGTAGATTTAAAATGTCATTGTTTCAAAGTTATTTGAATTTTTTTAAATTTTAAGACAAAATTTTGTTGAAATTTGAAGTCTTTTTTAATTAGTAATAAGATTCCATTATTTTGAAAAAGGGATTAGCCCTAGTGCACTGTAAGTATACAAGAGATAAACAAGCATTTTGAAATCATTTTGCACATGAGATCATATTGCTTGTAGTTCTTCACTATCATGTGAATCAGTGTACTTCTAGAACAATTTTAATTCTGAAAATTTTCTGTTTTTCCCAATGATGTATAATGATAATCATCCTTTTGGTGCTGTCAGGTCGTAGTTGGAAGGCTTCTGAACTGCGACTGAAGTCTTGGGATGATCTTAATAAGCTATGGTATGTCTTGTTAAAGGAGAAAAATATGCTGATGACTCAAAGACAGATGCTTCATTCACAGAATCTACGGTTTCCGAACCCAGAGCGCATTCCCAAGGTATAATGCTGTTACTTTGCTTCTCCCTTGACGCATTATGTAATTGTAGTCATTTTTGGCTCCTTGAATGCTTGGCTAATTGTCAGAGGTTTAGCATAAGTCAGATGAGATAGCCAGTAACTCTCCAAATACAGGACATCACTAAAACTCATGTGCTGCTAGTAATAGAGTTCTTGAAAAATTATTGGGATACTCTTCCTGTAGATAAGTACAAGGACTTTAGTGTTATGAACTTATATAAACTGAACTTTGATGTTAAAGGTTCAATATCAGTATGACCAATAGTCTTTTTTTCTTGTTTTCCATGTAAGTACTGGATAAAGCAACCAAATTCATTTATTTAATTATAAGAATCCTTTTTAGTGAACAGGAATCCCTGTTGTTTCATTGAATTCAATTTCTGTTTGACTGAAATTTTTACTGATGTAATGATTTATTTCTTTTTATTTTAATACATAGCAAGTGAATGCATTCTTTATACAAATAAAATTATCATTATTAAACAGATAAGTAAAAATCAAATTCAGTGAGTTAATGCATTGGATACAATATTAGACCATAAAATGTGCCTGCGAAGTGAAGCGAGACATTGCTCTTGAGATATTAAAATCTTCTTTAAGTATACCTTATGCCAATAGATAACAGTACTTACAATCTGTTGTTCCACTCTTTGGGTGACCAGCCCAAAAATGTTGGAAAGTTGTGCATTACACTTTGCAGTCCATACTTAGTGTAGAGATGACCCAAAGTATGTGAGAGAATGTGACATCCACCAATTTTACTCATGCTTACTCACTCAAATAGTTTATTTTTAAAAGTTATTCTGTATGTTCAGCGCAGTAGATATTTTGATAATTTTTGGTGTGCGACAATAACAAAAGACACATTAAATCTACTACCAAGTAAAGTGATCCAATTGGCTGTGCAAATCTAAGGCAGAAATGGTCTAAAATCTGCACACCCCCCCCCCCCCTCCCCCCCACAAAAAAAAACCAACAATTATTTAGTCTCATTCTCTTCTCACTGATTAGTGATTACCAACAAGTTAAGTGATCCGATTCCATTTTCAAGTTTTTTGATGAATCGATAGTTGGGTAAGGGGGATTTGAATCATGGATGTCTTCATTGGAAACACTAGGAGATGCCACTTGAGCTTCAACGCTCTTGACAATCCAATTCCATTTCCAAGTGATTTAAGAAGGTAAGTAATTATGTATATATATACCCAGTTAACCTTTTGGAACACCCTTATGGATGCTGTGAACCCCATTCTGGTCCCTTCTAGTGCCAAGCTTCTATATCTCATCACCTTGCTTTGGAATTGCCTTTCCTCATACATTGGTTTGTGGTATTTAGTTGGCCATTTGTCAGGCCTTCTAAGAGATAGTGCCTTTCCATATGTTAGGCATTCTAATGGAATTAGAGAATACCTTCAGAAAATGGATGGT
>NW_027069482.1:185544-353411 GCF_002906115.3 Quercus suber
GATTCAAATTTGAGCATTCAATTTTTTTTTTTTTTTTTTTTTTTTTTTAAATTATTTTTTTTAATAATGAAAAATCGGTAAGAAAATCTAGTTGCTGAGGAAAAGTTCATAGTTTTTGGCTATTAATGTCAGTGATGATCTAGACATTTTGGGCCTAAGGCGAGAACTAAAAATGTATGTGTATGTGAATGTGTGTTTATATATGCGTATGTATATGAGTATGTATGTGTATGTATATATTTATGTGTGTGTATGTGTACGTTTATGTTTATGTGTATGTGCATGTATGTTTATGTTTATGTTTATTTATGTTTATGTATGTATATGTGTATGAGTGTGTATGTGTATGTGTAAAAAGTTAAAAAAAAATACCTACGACAATGCCCCTGATCTCAATCCGTCTTTCTTCTCTCACCATTTTTTTTCTTCTTTTTTACGCTGTGCTTTGTTCTTCTTCCTTTTATTTCTCTTTATACGTCGCCTAGGCTGACAGGAGAAGAGTGAGTGAAAACCACATCAAGAAAAGAAATCAAAGATTGCGCTACCAAGCCAAAGACTATGAAAATCTCTTCCTCTCAACTTATACGATCCTCTTAGGTAAAATTGTGGCTCACAAGACTTCATCGGATTATTGTGTGTGATTTTTGGTTATTTATTTATTTTTTGAGATTATAAAGCAAATAGTTTTTATATTTTGCTTACCCTTTCTATTTTATGAAATCACTTTTTCTAGGAAATACCATTTTTTTTGTTTTGCTTTTCAGTCTATCATTCTTGCTTGTGGTATGTGTTTAATTAATTTGAATCTAAAATTAGTTCAATAAGATGATTCTTCTTCTAAAAATAATAACAAAACCAATATATGTTTTTTTAACGGTGGATTCAGTTTCAGTATTTTCATTTTGTGATTTTGGTTGTTTTGTGGGTTTTGTGTTTTGATTTCGGTGGGTGCAATTTGATTTTGGTTGGGTTTTGGCCGTGGTGGTGGTCGTGATTTGATTTTGGCTAGGTTTCAGTAGTGGTGCATGGTTAGAGGTGATGAGCTTGAAAAGCTCTAGCCATGGAGGTTTAGAAGGAGAGCTTGGTGGTTAGCCATGGAGCACGATGTGATGTAGGTTGAGGCAGAGAGAGGATGAGAGGGAAACGGGGGCAACTCTAAATATTTGGAGCCTAAGGTGAGAACTAAAAATGAGATTTTTTTTTTATACTTATATATTAATTAAATTAATGTTATTTAATATTTTTATATTATTGTGGGGTCCGTGGGCCTGATAGCCTCAGTCCTTCATATAGCAGGCCCAAGGCCCATGCCGAGGAGAGCAAGCTATTTCTGAGGAGAAAGGGGGGAAGCCTATTCTCTTGAATCCACGCCGAGGACACCTTGTCCTCGGCCTGACAAGATTGATTCCGGGGAGTGGCTAACCCCAAGGTAAGCTGTCACTCTCGCATTTAATGCACTCAACTAACCCCCCTGGCCGCATTAATGGAGAGGTAACCCCTTGGCAGGATAACGTTGGTCAGAGTGAGCCACTTGAGTATTGATAAAGCTTCTGATGGGATGGACGACCAGAAAAAAAGGCGAATAGACAATCAACAGATGGAAGCAAAAGATAGGAAGATTAAAACTATAAAAGAAGAGCAGGTTAAGCCAAAGAGGGGGGGGAAAAGGAAAGGCCTCCTCGGCCACAGGCCGAGGAGCATTCCCTCATTTGTAAGAAAATACTTAGCCATTTTTAAAGAAGTTTGGCATGGTGATCAACGGCCAGCACCTAAGCCTGTCAGCCCACTCTCTATAAATGTATTGTTTGGGCTTGTTGGGCTGAAAACCCAACACTCAATTCAGTTTGAGTCCTTACAATTGGCACCGTCCGTGGGAAGGATTAGGGTGCTGGCCGGTGCACCAGGTAAACGTTCCAAGTTATAAGTATTGTTTTACAGTTTAGATCTTGTTGGCATTAAGAGTAGATGAAAAAAAAAAAAAAAAAAAAAAAAAAAACTTGAATGCTCAAATTTGAAGCTATACTATAAGCTACAAATTTAAACAAAGCAAAAGAATTATACGCTATAAATCATCAAGCCCTGCTGAAATTTCAACTAGACTCTTAAAAGCGTAGCACCGAAGATTGGATTCGATCCTACAAAAATGCAAAAATTAAATGAATGTAATAAAGGCTTTGGAAAGAAACACGTATACCTGAGAGAACTTGAGGCCTCTGCGACAAGAATTTGAATGAAAACAAAAGCACTGTAAATATTGGCCGAAAATGAAAATGGTTCAAGTTTGTTGTGAAGAGCTAGTAGTACTATGCTGTGGAAATTTTCACTGTGGGTACGTGTGTGATAAGCGGCTATGATTGGTTTGTACGTGTTGCTTGGGTTTTTGGGAAGCTTTGGAGGGTTTTAGCCTTTTTGGGCCTTTAGGTAGTTCGTTTCCTGAATGGGCCTAAAGTGGGCTTGAGTTTGTGTCTTTTTTAATTGGTCTACAAAAAAGAGCCATATAACCCAACAAGGCCCTAAGCCAAGGCTTTAAGGTGGGTTGGACTTGTCTAATGTTCTCATTAGGCAATTTTTTAAAAAGATTTTTGGCTTTTTTGTTAACCTACGGCATTTTAAAATTACATCTTTTTTTTTTTTAGATTAAATTATACTTTGACACACTTTTACAAAAAATAAACTTTTAAGGAAAAAAAAAAAAAAACTGCTTCCAAATGTATTCATGTGATTAGAGTGTCATACATTTTGTGGCGGTCTATTCTCAATAATCTAAGGCAGTTGGGTCTGGACTCTAAATTTACATGTACTCTGGATTGGTCCTATCTCATAATGGGAAGTCCAAAGAAGTGATTGGTGGCGTCACTGATCGTGTTATGGTAATCCCTCAATGCTGAACTATCTTAATTTCAACTCGGTTGTGAAGACTACCAAGCAGATGAGCCCCTTCTCCCAAGTTTGAACAAGACTACCTTCTCCCTATAATGTATTTTTCTCACTTCTCTCATGTCTCTCTCCCCAAGTTTGTTCCAACCCCTTCTTTTGACCTCTGCCTTCTTATTTTATATTATTCTTTGAGTGGAGTAGCCATAATGGAGGAATATTTGGCATGTCAATAGGTTCCCTATATCATATCTCTTGTCAAAGGGGACCCACCTCTTGCTATTAAAATGACTCCCTCGTAACTTGACATCGGGTTTTGATACCCGACAGGTGAATTCCCCCAAAGTATTATCTCTTGTTCTCGGCATATCTTGAATACTTCCTTATCTACTTGGCTAACTCCTAACTGCTCGCGATATGGGCCTGAATTAGGCCGAAGTTGTCCCAATAGACATGGGGCATAACACAATTCGAGGGCTGCCCTACTATTCTCGGTCCATACACATTCTATGCCTTTTTACTTTTTTGTAATTTCATAACAATGAATCAATAGAGTTTTTAAATAGATACAATGAAATTTGAATTTATGATATTTGCTCTATGATAATTGTTTTTTTTATCATTAAGTTAAAACATCAATCGGTTTTTCAATCGGATTTTGGTGTAGATGATTGAACCCTAGAACTCTTATTTCAACTATCAAATATTTTACCTATTAAACTAATTGGAACCCACCAAACCACATATCTTTTATTTGATAATAAAAGACTTTATTAACAAAAAAATACTTTATTAACAATTTGAACTAACTAGAATCTACAAAATACATTATTTTTTTTTTTTTTTTTAGAAACAAACATACACACACAACAAAAAGGGAAATGGATTTTAACACAAAAACACATCACAACTCAAAAGTTATGGTAACTTTTAAAGGAGGGTGTGACAAGTTATAATAAACACAACATATTCTCTTAAACAATATAAAACATTATTATTTAGTTATTATAACTATAATTTTCCTTGAAAAATGGAGTAAATCTTAATAAAAATTAATTTCCAAATATCATAATTAGGCACCCATTGAGTAATTTCGAAACAAACAATAGTGGTAGATTGGAATACAAGTAAGCATTAAATGTAGATGTCATGTCCTTCTCTTATTCCGTATATATACTTATTATAGGTTGTTGACGAATTTGAGTGAATTATTGGTATTGGTTGCGATTCTTTTTTTTTTTTTTTCCCTTTTTTAATTGGTGCTGAATTATAGGTTGTTATTCATTATAAGAAAATGAAAATGCACTTTTCATTCATAAAATTTGGTAAGTTCAATTTCGATTTAAATATAAAAGGTTAAAATTTTTAACATTGTAAATTTTGAGGTATTAATTCATTATTATTAAAAATTCGTCTATCAGGTGTTCTCATAAATATATATTATTAATGGGCTGTTTTAGCTTCTGTAATGTCATATTCACCTCTGTACATTTCCTTTTCAATAAATGCATGGAAGAATCAAGTTGAAAAAAATCAAACATTTAAAGTTAGGCTTGTTTGGTTTGTGTTTTCAAACAACATTTTTTAGTTTTTAAACTGCATTTCATGCATTTCAATACATTTTTTCATCCACACGTATTTCAAAAAACTATAAACAATAATTTTCAAACTACTCTACCAAACACCTCCTAAAACTGTAACTTTATAAATTCAAGAGCGCATAGATAAACTTTGACCAAATTTAAGGGATGAAAATTACATTTCAAAGAAAAAAAAATAAATTGTTGCAGTCTCATCACGTTTTTGTGAAATCGATGGATCCACTTTGTCCAACCTCGTGGGCGTACACCTAGAAAATATGTACGTCTTGCTTGTATTAGAAGAAATTACAAAACAAATAGCAACCATATCTCCAAAATTTGTAGAGGAAAAAAGGAAAAAGAAAGCATAGAAAGTGAGAAAGTGAGAGCACCAAACAACCATATCTCAATAATCTAAAAAGCCAAGGAATATGCTGTGGTCCCTCAATTGAAAGGGTTGGCTGGCCATTTTATATATGAGTATTCCCCAAAGAGTTGAAAGCAACACCCATGTTCAGTCCCTTGTTTTTTTTTTTTCTTCTTCTTTATACACTTTTCTCAACCTTTTTCCTATTTTCATCCATACCCCTTATTATTCATTACCCTTTCACAACTCTAACATTGCCATTATTTTTTACTATAGAATTTGTTTGGTATCAGTTTCAACTTTTATCTTTTATTTTTTATGTACAGATTTTTAAAATCATTATTTTCTCACTTTTTTTTTTTTTTTCATTTTTTCTCACTTTTTTAGTTAAAAAAAAAATATCGAAAAGCTAGATTAGTTGTTCCTAAAACAAACATAATATGTATTGCTGACAACCTAAACACTATACTTATCTTAACTGAGGTTAGGTGATTTTAATAAATATTTTTGAACACTCACCAATATGATATTGACATATGTTATTGAGTGCTCACAAAAGTCGACAAAGAAATCTATGAATCACCAAGAAAAGGACAACATAAGCAGCTCCTTGCTAATTTTATATTGCCAAAGGGCGAAATTACTTTAGCTTTTCAATCTTGACGAATTTCAAATGTACCAATCAACATGTTCAACTAATCTTTCAATGTGACATAATTGAGGCTATCATGTGAGAGAAGGAAATGCAAGGGACTATAATGATGGCTTTTTTTATATGTCAATCAAAATTAGTTTAACTTTTCCTGTGCTTTTCAATTGCAGACACGAATAGCCTTAGAAATCATTAAACTTCAAATTTAAACTAACCTATTCTTGATATTCTTAATCTATTAATATTTATGGGTAGTGGTACATGGCCAATCTTAGTTGGTTAAGTGATTTGTCTAGCTAGTTTCATTAACAAATGATATCTCAGCCTGCTAATTAACTATGCATTTTGCATAGGTGACTCTCTGTGGCTTGCTTTTTAGAGAAACCATGCCTATTGGGTTAAGAAAGTTTGAGGCAATAAAAGCTGATCTGTAATGCTCTTAGATGTTATGAGTTGCAAGCATGCACGCTACACTAATCACTATTTACTGATGTATTCAGTGAAATTGTAGGCTACAAACACTATAAGTTTAGAGTTGAGTTAAATTAAAATATGGAACTTGTTTATCATACTTACTGGATCAAGAAGAGAAAGAGACCCATGTCTATATTTCTTCATGACTCGTCACAAAAGCCACCGGAATATGTTATCTATTGGTTGATTAATTTTATGGGTTTTGTTTCTTTTTTTTTTCAAGAAAAATATACACTATTATAATCTATCTATAAGATATATTAAACTAAAGACGCTTAACTTTTGGTTTTGGTTACCTTATAGTATTTTTCTACGTAAACTTTTACGCATCACAATTTACAATTCATTATTCTAATATATATATATATATATTTCATAATTGAATTTTAATTTTATTGTATATTTTAAACATCCATTAAAATCTTGACACATCATATATTTCTTTAATTGTAAAATATATATTTATTTTATATACAAACACAATCATAATATATCATATTAATAACTAACAATCTCAAGGGATTTGTTTAGTAGTTCCCAAGGCCTCGTGATATTTATGAGATTTTAGGTTAGAAATCTCTTGTCAGCATCTTGGAGCCACCCCAATAAGATTATTCTCTATAATAATTTGGTGAGAATTAACACAAAACAAATATAATATAAGTATGTTCCTAAGCGGCCAAATTTTTTATTATATACAATTACCTAAGTGTGGTTTAGTTCATATGCAATGTATATGAGAGACGCATATCATCTTTATATTAAATAGTTGTAGCCAAACTTTGTTTGTTCCTTAAGGAGTATTTAAAAAAGAAAAAAAAGAAAGTACGTGCTTCCGTGTATCGCAATTCACTACACATGAAACAATGTTTTGTTTTGATTTTGGTTTTTATTTTTTTCATAATAATTTGGGTCTAGAACACTTTTACAATATTTTCATAACAAATCTTATGTGACAAATTGTTATTTATTACAATTTAAGTCTATCACTAAGTCACTTTTTTTCTCACTAACTAATAAAATCTTTATACAAAATTTATTGTAAAAATATTGTAAACTTATTTTCTTCTTTTTTTTTTTTTTTTTTTTTAGCTAAAGATGTTACGATGAGTGGATGAGCATTAGTTAACTAATAAAATCTTTATACAAAATTTATTGTAAAAATATTGTAAACTTATTTTCTTCTTTTTTTTTTTTTTTTTTTTTAGCTAAAGATGTTACGATGAGTGGATGAGCATTAGAGAGATTTGATAAAGACACTAGATTTTTCCTGAATATAATTTGCATAAATCTAGCGAATTTTACGCTTCTATACGTCAAAGCATGTCCACTAGGTCTTCCTTAACGTTTGTACACGTAGGAATCCGACAGTACAAGTTTGCATATATTAAATTCGGTGATCAGAGTTTGAAAAAAACCCATTGAATTTCTCCATGCAGTTTCCTTATCCTAGTCCAAGTCTCGCCGACCTTATTCTTTTTTGGAAGGTTGCTACCACCGACTATTTCTATTTCACCTAATGTTGTCCTATAATAAGTTATTTATGCAGAAGTAATACAAGTAAAGTAACTTTTGATTTTTGAATGCATCTCTATGCTTGCACAATTCATCAACTTGGTACAATTAATTATTTTATAATTTGATTGATGGGGACAAATTAATTTGAACTTGAATATCTCTGTTGGATATATGTAAAAGTGTAAATTAGTTGAGTTATAAGATACTTAACAATTATTTTCAAGCTGATTAGGGTGTTCCAATTAATGTGTGGGAGCGCAAGCACCCAACTCTGCTCCTTTTACATTCAATCACAAGTGGGAATTGAACTCCAATTTGTTGGGTATATTCTAGTAAATTTTTAGTTATATACAATAATGGGCAAATTTTAACTCTTTTCTGTAACTAACGCGAATGAAACTCTCCATATATCTAGTACTTTACTATACAATTGAGAAATAAACAGACGTGAGCTTTTTTTTATTGTTTCGTTTGTACGTGTATGTTATGCATTTTACCAATGACATTAATGGCATTGTAATTTAAACTATAAATTTAGACATGACTTGTGGAGTGAGGCTCGAATTGTTACTTTACAATACAACCAAATCTTAGCCAAATCATAGTTCTCCCTCTTTTAAGATAAGGGTGGGGCACTCAAATTAGTATACTTTTGGGTCACTCCCAAAGAACAAAAAGAGTTCGTTAAAGTTCAGCAAAAAAAAAGAGTTCGTTAAAGGTGTTTTACTTATCATGATATTTAGACTTGTAAAGTATCAAGTTGATGTGATACTAAAAACTATGCCAATGGATTGGTCCAAAAAAAAAAAAAAAAAAAAAAACCTTATGCCATTGGGCTCGTTTGGTAATCTCTTTAGGAAAAATTCTCTCATGCGCTTGTGTGGGGCCCACTAGTCTGTGAGAGGCTGGTCTCATACACCTGGCGCATGAGATACCAGCTCTTTCTTTAGAAAACATAATATTTTTAGATTTGTTTTAAAAATAGGCATTCTCTTCTCAAAAGTCCTCTTTTATTTCGTTGGAAAAATCATAAAAGTTAGTTTTTTAGCCTCCTGTCCAAACGAACCCTTGAAGGTTCATAAAATTGTTATGCACATATTTATGTTTATTAAAATTTTAATCTAAACATCCCTTAACAAACTATTTTATGTTTTCTTAATTTTAAAATTGAAGTTAGTTTTTTTTAAAAAAACAAACCAATATCTTATGAGAACAGCTTGTGAACAAATTATTGTATGAGAATTGTTTGTGAGGCAACTCTTTTATAATATGTGGATTCTACAAATATGTGAAACCTACAAAATGTGAGAGAGATGCTTCATTAGGTGGTTTCGTAAGATACTTTATCAAATTCAATTTTTTTTTTTTAAAAAGATAAATAAAACTCAGGTTTGTTTTTAAGTGAGGTACATTAGGTTTTCCAAATAAATTAAAACATAAAATTGCATTGAATTGGAAGGAACTTAATATATTATTTCACATAGAAAATTATACCTAAGTTTTAACATTTGTTTTTGTTGTTGTTACAAATTGAAGTTAGGGTGATATATTCTTAAAAGATGTGTTATTATTCCCTCAAAAACCATTTAATATATACTCAAACATACCCTAGTTATTACTAATTCAACAACCCAAGGTGGGATCTTTAGCCATAGGGCAATTCTTTTAAGGGTTTATTTTATAGTTTTACATTCTCTATTAGTTGCAAAACAGGCTCAATGATAGGGAATTGTTGAATGTTATATATTCATATATGGGTGCCAGTTGTATCTGGAACGGCCGGTCAAGGCAACACAACTCAAGCCCATTGATTGGGCGACTTGCTGTACAAGCGTTATGAGGCTCCTGTCGGCTGTCCTTTTATTCATCACCATTGCGTTGTTTTGGCCTTTGGGTGCCCCAATATATATTCCCNTTTTTTTTTTTTTTTTTTTTAGCTAAAGATGTTACGATGAGTGGATGAGCATTAGAGAGATTTGATAAAGACACTAGATTTTTCCTGAATATAATTTGCATAAATCTAGCGAATTTTACGCTTCTATACGTCAAAGCATGTCCACTAGGTCTTCCTTAACGTTTGTACACGTAGGAATCCGACAGTACAAGTTTGCATATATTAAATTCGGTGATCAGAGTTTGAAAAAAACCCATTGAATTTCTCCATGCAGTTTCCTTATCCTAGTCCAAGTCTCGCCGACCTTATTCTTTTTTGGAAGGTTGCTACCACCGACTATTTCTATTTCACCTAATGTTGTCCTATAATAAGTTATTTATGCAGAAGTAATACAAGTAAAGTAACTTTTGATTTTTGAATGCATCTCTATGCTTGCACAATTCATCAACTTGGTACAATTAATTATTTTATAATTTGATTGATGGGGACAAATTAATTTGAACTTGAATATCTCTGTTGGATATATGTAAAAGTGTAAATTAGTTGAGTTATAAGATACTTAACAATTATTTTCAAGCTGATTAGGGTGTTCCAATTAATGTGTGGGAGCGCAAGCACCCAACTCTGCTCCTTTTACATTCAATCACAAGTGGGAATTGAACTCCAATTTGTTGGGTATATTCTAGTAAATTTTTAGTTATATACAATAATGGGCAAATTTTAACTCTTTTCTGTAACTAACGCGAATGAAACTCTCCATATATCTAGTACTTTACTATACAATTGAGAAATAAACAGACGTGAGCTTTTTTTTATTGTTTCGTTTGTACGTGTATGTTATGCATTTTACCAATGACATTAATGGCATTGTAATTTAAACTATAAATTTAGACATGACTTGTGGAGTGAGGCTCGAATTGTTACTTTACAATACAACCAAATCTTAGCCAAATCATAGTTCTCCCTCTTTTAAGATAAGGGTGGGGCACTCAAATTAGTATACTTTTGGGTCACTCCCAAAGAACAAAAAGAGTTCGTTAAAGTTCAGCAAAAAAAAAGAGTTCGTTAAAGGTGTTTTACTTATCATGATATTTAGACTTGTAAAGTATCAAGTTGATGTGATACTAAAAACTATGCCAATGGATTGGTCCAAAAAAAAAAAAAAAAAAAAAACCTTATGCCATTGGGCTCGTTTGGTAATGCTGTTATAGTAACATTATTTAAGTATTGTGAAAATACGTGTGGATGAAAAAGTGTTGTGGAAATATGTGTTGTGTTGTTTAAACAACGAAAACTGTTGTCCAAACAACATTACCAAACACCCTATAGTGTTTAAACACACCAACCCAAGGTGGGATCTTTAGCCATAGGGCAATTCTTTTAAGGGTTTATTTTATAGTTTTACATTCTCTATTAGTTGCAAAACAGGCTCAATGATAGGGAATTGTTGAATGTTATATATTCATATATGGGTGCCAGTTGTATCTGGAACGGCCGGTCAAGGCAACACAACTCAAGCCCATTGATTGGGCGACTTGCTGTACAAGCGTTATGAGGCTCCTGTCGGCTGTCCTTTTATTCATCACCATTGCGTTGTTTTGGCCTTTGGGTGCCCCAATATATATTCCCTTTGATACTAGGCTACACGTGATCATCATCTACATAATTCCCTAAATGCCCATGCCTTCAATTATTTTATGTTGATATTGTGCTTTAGTATCTAAGGGTTTTAATGTCATTTTTGTGAAAAATAACGTGTAGCTTTTGTCAAAACTAGGTGCATTATTAGCGGGAAAAGTTGGTAATCGGGAAGTGATATTGCCAAGGCAAGCTTTTTATAGGATTACACCACTACCTGTTTGTTTTGGCATTAATATTTTTTTTTTAAATGATCTCATTTTGTTATATTTAGTAATTAGTAACGACTTTAAAATGAGTTGAAAAAAATTAAATCTTAACTTTTATTATTATTTAGTTTTGTGTACAATAAAGTTGTTTTAAATAAAGAAAGTTAAGAAATGATTTTTCTTTAACTTATTTTTTTATAGAAAGATGTTACGTCTACAACAATTTTATAATATTTTTACAACAAATCATAGTTGATTAGTTGTTATTGGTTCAAATTTGAAACTAATACTAAGATTACTTTTTTGCCCCAACAATAACAACCAGTAACAACCTACTACTTAAGATTTGTTGTAAAAATGTTGTAGACATATCATTTCTCTTTTTTATATTACTAAATACAGGAAAAGTACGAAAAAAATTATCCATAGTTAAAAATTAACCTCCAAGCAAGGGGATTTAGAATTTTCACTTGCACCCATAATTTCTTGCCTTGGTAACAAACAAATATGGTAAAAAAAAGAAAAACATACAAATATTATCATCATTCATGGAAAAGGAATGAGAAATGTTTGTTATGGAGTGACTTCATGTTTTTAGAGAGAAATCCAATCTTCTAAAGAGAGAGAGAGAAAAAGAGAGACTTTAATAAAGCTCACTTGATTTATAATTGCACCCACCTTCTTTTAAATATATCATTCAGTATGTATCTTCATTTCTTCACCTATTCACTCATATACACACACACAATTTTTTAAGCTATACTTTTTTTCTTCTTTTCAAATAATCATTCCCCGCTTTTTATTGAAACATTTTTTAGTTGTGGGGTACATACTCTTACATAATTCAGATTGATTGACTTCAAAGACCTTTTGCCACTTGATCTTTGCTTCAGAAAGAGTGTTAAAAAAGGTACCTTTTTTCACTGGACCCTTTTTTTTTTTCTTCATTCACATCACTCACATGGTATATTTTCTTGCTAGACTATGATTATTAATTATTACTACTACTATTTTTTTTTTTCACTATATTACACTATAATTTTCCCACTTTTTTTTTTTTTTTAATTTGTTCTTTCTTTGTAGCAGTTCTCCCCTAACCTTCTGTTATTATCATCTCTTATATTAAGTGGGTTTCCATGTGGTTGGTTCAATCTCTTGGGTCCTCATATTATTGAGTGTAAAGCTTTTGTTTTTTTCTCTACTCCATGGTCATTCTATAGTGGGTTTCTTAAGTATTTAAGATCTAGGATTCTGGGTTGTGCTTATATTTGTGTTTTCATACACCTCTTTTTTTTTTTTTACTTCTTGCAGTAGTAGGTGGGTGTTAAAGTTTTTGTTTCCTAGTGAGTTTTAGAGAGAAAGTTGTAGAGAGAGAGAGAGAGAGAGAGAGAGATCAATGGCTGGAGGAGGAGGTGATGGTGGTGGAGGTGGTGGAGGAGGAGGAAAATCTTCTGAGCCAGCGCCACACCCGCCAAAGGATCAGCTACCCAACATTGCTTACTGCATTACAAGCCCACCGCCATGGCGTGAGTAACTGTATCTCTTTCTCATTCACTAAAAGTTTGTGTTTTTTTTTTTTTGCTTCTGAGTACTGACTTTATGGCTTGGATTCTGAAGTATTTTTCATTTTTGGAAAGTATAAAGTGGTGCTAAATTATTCATGGTTGGTGGGTCTTGTAGACATAGTTTCTCACTCTGATTCTTCTGAATCTATATGGTATATCTTTAAGGTAGGTTTTTAGTATTGTAAGTTAGCTTGATTTGGATACTTTTCTCTGGTTTTAACCGTTCAAACTTCAAAGTAGCTTTTTTCTGAAGTCTCTCTCTTTTTTCTGTGGCAGATACCCCTTTTTCCAGAAAGTAAAGTGGAGAATTTGTTTTTTTTTTTAAAACTTAAATAAACCTCACTTGTGCACTGGGAAATTCTAGTTTTTCTTTCAATAAAGAAAAAAAGAAAAGACCGACTGCTTTTTTCACTAAACTTATTAATGACTTTTTTTTGGTGGAAAATTTTTAGTTTTTGTTTCTGCTGATTGATTCTCCTACTTTTTTTTTTTTGGGCCTGTTGATGCTATGTATTAGTATTGTTTCAGAAACTTGGGATTTGGTTTTCAGTCACTAGATTCCATGTCATATGTTGCAACCACTTTATTACCTTTTTTTTTGTTAGTTGATTTCCCTTTATAGAAAATTTTCTATACAGTACTTTTCTTTTTTGGGTATTTGTTTTCATTCCTTCCTGGTTCTTTAGAATACACATTATATGGCTCGTCTCAACTCAAGAATGTTTCTTTCTGACTATTTGGGGATGGCTACCCAAATTTTTACTAGCAATTTTGATGTAATTAGAAGAATTCCAAGTCAAACATATTGTCATAGTTCAGAGTACTGTTTCTTATCTTCAAATTACTTCAGTACCTTTCGTTTCAAATTTTGCCATTGCTTTCATTAGTAAATCATTAAAACAATGTGTTTATGGGAAATAATGCAGCCGAGGCCATCCTTCTTGGGTTTCAACACTATCTTGTGATGCTTGGCACGACAGTTCTCATCCCCACTGCTCTGGTTCCCCAAATGGGAGGTGGAAATGTAAGCTTCTGAGGAAAAAAATTGGAAAAAAAAAAAGAAAAGAAATAAAAATCTGTTTATTTTTAAGGTGTCTCCAATAATTCTGACTTAAATCACATGTACTGTTGTAATAGGTGGAGAAGGCCGAGGTTATCCAGACCCTTCTTTTTGTTGCTGGTTTGAACACATTGCTGCAGTCATTGTTTGGGACTCGACTGCCTGCTGTCATTGGAGGGTCATATACCTTTGTCCCTGCCACAATTTCAATTATCCTTGCTGGTCGATTCAGTAATAGCAACGACGACCCTGTGGAGGTTTTGTGATCTCAAACCCATCCTCATTATATTTGGTGCTATTTGTATAAGTTGGTCAATTGCTTGTTAATATGGTGTACATAAGTATTGTTGAGCATGGGATATTATGAACTAGTGTCCAGCATGGGATATTGCTGGCAATGTGTCTTTAGTTTCCCCTAATTTGAGCGAGCACAATCAAACCAAAACACTAAATGCCACACTTTTGGAAAAAAACAAAGATATCCATTTGAAAAAAATAACAAGAAAATTGACTTTCAGTCTATAATGCATTCAAAATTCACATTAATTTTGCTGATGTTTGCTCCAGCTTGGTTGTAACCATGTCATGATGTCTTGATGCCTATACAGAAATTTAAGAAGACAATGCGGGCAATCCAGGGTTCTCTTATTGTTGCTTCAACTCTTCAGATTGTCTTAGGATTCAGTGGCCTATGGCGCAATGTTACAAGGTTAGTACAAAACCAACACAAAATTATATCAAATTGCATTAGTCTTGGGCAACTTTGGACTTTTCCCCTTTTTATAGAATTATCCAGATTCTATTTGCTTAGGCCATATAGGAAAGCATCCTGTAAAATGCCCCTTGACATATATGTCATTTTTCATGGATTAATTTGGGTTGGTTCATATTAATTTCAATTTAATTACTCTTAATCAACTTGATTTCTGAAATAGCAATTATTGTCACTAGCTTCATACTGACACATCTCCGCATTTACTCCAAAATAGTCTCATCAAACAGAAATAATTGAATACTCTGTTTGGGACTTTTTCTCATTACAATTTGATGAATAATTTTCTTATTTCCATTCTTCAGGTTTCTAAGTCCACTTTCTGCTGTACCTTTGGTAGCATTAGTTGGATTTGGGCTTTACGAGTTAGGTTTTCCTGGGGTAAGCCTTCTTTTTCTGCAATGTGCACACACTAGATCATTTGTTACTTTTGGATGTTAACTTTTGCCTTGAATGTCTAGGTTGCCAAATGCGTGGAGATTGGGCTGCCAGAGCTTATTGTTTTAATTTTTATCTCACAGGTAATGGTCTTTAATGTGTTACACCCATTTTTTATGGTTTTGAATTTATTGATGTGTTATAATCTCTTGCCTTATGTGAATTTTATCTCTGTGACCTTACAGAGCATTGATTATTGTTAAGCTGAGGTTGTTATTGTTGATGCTTTTTGTGCAGTATTTGCCCCATGTGATACATTTTAGAAGCCATCTCTTTGACCGTTTTGCAGTCATTTTCTCAGTAGTGATTGTTTGGATCTATGCTCACCTACTTACTGTAGGCGGGGCATATAATGGTGCATCACCAAAAACACAAAATACCTGTCGTACTGATCGTGCTGGACTTATAAATGGTGCTCCATGGTAAGGATGGGTTGTTTCATCAAAGAAACTAGTTTAGAAACTTGTGCATATGCACGGGCACAATAAAAAATAAAAAACAAAACACACACACACACACATCATATATATATCACAATTTGAATTATTTTTAGTTAGACAAACAAATGGCATTGAAAAGCAAAATCTTTCAAACTTTCTCTTCTAATTTTAGATAGAGAATTAGATATATAATTGGGATTTTGATGGTTAATTTATATTAAACTCCTTGTCTTTTGCATTGAGTTAACTCACTGGGCACAAAAATTTAAAAATTAGATGGGACATGTGCAAAATTAGACTCCAATTGAAAATCTCATTGGATTTTCTCTCAGCTTTGGTTATATATATATATATATATGACTGCTCCTTTCAAGTTGAAAGTTTCAACATTTCTTCTATAATGACTATAAATTTGATTATTGAGGCACAAGATACAAGGCCTTGATATGTAGCTCTATATGATCATTTTGTTTATTGTAAATCCTTTTTTTCAAAACTTTCTTATTCATTAGATAAAGTTCGCGCTAAAATCTCTTTCAATTGGATTGTGTGGTTTAATTGCTATTTTAGTTACTATGTTGGAGCTCAAATTTACCTGTAGGGAATGTGTTTGGGTAATTTATGATTATTTTGCAAGTGAATTATGCTATTTACAGTCATTTAGGTTCCCTTTCACAAACTTTGGTTAGCCATATTTACATGTGGCATGCAGATTTGGCATGGCTACATTTTCATGGACTATTTAGAGATATTACCTTTTCTTTTCTTTCTTTATTTTTTCCTTTTTTTTTTTTGGTGGTTGGGGGGATTGGTGGTATTTGAGATTTCACACAGATTGTTAGGATTTAGAGTTGTCAAATTCCTGTATGACAATGTATGTATCAAAAATGGTTGTAAAACATGTATGTTCAAGTTAGGTTGAGTCAAGTGATGAAGAGCTGCCTTAAGTTTTGCACAACTGGAAGTTTTGCTTGAGTGAAACAGTAAGTCAGGCAGAGAGTTCATGTGATTATTGCTCGACGATCGCTTGAGCGAGATCTCAGGACACTGAATACTAATTCTACTCGAAGCAGATTTTTGCTGGTCTTTAACCTTCATATAAATCCATCATGATGCATGACTTTTTGAACCCCAAGAAGGCTGCCATACCAAGGCAAACCCTGAGTGCCTTCCCTTGAGTTTCAAATCAAAGAGATCCTTTGTTTGTTGTTGATCTCATTGAACCTGAACCTAATTGAAACTGCAAAGATTCTTGAGTTTCAAATCAAGAACTTCAAGAACCTGAACCTAATTGAAACTGCCAAGATTCTTACCTTGTGTTAGTGAGCACTGACTTCCCGGAGTTCCAGCTTGGAACAGGTGTCATTCATTGTGGAGATCATATAGAAACAGTCTAAGGTTCTGGAATCATTATGGTGAAGTGTACGGGTTGCTTACTTGGTTACATAGGGTCTAGTTACAAAGGTTTTGTAAGTCACCCTTGTAAAGTTCTTCAAAAGTTTTCCACTTTGTCACCAAATTATTGTGTTCTTTGTGTTTTTTTTTTTTTTTTTTTTTTTTACTGTTTTCTGAATCATGGTGATGCATATTTGTTAGCCTTTTATTGGGAGCTTGATACTGTGTAGATTGATCTTGGATCTAAGCGTTATTCAGTTTGATGGTTAGAACAGATAGAGGTAAAAGCTGATTTTTCACAGATGATTTTTTCAAAATAGTTGCAAAGACATTCATTTTTTTTGCATCTTGAACTGTGATATATTTATTATTTTCTTCAAAGGTACTTGGAAAAAATTTCATCTTTATGTTTCCATAAATCATTAATTGATAAAGGATTCATAAAGCTGAGCCCTTTTATTTTTCATTGAGTGATCATCTTAAACCCTTATTACATTGTATACATGTTATTGAATGGAGCCATGATCTGGGATATTAAAGTGGTACTATTGTGATTATAGTTTGATTAAATGCTGCATTATTATGTTTACTTTGGTAAACATAAATTAGTATGTGTTTGATAGTTGACATGAGTGGGAAAGAATTGATTATTGGAATTTGGGTTTGCAGGATAAGAGTTCCATATCCTTTCAATGGGGAACTCCTTCATTTGATGCTGGTGAAGCCTTTGCAATGATGATGACTTCTTTTGTTGCTCTTGTAGAGGTCTGCTTTCTTTCTTCCTTTGAAATGCTTCAAATTAAGTACCAAAATCCATTACATCATTGCCGTTGTTGTTGGCATAATTTATTCTGCAGTTCTAAATTATTTTGTACTCTTGCAGTTATTCTTATGCCTTTCATTTGAAGTCCATTAATGAGTTGATGATAGACTAAAATACTCCTCATCAGTAGCACTCCATTTCATCTTGAGATTATATGATTATCATACTTTTGCATGAGTGGACAATTTAACCTTCAATTAGGCATTATGATGTTCTTGTCTTCAGAGTCAATTTTTGTTTCAGACTTGTAATACATTATCAGTACCTGTTATTTTGACTATGTTAATACTATTTGATTTCTTGGAGTTTTCTCATTTCTTGTATCTGTCCAATGATTTGAGCAGTCCACCGGTGCTTTCATTGCGGTCGCAAGGTATGCAAGTGCAACTCCATTGCCACCTTCCATTCTCAGCCGTGGAGTTGGCTGGCAGGTAATTAGGAAGGATTGTGACTTGTCCCCTCATATATAAGTAATGTGGCAAACTTGTAAATGCAAAATTGAGGTTCTAGTTGTTTTTTTCATCTATGATCATGTGGATAATTTCCAGCTTAATTTTTCTTCTTGTATGCATGGATTTATCAATATACTAATGCAATGAAACAAATAAAAGAAAATGATTTTAATTGCGCCTTGATCATGTGTAGCCTGTTATTGCTTCTTACACTGCTACAAATCTCTCTCTCTCTCTCTTACCCCCCACCAAAAAAAAAAAAAAAAAAAGGAAAAAAAGAGTGCATATCACAAATCTCTCTCTCCTATGCAGGCATGTGCATGAAAGGAACCAGAAAGGAAGAAATTTTAATAAATAATAACCATTCTTAAGAACAAGAGAAGAAACAGAAAATTCTACCATACATGTATGTAATTGACAGTAATGTATCCAAATATTAATGCTTCCCCTTCATATCCTATATGTTCTTACCAATGTTTAAACCTCAGCCTGTCCATGTGTACTGAGTACACTATCTTATCTACATAATCTGATTAAACAATTCTTTTAGTGAAGAAAATATCTGGATAAAAGATATAAAGATGAGCACTCAATAAAATGGTTGTACTTGATATTGTAAGAAATGTATGGACCCAAAATTTAGAGAATTATCATATTTACTCTATCCATCTCTGGGTTGTTGCTGAAGACTGTAATTAATTGTGGGATTTAGTGACTATTTTTCAGAATAATACCCATATAGGTAAAAATTGTGTGTTCAATACCATTATGCAAGTTTCTTGAAGATCTATTTCTGGTGAAAATTGGATTCTTATTGTAGTTAATTGTTTTTGCCGACAGGGAGTTGGCATTCTGTTATCTGGGTTATTTGGAACTGTGAATGGATCCTCTGTATCTGTGTAAGTCTTAATAATAGGGAACACCTATCCTGTTTCGAGTATTCTATTCCAATTAAGTGAAAAACAGATTTGAGGACTCTACTTGTTTTTTTACAGAGAGAATGCTGGTCTCTTGGCCTTGACTCGTGTTGGCAGTCGAAGGGTAGTGCAAATATCAGCTGGATTTATGATTTTCTTTTCCATTCTTGGTAAGAAGTTGTTGCGTGAGATGTTTTGAAATGCATGATAATTGAATAATTAGTATTAATTACTTGGCCTTTCTCTGCAAGCATTTTGTTCCTTTTATCAGAGCTTTTCATCATTGTACAGGAAAATTTGGAGCCGTCTTCGCTTCAATCCCAGCACCAATTGTTGCTGCCCTGTACTGTCTTTTCTTTGCTTATGTGGGTAGGTGTCCGTGACTTAACAGGTTAACAAGCAGGTAGTTTGACATCTGAATCATTTTTATCATTCGTAATTATTCTTATCTTGCATTGCAGGTTCTGTTGGTCTTAGTTTTCTTCAGTTCTGCAACCTGAACAGCTTCAGAACAAAGTTCATCTTAGGCTTTTCTATCTTCGTGGGCTTGTCAGTGCCACAGTACTTCAATGAGTATACAGCAATCAAGGGTTATGGTCCTGTCCATACAGGAGCAAGATGGGTATGGATGACATATGTGAACCCTGAATGTGTCTTGCTTTTAGTAAACTTATCTTAAAATCATGTCATGGTTGGTTTCGATTCCACTAACTAAAGCATCACTCTTTTCTTGGCAGTTCAACGATATCATAAACGTCCCTTTTTCATCAGAACCTTTCGTTGCTGGCTTGGTGGCATATTTCCTGGACAACACACTGCATCGAGACCCTACAATCAGGAAAGACAGAGGTAAACATTGGTGGGACAAGTTCCGGTCTTTCAAGGGTGACACAAGGAGTGAAGAATTTTATTCCCTGCCCTTCAATCTAAACAAGTATTTCCCATCTGTCTGATATTATAAGGTTCTCTATCAGATATTGCTCTGTTGAAGGTTCAAAGGCTCTTTGCAGGATCATGTTATAAATCATTGTTATAAATCATTGTGAATCTTATTACAGGCTACATCAGTATAAGATTGTCTCTTCCTTTGTAGAATGCCTTAGAACATTTATTTAATTGTTTTCTTTGTTGTAAATCCAATGGCAGAACTGGATTTAAATTTTAAACTACTAATGAAGCAGTTTTATGTCTCTTCATTCTTTTTGCTTGGTTCTGATTCTCATTTTATAATTGTCCGTCCGTGTTACTTCAACACAAATGCTTGAATATTATTATTATTTTTTTTGCTCAACTGAAAATTATGATTTTGAATGCTATTTTAACTGCTGGATTTTTTTAGCTTGTGGAGATTGTCCATGCCTCCTTAGTCTGTATTTAAATCACAATGCACTTGTACAATGAACTTAAAATCAGTTTAATCTATGAGTTCTAGTTAGTTTAGCTCAATTGTTAAAGACTTAAAGTCTAATCAGTTTAATCTATGAGTTCTAGTTAGTTTAGCTCAATTGTTAAAGGCTTAAAGTCTGTTGATGTTGAATAAGAAATTTAGGGTTTGATCTCCATTTACATTAAAAATCAAATAGTGGTTTCGGCTTGATGATAAAAAGCAAGTATTATGAAATGGATGCTATAGACTAAAATTCTAAAATATCTATTAAAAAATCATTTTAATCTAATTGTACGCATAAAATAGTAAAAGAGAAGGCCATGGTTAAAAAAAAAAAAAATTTCCTTACTAATAGACGGTTAAGAATTACAAGTCAATTTTGTCAAAAAAAGAAAAAGAAAAGAATTACAAGTCAACTCATTTTAGTAGTTGAAAAACAAGACGGAGTCGTGGGCCTTGCAGCTTTATTTCTGATTTTCACAGTAAACTAGCTAGGGAGTCCCAATTTACATGGGCTTTGTTGTGGCTAGAAATACATAGCATTTTAGGCTTGAGGATACTGTGGTAGTCTGCTAGCTGCATTGTCCTTTTCTAGGGTGAAACTGGGTTTAATAGACCATAGAATGAAGCACCTTACAATTAATGGGAGTCACCTCTAATTAATCAGGTGACAGGGCACCCTCCAAATTGATATGAGTAGTGATAGCGCATCCACCTGTCGTTGCCTTTTAAAGTCCAGTTGACCCAATGACTAGATCAAATATCATGTATGGAGCCAGGGGACTTTAATGTGCCATAAATAACCCAGGTGAGGGGAACCATATGAAAGCAATATGCTTAAAGGGTTAATCTTTCTTTTGAGAGTCTGCAAGAACATGGAAACCAATTATGATTCTAGTTATTATACTATTATGGATGGCAAAATGTCTCTATCTTGCCTTGATTTGACCAATACTACCACACCTTGTGTGGGTTCAATCTCTACTATCTTATTTAAAATTCAACTGTTGTCCCTCCTCCCTTTGTCTTATTTAGTTTACTTTTATCAACGCTAGTGTCACCTCATTAGGGATGTCAAAATAACTTTGCCTTATTTTACTTCAGCTTGTCTTGGTCCTACTTCGTACAGGTTTTCCCCATTTTAAATAAGGGTTGTAACAGGAATAAGGTATCCATGATCCGGATTTACTCTGGCATGTTTATCAGAGATTATAGGCTCTTAATGGCATAGATGTAAATGGGGTTGAGGACTCTAGCTTCGACATGGTGGAATTACAAGGCTTCATTACTTTGTAACTTAAGATTTCTAGATTAGGTTCAAGTTCAACAAGTTGTTATTGACTATTGAGTATACAATCTACAAGAGTGGACCACCCTATATTAATAATTGTCTTATATTGACAAATTCTTTATCTTAACAATTGTCTTATAATTACAAATTCTTCTACCTATTTTTTTGGCATTTATAAAAAAGATCATATTTGATTTGATTTAAAAAATATAGATCATAAACATATAGAAAGGGTAAATTTTAGGTATAGATATACAGTATATTAGGTGCCCCAATTAAATTCAAATACATATTTTATATCGATCAATGAAGCACAAACATTATTATTTTTTCAAAGGATAATTTAATTTAATACAACCATGTGTTTGACAGTTAAAGTTGGTAGGTTAATTTAGGAATGTTGTAAAACTAATCATTCCGTCATCTTATTGTATTCGATTATATTCGAAATCATACTCTTTGTTACCTCCTTAGTAACATGTCTTTTTTTAACTATTTCGATTAATGTTATTTTAGGTCTTTCTCTGTCTTTGTTTGTTTTCTTGACTTATATGAATTTACTCTCTCTCTCTCTCTCTCTCTCTCTCTCTCTCTCTCTCTCTCTCTCTCTTAGAGAGAGAGAGAGAGAGAGAGAGAGAGAGAGAGTACAATTAACCTTTTTAAATCGATGTTGTCCTATTTTGTCCTATTTAAAATAAAACCGTGCCTCAATTTGAACCTGAAAGGCCTAAGCTAACAAAACATTTTATTATAATGACAATTATAATTATTAAAATTTCATCTGTGTTTCTTCCTCCGATGAACTAGGTACAAATATATATATATATATATATATATTATAATAACAATTATAATTATTAAAATTTCATCTGTGTTTCTTCCCCCGATGAACTAGGCACATATATATATATATACACAAGTGATGACATCTCGCTAGCTTCTTGGCTCATGTCATATGTTTTAGGTACATAAGTTGAAATGAACAACAATCATATCCTTAAAATAATCCCAAAAATCCTCTCCATGCTGTTTGGTGAAGAAGTTCTGATCACAAAGTTAAATGCCAAAGTAATGACAAGGGGTCCTACAAATGTTGCACCCACCCAACTCAATTCAATTCATGAGTCATGACAAGAAGGAGGAGCTCAATGCTACCCACTAGTTTAATACTCAAATCGAACAAAAATAATTGTTGGACTTCGGATATAAAATATATGGTTCTGCAGATTCTGTACGAAAGAAGTTAAGATCTCTCTTGAAATATTTAATGGTTATAGACTTATAGTCCACTTCCTTATGCAACATTTTGAGCAAGAAAAAAAGTGCATTATTTAAGGTTGGAACTTGGAAGCCTTAATACCTAAGATTTCACAACTTTCATATCAAGAAATGCTTTCTGGGATTTTGTCTAATCAAACTTGGGTACAATTAGTGGCAAAAGTTTTTCCTTTCGTAAATTGTTATTAACGTTCTTATTAAAGTTTCACTACTAGGATTTTCATGGTTTCACTGAAACTTCTGTTGGGGTTTTGTGAAAGCCATAGTCCATAGACTCTTATATTGTATATTACTAGCCTAGGTTACCATTGCCACACAAAATAAAAAATTATCAAAGGTTCCCGAGGAATAGATTATGAGATTGAAAGATCTACAGGAGTCAAAAGTTTGCATGTTCTTAAATAATTACTGTTGTGTTCTCTTTCCGTTGAAGCAAAGATCATGTCTCTATTTCCTAGGTAGATATTGAAGCTCCCAATGCTTTCTGGATATGGTTGCCTCCAACTCTTGCTTTATGCTTGTTAACCCAATTTAAAAGAATTCTTGTAGCAAAGAGGGGAAAGTCTTGTAGTTATAAACAGGTGTTTCAAGATATGGAAAAGTACATTTTAGCATGTGGTTGGATTGATTTCACATGGAGCAAGGATGTGCTAGTTATTCTTTTCTTAATTACACGAGGTACTTTTATTTCAGAAGATAAAGTAAAAAAATGTAGGAGTATCAAAATAATAATACAATATACTAAAAAAAAAAGTAAAATTGGAAAAGATTAGAAGATGAGATATCATATTATTTTAATTTTAGGTACGGTTGCTTTATTCGAGATGAAATTCTTAAATTAAGGGTTGAAACTTCATTGATGTATGCGATATAATGAACATCTTGTAAAAATTTGACAACTTTTTTTTGTACTGGATGAGTTAGTAAGTTTTCACTAGTTATTATCTTGGCTCATTATTATCATCACTTTTTAACTTATCACTAACAATCTGTTGCATCAACAAATTTCAAAATTTTTTGTGTCTCTAAACTTTCTCTTCTTTTACATGTCACTGTGCATGAATATCGAGAAAATTAGCCATATAATCATTTTTATCAATATTTCTGAGGCTACCATTTATTTTCTCATTGTCCTCACTAGATGCAAATACCTGAAAAAGCTAATTTGAGAGATCAAAGCGCTATAAATAAAAAGAGGAAGGATTTATATGAGAAATTTATGTGTATTCTTTGTAATTCATTTATTTTCTAGCACCACATTCCATCTTAATTTTTTGTAATAAGACTGTGGTTTTACCCAGAAAAAAAGTTGGATCAAATTAATTTTCAGTCACCAAAATATCCATAGACCTTGCCAAAACACAGCTTTCAAAGACAAAAGGCCTGACAGGATGGTGGCTCCACCACTTGATCTGTATCAATTAATTTGTTCTCAGTTTGAACGACCCGGCATGGAACCTTATTATGGTCCCCACATTGAACACTGATATAGCTCAAGGCATGGAGCCATGGAGGAATCATTTTGGGGGGTGTATACTATTTCTTCCAAGGGGACAAAATTTCTATCTAAATCAGTTGAAGGAACCATGACTTGGCTGTTTAAATGATTGTTTTGGTTTACCTTTAATTTACATGATTTAGTTTGTAGTCAATTCAACTTGTTTGAATTACTTAATGAATATAAAATATATGTGGATAGTCATATAATTAACAGGTAATGATTTGAGGAACTTACTCTAAAATCTAAATTAATATGGAAGAAAACTTGTCTATTGACTGTGTATTCAAAGCATACTCTAAATAATAAAAGACTAAAAGTTTAGTAATTTAATGGTGTAGGGTCTGTTTTTGTTGCCCAAGCCTAAAAGATATGGGTCAAAGGCCCAACGAACTCAGAACAATGAATTTGTAGAGAGTGGATCGAAGGTTTAGGCGCTGGCCGGCGTTTACGAAGCATGAACTCCTTTCTCTTTTATTGAAAAAAAATACTTAGAACAGTTTACAACTGGGGGATGCTCCTCGGCCCATGGCCGAGGAGGCTTTTCTCCCTCTCACCTCCCAAAAACCCCCACTCTTACATTTTGCTCACATTTCTTATATATGCCCATCTTCTTCCTCCTGTTGATCATCTATTGGCCTTCCCCCTGACCGCTTATCCCATCAAAGGTCGTATCCGTGCTTGAGTGGTTCGCCCTGATCGATGTCGCCCTGGCAAGGGGTTACATCTCCATTAATGCGGCCAGAGGGGTTAGGTGAACGTATTCAATGTCGAGGTGACGGTTCTTCCAGAGCTTGCCCTTCTCCGTACCGAGGTCTCGGACGACCGAGGATAGGGTCACCCTCGGACCCATCGTGCGTCCTCGGCGTGGGCCATTTGGGCCTGGGTTGAAGTGGGCCTTGGCTACTCGATTTTCTGGCCCCACAAATGGTATTGTCTAATATGGAGAACCAAATTTTGAATTCCCCATCCCCCACTTATTGTAATGAAAAAAAAAAATCCCTCTAAATCGTAAGTCAGGAAATTTGTTTAGGAATAGCATGATCAACATGACCTCCAATAAGTCAAGAGCTTAAAAGTTTAATTGGTTGACATTTTGTGATGTTCTCCAACAAAAATATTTAGAGTTCAAATCCTCTCCCCATTTTGTGATGTTTTGCAAAATTAATTCTTAAAACGATGTTCTTTAGAAATTATTCTTGAGATTAAGATGGTTGTGCCGATTCATGTTAATTCTATTATCACCTACTCATGGCTCCTATATATTTTTTTAAGCAATAACCCCCAAAAATCTTCTTCCCCAATGAAATCACTGTCTTCAAATTTTTATTTTTATTTTTGTTACCTAGTGATAGAATAAATATGATTCAAATGATACCCCCAGTGATAATAACATCATTTGTGATATTCCATATTTGTGATTCGTACCCTATCTCTCCTTCTCCATGAAAAATATTAATAGAAATCCTATGGGGTAATTCGAAATGTCTTAAAACCTAGTATAAATTTCTCTACATAAAAACTTAAAAAATGAAAGGCAGGTATGTTTAGGGATGGGTGACCTGTTCTTGCCCAATCCTCTCTTTAGGACAAAGAAAACACGTGCATGGTGAAATGGGCCGGGGTAGGTCTAGGTTGAGGAAGGTTTGAGACATTTTTCCATCCTTAATGAGATGACTTTAATATTAATGAGATAGAGATAAGGAGATATGGAGGGCCAGTTGTGAGAGGCCTAAGAGAGAAAGAAAGTACTAAAAAAATATTACTCTTGGTTTATAATTCAATCGTTACAATAATGAAACTTAAAAGAACAGGGAGAAAAGGATTTGAATTCTAAATTTCTTCCTTAAAAACACACAAAAAAAAAAGTTGAGTAAAACAAATCTCTTGGTTAAATATTATGGTAAATTTGGAACAGAGGTTGAGTTCTCTCTTCCCCCTCCATCTCCGGGTTATATTTTATGTCAGGAGTGTCATAAGTTATGACTCAAGTCAGATTTTCATTTTCACCCCAAAAGAAAAAACTTGAGTTCGAATTTTTTGTAGTTTAAAAACAAAAGAACACAACAAGAATCTTTTATAATAGATGACTGGAAAAAACCACACACAAAAGTTTGACACATTTCTTTCAGAATAGAACCTCTGGATTTGTCATCAAGACAAACACATCAAATTACAAGAAGAGGAACCCACTTTGCAGCCTTGTTCCCAAATCCTTTTTTTCCTTCTAGCACTTTGGTGTTTGTTTGCTTTTACTTGGTCCAAGCAGAAGAAAGAACCTTAGCAAAATGGGGATCCCCCTTTTTTGTAGGGCTTTTTGGAATAGAATTTCGAGTGTAATGTCAAGAACACATAAAAATGCACAATTTTATGCTACAACTCATCACGAAGTAAGTTGTGAGTGGTTGAAGTGTATACCTACCTAGCCCACCATCACATCTACATCACTCACAACTCTTTACGTGTCGACTTATGACACAAAATTATCCATCATTATGTGTTCATTTTGGCTAGGCATGTTGTAACGGACAAAGATAACTAGGTACAAATATATATATATATATATATATATTATAATAACAATTATAATTATTAAAATTTCATCTGTGTTTCTTCCCCCGATGAACTAGGCACATATATATATATATACACAAGTGATGACATCTCGCTAGCTTCTTGGCTCATGTCATATGTTTTAGGTACATAAGTTGAAATGAACAACAATCATATCCTTAAAATAATCCCAAAAATCCTCTCCATGCTGTTTGGTGAAGAAGTTCTGATCACAAAGTTAAATGCCAAAGTAATGACAAGGGGTCCTACAAATGTTGCACCCACCCAACTCAATTCAATTCATGAGTCATGACAAGAAGGAGGAGCTCAATGCTACCCACTAGTTTAATACTCAAATCGAACAAAAATAATTGTTGGACTTCGGATATAAAATATATGGTTCTGCAGATTCTGTACGAAAGAAGTTAAGATCTCTCTTGAAATATTTAATGGTTATAGACTTATAGTCCACTTCCTTATGCAACATTTTGAGCAAGAAAAAAAGTGCATTATTTAAGGTTGGAACTTGGAAGCCTTAATACCTAAGATTTCACAACTTTCATATCAAGAAATGCTTTCTGGGATTTTGTCTAATCAAACTTGGGTACAATTAGTGGCAAAAGTTTTTCCTTTCGTAAATTGTTATTAACGTTCTTATTAAAGTTTCACTACTAGGATTTTCATGGTTTCACTGAAACTTCTGTTGGGGTTTTGTGAAAGCCATAGTCCATAGACTCTTATATTGTATATTACTAGCCTAGGTTACCATTGCCACACAAAATAAAAAATTATCAAAGGTTCCCGAGGAATAGATTATGAGATTGAAAGATCTACAGGAGTCAAAAGTTTGCATGTTCTTAAATAATTACTGTTGTGTTCTCTTTCCGTTGAAGCAAAGATCATGTCTCTATTTCCTAGGTAGATATTGAAGCTCCCAATGCTTTCTGGATATGGTTGCCTCCAACTCTTGCTTTATGCTTGTTAACCCAATTTAAAAGAATTCTTGTAGCAAAGAGGGGAAAGTCTTGTAGTTATAAACAGGTGTTTCAAGATATGGAAAAGTACATTTTAGCATGTGGTTGGATTGATTTCACATGGAGCAAGGATGTGCTAGTTATTCTTTTCTTAATTACACGAGGTACTTTTATTTCAGAAGATAAAGTAAAAAAATGTAGGAGTATCAAAATAATAATACAATATACTAAAAAAAAAAGTAAAATTGGAAAAGATTAGAAGATGAGATATCATATTATTTTAATTTTAGGTACGGTTGCTTTATTCGAGATGAAATTCTTAAATTAAGGGTTGAAACTTCATTGATGTATGCGATATAATGAACATCTTGTAAAAATTTGACAACTTTTTTTTGTACTGGATGAGTTAGTAAGTTTTCACTAGTTATTATCTTGGCTCATTATTATCATCACTTTTTAACTTATCACTAACAATCTGTTGCATCAACAAATTTCAAAATTTTTTGTGTCTCTAAACTTTCTCTTCTTTTACATGTCACTGTGCATGAATATCGAGAAAATTAGCCATATAATCATTTTTATCAATATTTCTGAGGCTACCATTTATTTTCTCATTGTCCTCACTAGATGCAAATACCTGAAAAAGCTAATTTGAGAGATCAAAGCGCTATAAATAAAAAGAGGAAGGATTTATATGAGAAATTTATGTGTATTCTTTGTAATTCATTTATTTTCTAGCACCACATTCCATCTTAATTTTTTGTAATAAGACTGTGGTTTTACCCAGAAAAAAAGTTGGATCAAATTAATTTTCAGTCACCAAAATATCCATAGACCTTGCCAAAACACAGCTTTCAAAGACAAAAGGCCTGACAGGATGGTGGCTCCACCACTTGATCTGTATCAATTAATTTGTTCTCAGTTTGAACGACCCGGCATGGAACCTTATTATGGTCCCCACATTGAACACTGATATAGCTCAAGGCATGGAGCCATGGAGGAATCATTTTGGGGGGTGTATACTATTTCTTCCAAGGGGACAAAATTTCTATCTAAATCAGTTGAAGGAACCATGACTTGGCTGTTTAAATGATTGTTTTGGTTTACCTTTAATTTACATGATTTAGTTTGTAGTCAATTCAACTTGTTTGAATTACTTAATGAATATAAAATATATGTGGATAGTCATATAATTAACAGGTAATGATTTGAGGAACTTACTCTAAAATCTAAATTAATATGGAAGAAAACTTGTCTATTGACTGTGTATTCAAAGCATACTCTAAATAATAAAAGACTAAAAGTTTAGTAATTTAATGGTGTAGGGTCTGTTTTTGTTGCCCAAGCCTAAAAGATATGGGTCAAAGGCCCAACGAACTCAGAACAATGAATTTGTAGAGAGTGGATCGAAGGTTTAGGCGCTGGCCGGCGTTTACGAAGCATGAACTCCTTTCTCTTTTATTGAAAAAAAATACTTAGAACAGTTTACAACTGGGGGATGCTCCTCGGCCCATGGCCGAGGAGGCTTTTCTCCCTCTCACCTCCCAAAAACCCCCACTCTTACATTTTGCTCACATTTCTTATATATGCCCATCTTCTTCCTCCTGTTGATCATCTATTGGCCTTCCCCCTGACCGCTTATCCCATCAAAGGTCGTATCCGTGCTTGAGTGGTTCGCCCTGATCGATGTCGCCCTGGCAAGGGGTTACATCTCCATTAATGCGGCCAGAGGGGTTAGGTGAACGTATTCAATGTCGAGGTGACGGTTCTTCCAGAGCTTGCCCTTCTCCGTACCGAGGTCTTGGACGACCGAGGATAGGGTCACCCTCGGACCCATCGTGCGTCCTCGGCGTGGGCCATTTGGGCCTGGGTTGAAGTGGGCCTTGGCTACTCGATTTTCTGGCCCCACAAATGGTATTGTCTAATATGGAGAACCAAATTTTGAATTCCCCATCCCCCACTTATTGTAATGAAAAAAAAAAATCCCTCTAAATCGTAAGTCAGGAAATTTGTTTAGGAATAGCATGATCAACATGACCTCCAATAAGTCAAGAGCTTAAAAGTTTAATTGGTTGACATTTTGTGATGTTCTCCAACAAAAATATTTAGAGTTCAAATCCTCTCCCCATTTTGTGATGTTTTGCAAAATTAATTCTTAAAACGATGTTCTTTAGAAATTATTCTTGAGATTAAGATGGTTGTGCCGATTCATGTTAATTCTATTATCACCTACTCATGGCTCCTATATATTTTTTTAAGCAATAACCCCCAAAAATCTTCTTCCCCAATGAAATCACTGTCTTCAAATTTTTATTTTTATTTTTGTTACCTAGTGATAGAATAAATATGATTCAAATGATACCCCCAGTGATAATAACATCATTTGTGATATTCCATATTTGTGATTCGTACCCTATCTCTCCTTCTCCATGAAAAATATTAATAGAAATCCTATGGGGTAATTCGAAATGTCTTAAAACCTAGTATAAATTTCTCTACATAAAAACTTAAAAAATGAAAGGCAGGTATGTTTAGGGATGGGTGACCTGTTCTTGCCCAATCCTCTCTTTAGGACAAAGAAAACACGTGCATGGTGAAATGGGCCGGGGTAGGTCTAGGTTGAGGAAGGTTTGAGACATTTTTCCATCCTTAATGAGATGACTTTAATATTAATGAGATAGAGATAAGGAGATATGGAGGGCCAGTTGTGAGAGGCCTAAGAGAGAAAGAAAGTACTAAAAAAATATTACTCTTGGTTTATAATTCAATCGTTACAATAATGAAACTTAAAAGAACAGGGAGAAAAGGATTTGAATTCTAAATTTCTTCCTTAAAAACACACAAAAAAAAAAGTTGAGTAAAACAAATCTCTTGGTTAAATATTATGGTAAATTTGGAACAGAGGTTGAGTTCTCTCTTCCCCCTCCATCTCCGGGTTATATTTTATGTCAGGAGTGTCATAAGTTATGACTCAAGTCAGATTTTCATTTTCACCCCAAAAGAAAAAACTTGAGTTCGAATTTTTTGTAGTTTAAAAACAAAAGAACACAACAAGAATCTTTTATAATAGATGACTGGAAAAAACCACACACAAAAGTTTGACACATTTCTTTCAGAATAGAACCTCTGGATTTGTCATCAAGACAAACACATCAAATTACAAGAAGAGGAACCCACTTTGCAGCCTTGTTCCCAAATCCTTTTTTTCCTTCTAGCACTTTGGTGTTTGTTTGCTTTTACTTGGTCCAAGCAGAAGAAAGAACCTTAGCAAAATGGGGATCCCCCTTTTTTGTAGGGCTTTTTGGAATAGAATTTCGAGTGTAATGTCAAGAACACATAAAAATGCACAATTTTATGCTACAACTCATCACGAAGTAAGTTGTGAGTGGTTGAAGTGTATACCTACCTAGCCCACCATCACATCTACATCACTCACAACTCTTTACGTGTCGACTTATGACACAAAATTATCCATCATTATGTGTTCATTTTGGCTAGGCATGTTGTAACGGACAAAGAAGAAAGCTGGAAGGAACTCATAAAGAAAGAGAAAAAAGAGTGTCACAAAACTCTCTCTCACACATCACGCGACACACACTCATTACGTGTCGAGTGAAAGTGTGTGAGAAATGAGAATAGTTTTGGGGCCCATAGTGAAAAAAGTCTATTTATTTTCACGTTTTGTTTCAGTGTCAGTGACAGGGAAGTCTCTCTCTCGGTTCTCACTACAGCACAAAATTTCACGCTTATGGTCCCGCTCTGTTTTGGTAAGCAACACAAAACGTATTTTTTTTTCCTCTCCCACTTGTCTTTGCTACAGTAAAAATACTGTACCACGCGCTCTCAAAAAACTGTAGTATGTAGTATAAGAATTAAAGATAGGTTTTCTATTCCTTCCCTCCATACACGTCTCTATCCTCTCTCTGTGGTCCTCTGTGTGACCTTTGAACTACAACACTATACGCCATAAATTTTGAGACCGACAAGTCTCCGGGTTAGTCGTAAAATGTTTTCACGATTCAAACCAAAAAAAAGAAAAAAAAAAATTGCAAATTTAAGGACTATATAATCTTGTTGATTAAAAATAAAATTAATAACTAATGTAGCATGTCTTTGGATTAATTTTATTTATTTATTTGAAGTTGGCAAAAGTATAGTTGTACATAAAGAAAAGTGGGGCGTTGAAAATTTGTACATAAATAAATAAGTTAATAAGTCAACCAAAAAAAGGTAATCAAAATGCTAGATTACATCTTTATAAGGTTCAATATAAAATGTACACTATATGACAAATTTTGAGACAAAAAGTCTCCGTTTTCGTCTTAAAATGTTTTTAGTTAAAAGTTTATGTCTTTATAAGGTTTAGATTAAACAAAAAACTTTGCAAGTTTAAGAATCTGATCTTGGAACTATATAGTTTTGGACAAGACTAGCTCTTTTATCCTTAAAATAGTAGCTAGAATTTGGGAAATATTATTGATTAAAATTAAAATTAATAACTAATGTAGTTTAGCGTGCGTTTGAATTAATTTTATTTATTTGTTTATTTGAAGTTGGCAAAAGTACAGTTGTACATAAAGAAAAGTGAGGTGTTGAAAATTTGAACATAAATAATTAAGTTAATAAGTCAACAAAAAAAGGCTAATCAAAATGATAGATTACATCTTTATAAGGTTTAAAGTAAAATGTACACTATATGCCATAAATTTTGTGACCAACAAGTTTCCAGTTTTGTCGTAAAATGTTTTTAGTTAGAAGTTTACATCTTTATAAATAAGGTTCAAAGTAAACAAAAAAAATTTGCAAATTTAAGAATCAGATCTTGGAACTAAATAGTCTATTGGACTAGACTAGGTCTTTTGAACTTAAAATTGTACCTAGAATTCATGAAATATGGTTGATTAAAATTAAAATTAATAACTAATGTAGCATGCATTTGGATTAATTTTATTTATTTGAAGTTGGCAAAAGTGCAACACAAACCAAGAATTAAACATGTTTGATTTGAGTTTCTTCTTCTAAACTTATAAAGAAAAAAAAAAAGAAAAATGATCATCTTGTCTTGAGAACTAATGACACAAAGTCTAATTCCAGATTATCATAATTTACCAACTTTGTTTTTTAAAATGAAAATTTAAAAGATTGTAAATGCCACACGACAAAGTAGCTGTAACAATTTTATATATTAGTCAAAATTATACCATATATAATTATGCCTTTTGATTGATGAACATACCTCTTTCTTTTCTATTTTATCCTTTTTTTTTTTTTTTTAAAGATGAATAAGTCATTTCATAATATCAGTATGATCAATGATGCAAATGAACAATGAAAACTATAAAATTATTCAGCAAAAAAAATAAAAACAATGAAAATTTCCAATTGGGGCGTGTGATTCACTTGGCAGATAAGGCAAGTAGTACTGGCATTTTAACGCCAGAACTACTTGTAACCGTTCAAGAACAGCTTTATACGCAATCTGGTGACGTGGCAGTCACGCAGCCTCTCTCTCTCTCTCTCTCTCTCTCTCTCTATGTAACAGTGTTACAAAATTAAAGTGGTGGACTTGACTTGGTATAGACCAAAAGAATGTAACGTACACGAGAAATTGTAACAATCACCTCAGTCCCTACTTGGTCTTTGTCTCTTGAGCCAACCAATCCCAGCTCGCCATGTCATAATGTGTCATAATTATGTCACTTTATATTAAGGTTAATTCTCCAAATTGTCCTTGATCATCATAATGTGGCTCACAATGATTAGTACAAAGCATTTTTGACCAAATTGGTTTTTTCATTTTGAAATAGACTTTCATTTTTTTATTTTTTTTTTTTTTTTTTTAAGATGAATAAGTCATTTCATAATATCAGTATGATCAACGATGGAAATGAACAATGAAAACTATAAAATTATTCAGCAAAAAAAAAAAAAAATGAAAATTTCCAATTGGGGCGTGTAATTCACTTGGCAGATAAGGCAAGTAGTACTGGCATTTTAACGCCAGAACTACTTGTAACCGTTCAAGAACAGCTTTATACGCAATCTGGTGACGTGGCAGTCACGCAGCCTCTCTCTCTCTCTCTCTCTATATGTAACAGTGTTACAAAATTAAAGTGGTGGACTTGACTTGGTATAGACCAAAAGAATGTAACGTACATGAGAAATTGTAACAATCACCTCAGTCCCTACTTGGTCTTTGTCTCTTGAGCCAACCAATCCCAGCTCGCCATGTCATAATGTGTCATAATTATGTCACTTTATATTAAGGTTAATTCTCCAAATTGTCCTTGATCATCATAATGTGTCTCACAATGATTAGTACAAAGCATTTTTGACCAAATTGGTTTTTTCATTTTGAAATAGACTTTCATTTTTTTATTTTTTGGCATTTCAAATTCTAACAAGCTACTAGTATTTAAGGATTGCATTAGAGTTAGGGAGTCATTTGGGAATTTACTAGCACTATAGCAAGGTGGCCTATAAAGAGGGTGGTGCATATTTCAGTTTTCTTGCTTCTTCTTCATTATCATCTTCTTAGTGTGAGAAAGAGAGATGGGAAATTGTCAAGCCATTGATGCAGCAACTCTAGTGGTTCAACACCCAAGTGGGAAAGTAGACACTTTTTATTGGCCTGTGAGTGCTAATGAGATCATGAAGATGAACCCTGGTCACTATGTTGCTCTTCTCATCTCCACCACTTTGTGTCAAACCAGTGACAAAGAAAACTGCCCAGTTAAGAATGAACACAACAATAACAACAACAACAACAACAACAACAGCAACAATCAGGTTCGTTTAACTAGGATAAAGCTGCTCCGTCCCACCGACACTCTTGTTCTTGGCCAAGTTTATAGACTCATCACTACTCAAGGTTTGTGATTTGTTTTAGTCTTTTTTCCTTTTACTTGTGACAAAAAGACTTTGTTTTGAGGTACTTTGTGCCTTAATCTGATATGGAAGTGCAATTTTCTTTGTGGGTTTTAGAGGTTATGAAAGGCTTGTGGGCAAAGAAGCAAGCAAAGATGAGGAAAAGCCACTCAGAATCAGCAGAGAAGCCAGGTTCTGATCAGCCAGAGACAGCAGCCAGAAGATCTGATGCAGAGAATGACAAACATGTAAAACTTCAAAAACAGTAATTTTTTTTGTTACAATATGTTGTCTTTACAATTTTGGTTGAGTTTAAGGTAGATTTTCCTTTCCTTAGCTAAGTTGAATAGAAGATAACTCAGATCCTCTAGTCAGCTTTGGTTCTAATTGAAGTTTTTCTAGTACATGCAACATAATTCAGACAAAATCACATTTAAAGGTAATAACTTTATTACTGGTTAATTTAGAACATTAGGGAATCTTAGAAGTTAGAACTAGATCAGTGAAAAATAGTAGGAAAGTCTTGAGCTTCCTTAACTCAAGCTAAATGATTCCATGAAGAATAATATGTGCTGTTGTATAAATCATGTGCTAATAATAATAATAATAATCCATTATTTCATTCTTGAATTATGTTGACTAATTATATCATTGGATTTCAGGTAACCAAACATGAGAGACACCGACCAAGGACAACCTCATCATCATCATCATCAACTAACTCTGCCACCACAGCCAGGTCAAGAACATGGCAACCATCGTTAAAAAGCATCTCAGAGGCTACGAGTTGACCATGTTTCCAACAATTTTAACAGGGTGTGTAAGAGACAGAGGAGCAGTGGATCAAAACTCATGTTCAATAGATCAAAACCTGTGAAGATCTTTTTGGATCATCTAGGAGGCCTATTGTAAGCTGAGTGATACAAAGTTTCTTTTTTTCAATTTCTGATCTGGGTAATGACTGCATAGTGGTGTATAGCAAAGGGGCACATATCCAACATCATTTGTAATTTAGTGTTGTTCTGAAAGAAATTAGACTTTCATGTTAGACAACTGCTCTAGTGTAATACTTGACTTGTTTCATTAACTTCACAATTTCCTAACTACTTAATTTTTTGAGACAATTCCTAATTTATTAGGTTCAAACCCTATTTCCACTTCACCTTCTACAAAAAAAGAAAAAGAAATTCCATCCGTTAAAAAAATAATGTATAAATCTTTGATAGAGTTATGTTCCTTTATTTATTTAATTAAATTCAATAGGTACAATAGTGGTGGAGGGACTAGTGGCAAATAAATTACAAGGTGCTTGGCAAAAAGAGTGTCAAATTAAATTTGTCAAATTTTTTTTCTTCTTCTATACAAAACAAAAATTCTACTCTAACCCAATTTAAGTATACATGTATGTGAAACTCCTATTTGGAGACTTGAGCCTCAGCTTTTGCTCCTCATACTTACAAATACTTAAGGTACGTTTGGTACACTGAATGAGGATTATGATGAGAATTGTAATCTTTATTACTATGAATAAAATATGTTGTAATGTAATAACTAAACCTATTCATTAGTTTGGTTGTGAGTTATAATATTAGAATGAAACTTAACATTTATTTTAGGAAATTTCTTACTCATACAATTATATCTCCTTAAAAATTGTTATTTTTAAATTTAAGAGAGATATGTGTTATTTTTTATGATTTTTTATTTTTATAATTGTTAGATGTATATGGAAAATTTATTTATTTGGAAATATATTAAGTTTTAAAATTATTACTCTTACTAAGGAATAACTAATACAACCTTTTAAAGATGAATAGTTATTTCTCATTTTGAAAAATAGTTATTCATAAGGAATGATTATTCATTGTAGTAAAAACATAACCAAACTAAAGAATAACTAAACCATAGGAATAACTATTACATTACAGCGTCTATTACAGTCTACCGAACATGCTTTGTGAAGTGACCATTACACTAAAGATATGCAATGGTAAATTCATCATTTTCTAACTGTTTTAAGCTTTTGAGATTATTAATAATTTAAAATTACTGTAACTACTTCCATAAGCTACCACTATAGTTACTATTAGTGGGTTTCAATCAACTACTGTTGCAAAATCCTCTGTAAAGGGAAAAAGCATCATGCATAAATGTACTTTTTGCTATGTTCATGTCTTGCTAAGTAATATTTCCAGCATTCGGTCAGCCTTGCATTAGGGGAAAAAAGAAGAAGAAAATACTTATGAATGAACCCAATAGCCAACAAACAATTTTAGAGTTGGGTCAGTTTGGTGCTGTGTTTTATTTCTGGTGTACGTACATTGAATCTACAATTTTTCAAGCCAAGAAAGTTCAAATTATTGCCTTCAAAGTCCAACTAATTAGAAATTAAAATTAGAGCTATTAAATACCATTAAATTGTCACCAACTCCCCATTTATGACAAAATAGATTCCATGAATGTGACTGAAAGAATTATGAAAAATGCAAATCTTGTTTTTAATTTATTCCCTCCATAGTAGTGAAAGCTCATCAGTAATAGTCTAAAAAGAAACAGCTCATGTAATCATGTCACTTAGTTTATGAGTATTTAGACTTTGGAAGAACAATAAATATGTCGTTTTTTTATGTTAATTGTCTTCTGTGAATCATTTAACAAGAACTTGTACAGTAATCAATATATTAAGTTTCAGATTGTCCCTTGAAGTTTCCAAAAGTAAAGTTTAGTACACATTCTGGTTTAAAAAATTAAGAGTGACAATGTCACATAAGCAATTTCATTTGATGGTATCTCTCATAAACCATAATGGAAGAAGATTCGGACAGTTCTTTATATATGTTGCCCGTGCAAGTCTATAAATATTGTTCTAGTGGCCATTTTGTGTTTGTCTATTAGAGAAACAAACAAATTTTTTTTGATACCAAGGTATGTACTATTTCATGATTCTATACATTTATATATATATATATATATAATATTTACTTCTTTTGTTTTAGCAGAACATATAATATTTACTTATTAAAACAACTTGAGTTAGTCCATCATTATATAAAGAAATAAATTCACACCTAACATTCATTGAAATAGGCTGAAACAACCTGAAATTTTTATTAAAAAACACTTCCTTGGATTAAATGTACTGACAGATATGGACAGAGACTGTATGGAATCTTTCACTTTGTGTTGAAGTCCAATAGGAAAGAAAAAGACTTGCATGGCTTAACTGATAAATTTCTGGCCGTCGAATAAGAAATCTGATTTAAAATCCGCTTATACTAAAAATCAATTAAAGTCTTCTACTAATACTAAAGAACACCCATGATGCAGCTATAGATTAAAATTCTATCGTAACTATTGAAAACTATTGAAAAAAAGGCTTTTTATCAGTAGATATATCAGCATTCCACTGCAGAAGGTTCTTCCTTAACCGAAATAGTTGAGCTTAAAAAGAGTTATAGAATACCTGCAATGATAATGTTTGTACGTTTTTTACTTTGAGATAGCCATCAGATTGACCTTTATTATTGCACGAGTAGAAGCGAATCTTCCTCACTACCCAATGCATGATTGGTTTTCTCTTTGGTGCCTAGAGCAAGACAGACCAAAGCTAGCAAAGCAAAAGATGGCTTTTTCTTTCTTTTTTGGATCTTTTAAAGATATTGCTCGATCCACTTTCGTAGATTGCTTTTATTGTGTAGTACAAATTGCATCCAGCTCACCATACCAAGCATTTTTTGTAAGAGCTATAATTTTTAGGTGCATTACGCATCTTCAGTTTCTGCTAAAGTACATAGAATACCTTCCATGCGGGCCATCAATTGTTTGCCCATTGTTCGGCAAATACAAAGTATCATATAAAATTTGTCTCTATTTTTGATTACTCATTAAAAATGACATCAATCAGATGCTTGAAGTTATGGAGAAGCATCTTCTTTTGAATGATATTGAAAAGCTTTGCTGTACCTAATTGAGCTGGCTGTATCAAACATTTAAATTTTAACCATAGTTTCATTTGGGGATAGCCTATTCACAGTTAAACTCTTTTAAAATAACATGACACTAGATACATGTTTAGTAATATATAATTTGAACCGTGAAATAGTTTCACATAGAGAAGATGCTAATACCATAGTTTGAGACCTTTAGTCTCTCAATACTTATCAAAGAGAACAACTTTTAACTTGAAGTGATGAATAGGAATAACTCCTTTTTCATTCTCGATAAGATCGTCCTTTTGCACCGTCCAAACACGACTGCAATCCTTTTTTTTTTTTGGTTGCGAAAGAATATCCGTATTATTATCTTTTATTTCGAAACTGCTTTGGCAAATAAAAGTGTTTCCTTCACAGCACTCCAGGATATGATCATCATCACTTGTTTGAAAGCTACTTCATATAGCCCGTGTTGCTTGCATTGGAAGAAAGATCAATACCACTGATCATAACAGGATCATGTTCCATGCTTCTTCAAAGGTGTGGAGAAGAGAACAATCTCTAACTATCATTCCTCTACAATAGACTTTGGAGACGGTCTTCAGAGCTGAATGACAATTATGGCATGTCCTTAGATACGTCACTATCAGAATCATAGCATAAACAATAATCACCAGCCCCTGATCATTTCTCTATATTCCTGAAATTCTTCGTCCTAACCCAAAATGAAGATCACTAAGGTGAATTTGTACTTTATATCCAGGATAGCCATTAGCACCCCATTTTTTAATGCTAGCATGCATTTGGTTGAAATGATGAGTGGATTCTTTGGAAATTGTGGAACTTTCAACAGGCTTTGATCATGAGGTTACATAAATTAAAGTAGATGGCAAATTTTTGATCAAATTAGATTCATGCAATAATGGGGTTGTAGGCAGTGAATGAGAGAGGTGGTGAAAGAGCATGAGATGAGAGTGATTGAGTGACAACTTGGGCATGACTTTGTTGAGCTGAGAGACTTCTAAAGCTGCTTTATTAGCATAGTTGAGAGCAAATATATATATCTTTGTAGAGTAGGGTGATCATTTGGGATTTGGTCTATTGTGTTGGAGATGGCCGGAGGTGTGGTTGATGAACAAGAAAGAGGGACAACTTTTGATTTTGAAGCGTGTAAAGAGAAAGTCGGTAGGCTGCGAACCTTTTGATCACAAGAATTTGGGGTTATTAAGCAATACGTAGAGGGGAGGGGACTGAGACAAATACTGATTTTGTGCTTAGGCTGGTCTGTGGTTTGATCATAAGAATGTTATTGCTGATACTACTAGCTCCTTGAACCCATTATATCTATTGGCTTGGATAGGGCTGTAAATAAATCTAGCTATTTATGAACAACTTGATGGGTTCAACTTATAAAAAATCTAGTTTAGTAAATAAGCTAAGCTCAAGCCCAGATATAGGCTTGATTAGTAAACAAGCCTTGTTCAAACATAACATTAATGTGTTCGTGAACATGAGATTCGATTTAAATATACGTAATATTATATTTTTATATGTATATTTGTCTAAAAATATATTTACATAAACTTGAAATTGGATTGTATAAGTTTGTAAATAGGTTCATATGATATCAAATTATTATTTGTATTTTATTGATAATAATATTAGTCCATTCCTATTAAAAATTCTTAGATTGGTGAAGGTGTAAAAAATTTTAGTCATAGCTTTTTTATAGATGGGAGAAGAATAAGTTAATCAAGTAACTCATGAACAAATTCGAGTTTATTTAATAATAAAATGAACCAATGTTGAACATGTAATCTTATCTGGTGTTGAACTTGAGCTCGACTCAGGTTCAAATTTCAAAATTAAATTAAATAAACAACTTTGAAGTTTTGATATTGGAATTGGTTCTGTTTGTTCACAACACCACTATTGGCTACCCATTAAACATATTATTGGTTATTCGCTAGAAATTAGGGGAGCGAAGTCATTCTAAAATGATATCCAGATAATTTATTTAGCAATATATATATATATATATATAAATGTAGGGACTCAATTTGGATTGGACCCAGAATATGAATGAGTTTTCAGCCCAACAAGCCCAAACAATAAATTTTTAGAGCATGGGTACAAGAACTAGTACCGTTTGACAGGAAATGTTATACTCATCTAGTAACAAGGGATATTTTAGGTTGATTCAATGAGAAAAACTCTCTTTGGCTCTGTTTCAGTCCATCTCTCCTTTATTTTTTTTTTTTATGGAATCCCCCCTTCTCTCTCATTCGTTTCTATGTTATATACTCCGTTCTCTCCTCCATTTCCATCGTACACGTGTAGTTCTTATCTTAGGAGCCCCTTTCTGTCCCATCCAGCACCTACCAGAACTTTTGCTCAGTGGCCATAAAACTGCTTAGTCACTGTTCAGGTATCACCTCCACATTAATGCGGTCAGAGGGTTAGCTGGAAAGCATTTAATGTGGAGGTGATGGCCTGGAAAGATATTTGTTACCTTCCCCGACTCCTCCTTAGGTTTATACCCACTTTCCAGTTCAGATACAACTTTGCGGAGTCTCCTGAATAAAATGAAAGTTACATTCACCTCGAACTTTGGTGTCTTCGGACGTGCGTTATGCCGCTATATACAATATCCACTCCTTTCTCCTATATTATCCATTTAATAATAATAAAATTTTTAAGCTATCCTCGGATAACTAAGCGTCCTTGGATTGGGCCGTTGGGCCCCAAGCCCACTTCTGAGGATTACTATATCTTTTTAACTAACAGGCCCCACAATAAATATTTGCCAATAAAGGCCAAGGAAAAAAAAAAGTTTTTGTTTAATTATTTAGTACACCTAAAATGAAATATTTTCACGGGAAAAAACTTTTGGTACATATGATTATATGACTAATATTAATATATGATCTTGAAATTATTTTAGAAAATAAATTATATATTATATTTCTTTAAAAAAATTATATATTATATCTCACTACAAAATAATTGTATATTGATTATCAAAAACAAAATAATTGTATATTATTCTCGTGCATCGGTCTGGGACTAGTTCCATTAATACGTCATCAATCATTTTGAAATTTCATTATTATCATGTACACATTATGAATACATGATATTTAAAAAAAAAAGAAAGAAAAAAGAAAAAAGAAAAAAGAAGAAGAATTGTTAAAAAGAGAGAGGGAGGATCATTTTCAAAAGTCACACATTCACTTTAGTGACTGGTTCCAACTTTCTCAATGGACAATGGCTCCTTCATCTGCTAAGAAAGAAGACTACACGATGTCCCGGTTCCCTGACTGGTGGCAGACAATGTATTGGGTGCGTCCAGCAATACCCATCAGGGACTAACCTTTAATTTGGAGGCCCCAACATCAAATTATCAACTCTTCAGAGCTTTATAGCATTTAGCATCCATTCAATTGACAAAAGCCTGAAAAATCTCTTTGGCCCAACAGAATAATCATCCCCTCCCATGTGAGCAGTTCCATTCTGTAAAATTCCAACAAGAACTAATTCCAAACAAACTATAGTTTTTGTTTAATTATTTAGTACACCTAAAATGAAATATTTTCACGGGAAAAAACTTTTGGTACATATGATTATATGACTAATATTAATATATGATCTTGAAATTATTTTAGAAAATAAATTATATATTATATTTCTTTAAAAAAATTATATATTATATCTCACTACAAAATAATTGTATATTGATTATCAAAAACAAAATAATTGTATATTATTCTCGTGCATCGGTCTGGGACTAGTTCCATTAATACGTCATCAATCATTTTGAAATTTCATTATTATCATGTACACATTATGAATACATGATATTTAAAAAAAAAAGAAAGAAAAAAGAAAAAAGAAAAAAGAAGAAGAATTGTTAAAAAGAGAGAGGGAGGATCATTTTCAAAAGTCACACATTCACTTTAGTGACTGGTTCCAACTTTCTCAATGGACAATGGCTCCTTCATCTGCTAAGAAAGAAGACTACACGATGTCCCGGTTCCCTGACTGGTGGCAGACAATGTATTGGGTGCGTCCAGCAATACCCATCAGGGACTAACCTTTAATTTGGAGGCCCCAACATCAAATTATCAACTCTTCAGAGCTTTATAGCATTTAGCATCCATTCAATTGACAAAAGCCTGAAAAATCTCTTTGGCCCAACAGAATAATCATCCCCTCCCATGTGAGCAGTTCCATTCTGTAAAATTCCAACAAGAACTAATTCCAAACAAACTACAAGCAAGTTTTGTTTACATATTGATATGTCAACATCCAACATTAACTTTTTGTATTCAGAAACCTAGTCCAAGCATCAAAATTTTGGAATTAAACAAAGTCATTTGAGGATAATGTACAATAAAAAGGCCATCTATTTATATAATAACTCAAAAAACTATGGTACGGATTCTTTACAAATGCAATAATTATCTCATGCATTAGATGTATGCATCCCCCTCTCATAGCATGTGGACACACTGTGAGAGAGAAGATCGGATATACACCATGGTGCGAAAATGGATCCATGTATTGTATAATTTGTGTTCGATGATCAGCCCATAGACTTCTGAGATGGTCTTCAGAGCTGAAAGACAATTATGGCATGTCATTAGATACGTCACTATCAGAATTCAGAATCATAGCATAAACAATAATCACTAGCCCCTGATCATTTCTCTATATTCCTGAAATTCTTGGTCCTAACACAAAGTGAAGATCACTAAGGTGAATTTGTACTTTATATCCAGTATAGCCATTAGCACCCCATTTTTTAATGCTAGCATGCATTTGATCGAAATGATGAGTGGATTCTTTCGAAATTGTGAAACTTTGAACAGGCTTTGATCATGAGGTTACATAAATTACACTAGATGGCAAAACTTTGATCAAATAAGATTCATGCAATAATGGGGTTGTAGGCAGAAAATGAGAGAGGTGGTGAAAGAGCATGAGATGAGAGTGATTTCAGATTTGAGTGACAATTTGGGCATGACTTGGTTGAGCTGAGAGAGTTCTAAAGCTGCTTTATTAGCATGTTATTGAAAGCAAATATATCTTTGTAGAGTTGGGTGATCATTTGGGATTTGGTTGATTGTGTTGGATATGGCGGGAGATGTTGTTGATGAACAAGAAAGAGGGACAACTTTTGAATTCGAAGCGTGTAAAAAGAGAAAGTGGGTAGGCTGCGAACCTTTTGATAAAAAGTAGTTTGGGTTATTAAGCAATACATGATGGGGAGGGGACTGTAACAAATACTGATTTTGTGCTTAGGCTAGTCTGTGCCCAGGTTCGATCATAAGAATGTTATTGCTGGCTTTGCTGCTACTACTAGCTCCTTGAACCCATGATATCTATTAGCTATTGGCTGGGGCCGTAAGTTGATTAAGAGCTCGAGTTCAACTCATGAAAGAGCTTGTTTAGCAAAAAAGCCAAAATTAAGCCCAAATTTAGGCTTAAATAAGTCAAACTCAAACATAATACCATGTTCGTGAACATGAAACTTGATTTAATTATACATAATATTATACCAGTATACTTTTATATATATATTTATCTAAAAATATATTTACATAGGCTTGAAATTGGATAGTATAAATTTGTAAATAGGTTTATATGATGTCAAATGATTATTTGTAGTTTATTGATAATATAATTAGTCCATTCATCCATAGATTTGTAAAGGTGTAAAAAATTTTAGTCATAATTTTTCTATTCATAAGAAAAGAATAAATTAATCAAGTAACTTGTGAACAAGCTTAAGCTTGTTTGATAATAAAATGAACCAAGCTTGAACATGTAATTTTGTTTGGTGATAAGTTTAAACTCAACTTGTGTCATATTCGAAATAAAATTAAATAAACAAATTTGAACTTTTAATACTGGACTCGGCTTGGCTTGTTCACAGTCCTACTATTTGATACCTATTAAACATGTGATTATTGATCATTCGCTAAAAATTAGAGGAGCCAAGTCATTCTGAAATGATAGCCAGATAATTTATTTAGCATATATAAATAAATTCTTGTCTAGAAAGGGCAAGATAAAAAAGAGTTTGTATTTTTGTTTTTTTTTTTAAATTAATAGTTTAATACACCTAAAATGAAATATTCCTATGAGAAAAATATATATATTTCTTTATAAATGACTAATATTAATATATGATCTCACTATAAAATAATTATATATTGGAGCCTAACGCATTTGATTTCATAATGAACACATGATTTTTTTTTCTCATCGTCAATATTTTTGAAATTTCATTATTATCATGTACACACTATTAATACATTATGAGAGTAAATCTGTTAGTCTTAAAATAATAATAGAATGTCTAATATCTTACAAACATGATATTTGTAAAAAAAATAATTGTTAAAAAGAGAGAGGGAGGATCATTTTCAAAAGTCACACATTCACTTCAGTGACTGGTTTGAACTTTCTCAATGTTTTCTTCATCTGCTAAAAAAGAAGACTACAAGGTGTCCCGGTTCCCTGACTGGTGGCAGACAATGTATTGGGTGCGTCCAGCAATACCCATCAGAGACCAGCCTTTAATTTGGAGGCCTCAACATCAAAATTATTACCCCTTCAGAGCTTTATAGCATTTAGCGTCCATTCAATTGACAAAAGCCTGAAAAATCTCTTTGGCCCAACAGAATAATCATCCCCTCCCATGTGAGTAGTTCCATTCTGTAAAATTCCAACAAGAACCAATTCCAAACAAACTACAAGCAAGTTTTGTTTACATATTGATATGTCAACATCCAACATTAACTTTTGGTATTCAGAAACCTAGTCCAAGCATCAAAATTTTGGAATTAAACAAAGTCATTTGAGGATAATGTACAATAAAAGGCCGTCTATGTGTATAATAATTCAAAAATTATGTTACGGATTCTTTACAAAATGCAATAATTATCTTATGCATAAGATGTATGCATCCTGCTCTCATAGCGCGTGGACACGCTATGAGAGAGAAGATCGGATATGGACCATGGTGCGAAAATGGATCCATGAATTGTATTAGATGATCAGCCCATTTTCTTATATATAAGAAAGGGTCACAGCTTTCGGTATGCGTCTGAAGATTCATAAATGTAAAGGCCCAGCAGCGTTTGAAGAGAAACACCAAAGATGACAAATACAAAAATTAAGTCCATACCAAGGAACAGAGACACTGTAGCCATAGAAAATGAAGCCACACCAAGCTTTAAATCAAAGACGAAAAACAGGAAAATTGGGCTTGCCAAATGGTTTGTAAAACGAACTAAACACAACTCTACATAGGAACTATTCAAAGCTCACACTCAAAATCAGCAACATACTGCAACTCTACCAAAGACTTAATACCTTATTAACACATTACACATATCGAAATTCTAAAATCTCTTCTTGTATGCTATAACAGTTGCATCTCAAGTCTTGCTTAGAACCCACCATCCGTGTGATATCATGTTATAATATGAAAACTTTCATAATACTATTCTGCTGCTGCATTCTCAGCTACAGCTACAGCTACCACCGTAACTTGTTCATTCTTGCCATTGCCAAGTTGGCTGAAGTTTCCCTTCTGCTTGAATAGTTGGGTGTGGTGGTGCTTACAATACAAACGATGTTCATGGGCTACATAGTTTGATGGGCTGATCACACAGCCTCCATGAGTGCACCTGAAACAAGACTTATGATATGATTCACCATCAACTGCCACCTGTAAAAAAAGGAAAAAGAAAAAAAGGCACTCAGGGTAATGTACCAAGAAACTACATTATTTTCAACATGCACATGAACATCGAAACTCTCTCTCTCTCATAGATATGCACACACACAAACACAAACACTCTTTTTGAATCTTTAAGGCTGATTTAACAATTTCACGAGGGTTTATCTTCAGTCAATAGTATCTTCTCACATTGGAAATTTTTGTTTAATCGCTTTGGGTTGTGGTTTACTAATAACTTCATAATTTTCCACCAAAAGAAATAATAAAAAAAAAAAGGCTAATTTTTTCGCTTACATTCTTCAATAGTGGGAGAAATTCAAACAGGAGTACCAACTTAAATCTTTGAGTGTGCCTAAATTTTGTCACTCATACTGTAGATATCAAGTAATCAGGGCATCTGATTGATGTACAAGTTGTACCAGTTGTCCACATCTCAGGGAAACTATTATGGATTCTCATATTTAAAATTTTTTAGGTACCTCCATCTATCTGATATCATTGTAATAACTGCTAATTGATCCAGAGAAGTGGCATGTAGTTAGAAATATTTTTTTCAGACCAGGTGATTGCATTTAAACTACAACTACAATAATTTCTACTCCATTATTACAAATGAGAGCTAATTGCAAGAGGATATTGCTTTCAAATTAAAGTTCCCTTTAAGTACAACAAAGAGTAGTGAAGCATAGATGTCAATTTGTGAAAATATTATGTAGCAAATGTCAAATAAGCAGCTTGTAAATAGCCATTTCACACATTGTTCAAATTTTAAAGCTTTTAATCTATCTTTTATCTCTCAAACACGCTTCTCTATGGCGTTCTATTCTTCACTATAATCTTACTTTCCGATTACACTTTTTTTTTTCTTACAGGACCAGAAAAAATGTAAAGTTTATTTGGACCTCTTCATAGCTGGGAAAACAGAATTACTTATTTGTTTTTCTGTTTGAGGACACCTGGTGGTTGACCATGACCTAGCAGTTTCTGGGGCTCCCATTAGACAGGTGCAGATGCCACAAAGTGACACTGCTTAAAGTAATTTGTGAGCAAATACTAAGATTAAAAAATAAATGTTATATTCTGACTACTTGAAAGGTACTTCAAAATGGATTGGTTTACACATTTGAAGCTCAGTGTAACAGTCAAATGAGAGCATGAAAGGTACTCAAATTGAGGACAATAACTTTCATGCTCCTTAAAACTAATAAAATTTAATAAATAAATAACTTATGAAGAGCTCAACAATTGTATACTATAGTTTATCTCAAACAAACAAAATTGATTCAAAATCACGATAAAAAGGCAGTCCCTTTATATTGAGTATTGTATAAGTAACTCCTGTCAACCTATTCCATAGGTAGAGAATGATGTGGTTCAAATTGAAGCTATAAAGGGCAATGCCATAAGAAAGACAATTACAACTAGTGAGAGAAGACAACCTAAGCCTAGCCAGATAACATGGCCATGCTTGATGCTAACAGGAAAAAAGACTTGAGTAGCCAAGTAAAATCAATTTTGTCCAATGATGAAGGTTGGTTGTTGATTTGTCATGACTGAATTCACAGACATAATAGGTCATTTTGTGCCATAACTAACACACAATAGGTTCTATAACCATTCAGCACAATAAAAGGCAGGGATGGTGTTGTGTGCATGCACATGCGAGTGTGTGGACACTAGGAACTGCACAAGAGAAGAGCAAATATTTAAAAAAACCACAGCAAAAAAATCCCAAGTTTTAGCAAAACCCCACTTGGACAGGTTCCAAACATAGTGCTGCTTTTCACTCATCCTTCAGGGGATTACACCTAAAATAGAGGGCCCTAGATGAAGCTCTATCAGTCTAGTCACCAAATGAAATTGTGAAAGAAGCAAATTCCCCAATCCAAAAGATGCTTAAATCTATCAGTCTAGTCACCAAATGAAATTTTGATAGAAGCAAATTCCCCAATGCAAAAGATGCTGACAGTTTCTTTTACCATTTTTTGTTTTTCTTTGAAATGATGCAAGTCAAAAGGGCCTTCTCACTTAAGATTGGCCACTTCACACAATAATTTGTAAGGTCATTCAGGCCCTTCTCGAGTAAAGGTCACTCAGACCATAACATAAAATTTTCTGCTGAAAATTTTACATGAAAGGAATAGAACATTTCCTATTGTCTTGAATTTAGATTCGAGCTGCTTGCTCAAACTCTACTGTTCAATAAGATAAATATAATCCAAAAAACTCTCAAGCTTCCCCACCCAAGATAATAAATCAAGTTTACAAAAGTTGATTCATATGGCTTTATTAGCAGTTTAATCCATTCTTCAGGAAGCATGCCAAAAAAGTTTGTCAAATCTAACGGTTCTAAACATCACACGCACACACATCATGGCAAAAATGCAAACAAGTAACAACCATGAAACCATCAACTCATTAGCAAAAGGTTTAAAGTCAAACAAATAAGAGTAATAATTTTTGTAAAGTACAAATGGCCGGCTGTAATTAAAGCAATATCATTTTCAATTGGGTATACCACCGGTACCACTTTTATTTTCCACCAATCACAATAGGCCATATCAACAGTTGTGAAAAAAGTTGTAGAAAGATGTCCCTAGACTTTCTGAACAAAAACAATTATCATAATACAATGTCTCAGATTTAGGTTTTATCAATTGCATACTAGATTTACTCTCGCTCCTTTTTTTTATTTTTATTTTTATTTTTTAACGGCTAATTGACACACACCAAATGGGTCTAGAACCCAAGACCTCCCCCTCCCCCTTGCTCTTATAAGAGCAGGAGATACCATTTGAGTTAAAGCACATTGGTAATTAACTCTTGTACTCCATACTGGATTAAATTTGGAATTGGCCAAAATATCACAAACTTTTAGCTTAGGTGCAGGAATCTAGCATGCTAGATGGTGCTACCAATAGAGAATGCTATTTTCTGTTTCTTGCTATGGAGCTTATATAACTTGTAATGCGCGACTGCCTATGTAATTATACAAATGTAGTAAGCTCTTACAGAAAAAGAATAGGATTGCAAATGCAAAAATAAGTTCAAACTTGGATCTTACCAGATTACTTGGGCATATTGGCAATCAATATAAGGGAAAATACAGAGGAGGAGAAAGGGGATGTTCAGTTCCTTCTCATACCATGGACAGAACAATTATTAAATAGAAACAATCATAATATAGAGAAGCTAGAACCAGCTGGTACACTTCCTACGTCCTTCAAATGTTTGGAGTTCTTAGGAGAAAAACCACTCTCTCTTTCTCTCTCTCTCTTTCTCTCTGTGTGTATATATATATATATATATATCAGTGTGTGTTGTGACCAGTCAATGGAAAAGCAGTTCCTAAGATGACGAACATCCAAATGCTGAGGTGAACAGAATTATAAATAAATTTACAATTAAATATGAGATATGCTATTAGTGTTCCAAACTTCCTATTGCTGAAGACAGAGAAATAACAACCATTAACCTTTAACAGGTAAGAAGGCAAAAGAGCCGAATAAGACAAAAATAGCATTCGTGTAATCCTTATATAATTCTAGAAGTTAGTAAGAGCAAATGATGAAAATGGTAAAGTTAGTTATCTAATGACCTAAGGCATCATCTGTTGGCTAGTTAAAAGATATGTCACTCTTGATCTAAAAAATGAGATACTGCAGAAATATGAAATTTGAAGTTCTATTAATCATTGTAATAAGCTACAAAAGTTTTACATGATTCCTCTTTATTGCTGAACAAGCCAAGAATTGATCCCAAGATTCAAGCACTTCAAGAATGAGCAATTAATTAATGTCATGAAATTGGAGTAATACTTGAACAATGTATCTATATGGCAGATAAATCTACTGGCAGATTGACAGTGAGTTTAATCTTTATTCCATTCATTTTGTCTTTAATTTCAGCTATTTGGAAGTGCTAAGAGATTGTGGTTGAGTCACAACCAGGAGATAACTTCTAGATACTTATACGGCAGAGAAGAATATAAATAATGATTATTGCACTGAAGAACAAGTGATTCGAAGAGTTATTTTTTATGTTAGGCAGATTATCTTGGTGTAGAATGTGGAAAAAACCATCCAAAACAGGACCTTTTGTAGCACTTGGAGAATCCCTATTTTGTGCTTGATCCATGATCTGGTCTGGTGTTGCTTAGTTAATCTCTGGTTGTTGTCTTATCCAAGTTGTGGTCCTGTTCATGTTGTATTTTTCTGGTTATGGCTTGTGTTGTATTCTAGTTTGATGCATAAGCAGTGTGCTTTACGGGTTTTGTTTCTGAGTAATTAATTATCATTCATCAAAAAAAAAAAAAAAAACTGCAGTCATTCATTGAGGCAGTCATCTTAGGCTCATAAATTTAATACCTCGTTCATGTCTGATTCTCTATAGATGAAAATAGAGCTAAATAATTTAAATTGACACTTCCATTTAAAGCATGGTTTCCTGGGGGCTTCTACTTATTAACATTCTGAATAAACTCTCTAAATTTTTATTTATTTCTGAATTACATTCAAATTTTCAAAGAACAAATTCAAACCTACTTTACCGCTTATAATTCCTTGACCATTCAAAATATAGTAAATCTTATTTGATCCAAATTTTATATCAAAATATAGTCCAATTGAACCCATTTATGCAACACAGAACTAGCCAATTTCTTAACAAGTGAAATCATGAATAAAGTTAGGATTGTAAATAGAGAACTAAATATAGCAATCATCATTAATATTCACAATCAGAACAACAATCATCAAGATGCATGAACCCATCATGAAGCAAACACAGCCAACCCATTTAACATAATAAAATATTTCCAAGTACTCCATATAAGTTCATGTCTTCATGATCATAATCCTTAAACAAAACCCAGATATAAGAAGATCCAGAACCAAGTACAGAAGTGACAAAACAAAGACTTGCATTTGTACATACATATAAAATCAAATAGAAAAAGCCAAAGAGCACTATAAAAACCATGAAACTTCAATGCCAAAGAAGTGTACTCTGTACCCCATGTGTCCCAATGTTCAAAAGACTCATCTTTATGGTTATTACCTTAAGGGTACCCTTACAGTGGTGACATCTGAAGCAAGCCTTGTGGTAGACCTTGCTATCAGCAGTAAGCTGATCAACCAAGTACATAGTTTTCTCACATGCCTTGCACTTTTGGGTAGTCCCTGCAGTTGAATATTAGCTCTAATACCATGTTGAATATTAGCTTTGACGCCATGTTAAATGGAGAATATTATCAAACGCAATGTGTTATACCATGTTGTGTATGCTAGAGTGGATGCGGAAGAGGAAGCATAGAATAGGAACATCAAGAACACGAGGGTTACGTGGTTCAGCCTTGACGGCCTACATCCTCGGAGGAATCCCTTAAGGGCTACATCTATATTGTATAGGAGTGTAGTACAATAACCTGTGTTATAATGAACCCTAACATGAGTATATATAGGACTAAACCCTAGACTACTAGTACAAGTAGGACTGGGCTTGGACCTATTACATTGGGCTAATATCTGTCTAATATATATCTCTAACACCCTCCCTCAAACTCAAGGCGGAAGCTCGATGAAGGCTTGAGGTTGGATAAGCATAAGAAGATCACTTGGAGATGCCTTGAAGAATGCCTTTGAAGAAACCACAATGAAGAATGTACCAATTGACCAATTTCGGAGCTTCAAATGAAGAAACGGAGTCCAAAATTGGAATGTACGCGAAAAACTGAGCAAGATAGGCCCTTTTGGAAATTTTGACTTTTGGTCAAAGGTCAACGCAAAAAGTCAAAGTCAACTGGTCCAGGGTCAAAGTCAACAGATACCAATTGACCAATTTCGGAGCTTCAAATGAAGAAACGGAGTCCAAAATTGGAATGTACGCGAAAAACTGAGCAAGATAGGCCCTTTTGGAAATTTTGACTTTTGGTCAAAGGTCAACGCAAAAAGTCAAAGTCAACTGGTCCAGGGTCAAAGTCAACAGATACTGGTCTGGGTTGGTTCCGGGTTTCCGGGTCGGGTCACGGATCAGGCAGCAGAGCCGCTGACGTCATCCTATGACGTGTCGCTGACGTGGAGTAGGGCTGATGTGGCAACGACTTGCGTGGCGCTGACGTGTCAAGATGACGTCAGCATCAAACTTCAGGCGCGTGTGGCGCGTGACGTTATTCCACCGGCGCGTGGAGAACTCCGGTAGGCGCGTGAGAGCGCGTGCGACGGAGATTGGTGCTCGGACTTCGGGGTTTGGCAGATCGGCGAGCTACGAGGCCGTCATGGTGGCGCGTGTTGCCGCAGAAGGATCTGCTCCTGAGGAATCCGAGGCAGCGCGTGAGCTACAACGGAAGCGCGTGGTGGCGCGTGAGACTGCCGTTGGTGGCCTTGTTTCTGGGTTTTTGTCGTGGGAGGTCGTGTAGCACGTCTGTGGTATTGGTTTCATCAGGCGAGGCATGGATTTGCACAGATCTGAAAAGTTAAGCCACGGCTTGCTTGGTTGTTGGATTTTGACACAGCACAGAGCCATGGTGGCTGCAAGATGCCGTGGAGTCTAGATCCGGCAGACAAGCATGTGTGACTTTTGATGGTGGTGTGCACGTGAGAATCTTCTTTGCTTACTAGAGATGTTTGTTTGATGCCAAGAACGAAGTTTGGCTTTGATAATATTCTCCATTTAACATGGCGTCAAAGCTAATATTCAACATGGTATCAGAGCTAATATTCAACTCTAACACCTGCAAATGTTGCCATTCCCAAAAATCTTCCAAACCCAGAAATCTAATAAAATTCCAAAACAACAACAACAAAAATATGAACAATATTGGAAACTGTCCTAATTTGATGACTTTGTCTCCTTCAAACTCTTTATTGTCTCTTTCAAACTCTCTAGTCTGAGATTTACAGCTAAGAACATGTCAGAGGAAACCAAACCAACTCACTAGTAGTGGGTCTTTGTTTAGACTTTAGGCATATACAAACTGCCAGCTGTGCATACCATTTGGACCAAACTATTTTAAATTACGATTGTGCCCTCAGGAAGGTCAGGTGTCTTCGTACAGTTTTTCACTAGAGAACAGTGAATTAATGCCTTCTATGACCAGAAGAGTAAGTATATAAAGTTGGTGTATTTAGTACATTTTGCGATTTTCTACGTGGTGGGATTTTTTGTCCTCTTCTCTTGAATGAGCATGTCCTTAAGCATCTCCACATAGGCATATGAAAGGTACATTTTTTTTTTTCCTTTTATAGTAATAATGCATTAATGCTACCAATAGACTATAAAGTAACCTCTTTTTTTCCCTTTTCTTTTTTTGCAATAGGTGAGATGGGAGATCAGTGGTGGTTCTAGAAATTTTTTTGAGAATAGTCGTTAAGAAACTTAAATTATACATGATAAGTAAAATTATAGCATACAAGGCACTCTAAATCTAACTCGTCGGCTTTGCTTGTAATATGGAGCCTACAACTTAAGTTGACGGGATAAGTTAGGTTGGAAAGATGAAGACCCTAAAGCTAACAGACATATTTGATAAGGGTGTGAAAGGAAGTCTGCGAATCACACCAAAGGGGCTGACACCATCAAAAAGCTGATGCCGATAGGGCTGAAGGGGATAAGATAAGCTGACGGTTCTAGTGTAACCTTGGCTTGGCCACCACGCATGAGTATATAAGGAAATGACTTGTATCCCAAGCTCAATGTTAGTCTCCTACAAGGAAAGGATTCCGCAATATACGCTCATAAGGATTCTTATAAGGAAATGACTTCTAGCCCAAGGAAGAGATGGTCAACCCTTTACCACTATAAAAGCCCCAATACCCTCACAAATCAAAGTACGCATAATTAACCTCTCTCTAGCACTCTAGAGTTGTAAGAAGTTCTAATTTGACTTTCGGAGGGTATTTGGCCGGCACCATACCGGTGCTGTTTGTTAGGTTTTCTCTTTTTGTTGTGCAGGTGATACTTCGAGTGTGTGGCTCACTGGTGATATTTTCAGCATCATCAATACAAAATTTAATAAAAAGAGAACTTCATAGATTAACAAAAAAAAAAAAATAAATAAAAATACACATGCAAATACATAAAGTCTTACAATTTCCTTCTATGAATTTTTTTATTTTGAAATCGTTACATAAAAGTCTCATTATCAATATTGCAAACTACATCTTTTTTGTCTTTTTTTAAATTTTAGTTAAATAAAAATTTTCTTGCACTTTTTTTTATTTTATTTTTTTATATATAAGGACTTAAATATATTGTTAAGAGGACTAAAGTTTAAGGACAAAATTTGGCTACAAACTAAGTTGTTGCACAAGGTTACAACTCTCGCTAAACAAATTAACATTGCTATATATTCTGCAAATCTTGAATTATATGTTCTCTATATTCTTTAAACACATGTCAAGTTTCATGTCAATTGAATGTTATTTACTATTCGATTCATAAACTTATTTTTATGTATAATTTTAGACTATAAAAACTCGAAATTTAAACATTTGATTGATGACATAGTTATTGATATTTGATCTTCTTAAAATTTTGCAAATATGGAGGATATAAGAAGAAAACGTAATTAAATAGTGGATTTGTTAAAATTTATAATTAATAAAAAAAATTGAATGGAGTTGTAATCTAAGCTTACAACTAAGTTTGTTGCCAAATTCGTCCAAAGTTTAGTTATGTTGGGCCTAAAAAAATTTTGGGGTTGTCACAAAAAATTTTTAAGGATAAAAAAATCATAAATTTTTAAAATTTATACATAATAATAATAATTTTTTCCTGGCTAGGGTGGTCTTGTGACCACCCTAGACTTTATGTAGAGCTGCCAATGTGGGAGACTGTGATTAATGCACATGTAAATGTCACTTACATCATCATCTTTATTGTATATCAATCGAAATCTATCACCTCCATATTTGTGAAATTTGTTATGTAAGATTAAAGAAAAAAGAATAATATATCCAGGTTAAAAAGTATGGTATTACCATATTTGATGTTGGTAGAGTCTTGGAGGTTTTGAAAAAGCTCAACCCAACACCCAATTCAATATGTTGCTTTAATAGTTGAATCGCTCAATCTATTTGAAAATCAATATCATATTTGTGTGCTTTGGTGAGGCTCTGCAAGGCAAAGTGAGCTAGACAATAATTTAATTGGGAAAACAAACTCTAATATATTATTTCTGGAGCTTTGGACGGTAAAACCCAAACACCCTTAGACTTTAAGTTTGCAATTTAGCTTTTTTTTAGAACTTAAAAAATTGTAATTAACTTTTTTTTAATATTTTTTTTTTATGCAAGATAGAAATTCTAATATAACTTAATTTAAGTATATATGTACGTCTAGCCTAATATAAATCTATATGTGTCCCTCATAGGTAGAGACTTGAACTCTAATTTTTGTCCCTTCACACTCTATAAGCACTTATACTTGTAGAGTAACCATCACGTAAAAGGTGGGACTGTAATTAAGTTTTGTTAATAAAATGAAAAAGTAAAAAAATTATATTTTATTAATTAACCAAAGCTATTAGTAAAATTTTTCAAAAGCCAACAATTGGGCTTTGCACAAGTTGATGCAGTGTCTTGAACGCGCCTCAGATGGAGTGGATAAGCAAAGAAATAGTATATACACACCTCAAGGCTAGTCCAGGTACGTAAAATAAAGTAAAAAAATAAATTTTGTAAAATTCTGTAGAGGCATTCTGTTTTTGGGTTATTGAAGTTTGAACCCCAAAAATTCCGTGTTTGGTCATGAACTCATGGTGAGTTGATGAATCATTTTCAATTTTTAATTTTGTCATTATTATTAAATTCTTCGACAATTCTCTCCAGAGTCAGTGTACGCACCATTTACAGCTCATCTCCAATCATGGTCCTTATATTTAGGATCCGTTTAAATATAGTTTATTTTGCTGAAAACTGAAAACTAAAATCACTATAACAAAATAATTTTTAAATAGGTAAATAGTATCGTGGGAGTGAGACCAATTTTTAATATTTTTTCTGAATAAAGTGATTGTGGATCTCGTGAACAGTAACTTTGTCCCTTGAAACACATGCAGTAGAAGAAGGAAAAAAGAAGAAGAAGAGAAAAACGCAAATGCAAAACACAAAAACGCCAGATCCAAACGCTACCTTTTTTTTTTTTTTTTTTTTTACGAGGTGGGTGAAGAAGTTTTAATTTTTAGCTCCCGCTGCTTTTTTAAGAACAATTTATTTAATTGAAATTAAATTTTTTTTTTATTAAAAATTCTGTAAATAAAGTTAATAATTAGCTGAAATAGTATAATGTGACTCATAGTACCAAAAAATGCAATAGAATCCATAAATATTAATAAAAATAAACTAAATAGTAGTAAAAATAAAATAAATAGTAAACAAACAAAAAAAACCTATTTTCAGCCAATACCAAACACAACTTAAGATTTTTCCATCCTCCTCCTTCTTTTCTCTATCTCTCTCTCTCTAACATTTTGTTTGAGGATACCAATTTTTTACACAATTTTTTAAAATGATAGGCTATGACCTGTGGAGATAGTATATCTTGTACCCGGCATATATGCCGGGTACAAGATATAAAAATCGGTGACCTGTGAGTAATAAAAAATAGCTTTCGTATGAAATTATCCAATTTCTTCACAACTTTTTAAACAATAGCTTTTGTATGAAATTAGCCAATTTCTTTACAACTTTTTAAAGTAAGGGTATTTATATGAGTCCGTGAAATTTTTTTTTGACTATTTTAGCAAAAAAACTTATTTATTTATTTACATACTTACTTTTCAAAACACCCCACATTAGATGATTTATTTTACACTATATTACATTAAAATGTCAATTTTTCTTAATTGTTAATTTTTCTTCACACATAATAACCATCACCCACTCTCTTCCTTCAGGCTCAGAGTATGTAAAGAAAGAGTAAAAAAGTATATACAAAGTAAACAGTGTCAGTATAAATTTACACAATTACTATAGCAATTTTGTAAATTTACATATTTTTAACTTGATTGATTTGGGTGATTTTGGAGATTGAGTATGTAGAATTGATACATTTTTATATTTTGCATTATTTGATGCAAATGCTCAAATAAGGTATGAATAGTGAATAATTGCTTTATATGAACCTATCTCTTTTATTTTCACCACTTATGACTTGCTATTTTAACAATCTGTGAACAAAGTTTTCATTTAATTTTTTTTGAAGTTAACGTTTAAGATGATGATCAGTTGTTAATTAGTTATGTACTATTATATTGTAATTTTTTTTTTGAGAAACCTATTATATTGTAATTTGGTTTGTACGTGTAATGTAAGAGTAATTGACAGTACATTCATTTCTTATATTATCTTTATGACTGTACATAGAATACAGAACCAACCTTTCATAAAACCATCACTAAATTTAGTGTCACCCAATTGTTCTTTTTAAATTGGTGCTTGGTTGACTGCTAAGATAATTAATAAATAAAAATAGTCATGTTAATAGATGTCTTTAAGAAAATTTTTAATAAACCATATTAAGAAAGTTTTAACATCATTTTCATAAAAAATATAAAAAACTGTTAGAAAAATTAATTACTTTATCATTTTCTCACAGAATATTTTTAAAAATAGTTCCTAAAATAATATCTTTGAGGCATTTGTTATCGTTTCCCATAAAAACGATGGCAAAATTTGCCAAATATTAGATTTTTAGAAATTTTTTTGCAAAAACGTATGCAGAAGAAACTTTTTAGTAAGTTAGACTGTTTAAAAAAAAAAGTGAAAATCCAGTTTAAGAAACTCGAGTTCTGTTCAAATGGAACTCAAGTTTCCTAGACTCGAGTTCCACTTTTTTTTTTTTTTTTGGTCCATGTCAGATTTCACGCAATTTGAATGGGTTGGAAATCGAGTTTGTTAAACTCGATTTCCAAAAATAGTCCAATTTACTAAAATGTTTCACCCGCATGTGTTTTTGCAAAATTTTTTCTAAAAATCTAATATTTGGCAAATTTTGCCTAAAAACGATAGAGCATCAATGATGAACGAATTTTGTTCCAATCACAACTTCGCCAAAAACTTTGTGTCTCCAGTCTCTACCCCACAACTTCAATGTGGAGATCCCATATTAATATTTGAAATCCTTGGCCTTGCTTGCTATCAATGAAAATTTTATTAGAGATCCTTGCTTTCAATGAAAACTTTTCTAGTCAACGCAGCAGACTTTTGAGCCGAAAGTTATACTCAATCTACCACACTGAGTCACCACCCCACATCACGTAGTATTAATCTGACAAGCCATCGTCCCTGTTGGTGGGCAGTGGGCTCCTCTTTGTATAATCTGGTACCATGCCAAAAAGAAACAATTTTTAGTCACCCTCGATAACATTTGTGATTGTCCTTTTTCTTTTCTTTCATTGGGGCACACCAAAAATTGGAAAAAAGTCATTTTTAGTGAGGACACAAGAAACATAGTTTCCAACACTTTGTAATGAGACAATCAGGTAGCAGCTAGCAGAAGCAAAATATTTACATGAAAATGTAATTTGAAGTGATTAGGATGTTCTAACCAAACAATTAGAAATCAAACCCTTGGTGCGATGGTCACTCCACAAGTATAAGTTGTGGGGCCCGAAAATCAGGTAGCCTCGGCCCACCTCAAGCCAGGCCCAGAGGCCCGCGCCGAGGATGCATGTGGGGTCCGAGAATGAAAGCACGGTGTCCAGCCCCCAAGGAACATATCCGAGGATGGCCCCGCCCTTGGACATCCGAGACCTCGGAAGTACACGAGCACCACTCCACTAAATGACTATGGCGACGGGAGGAGAGGGGCAAGTGCCACGCGTCGGCGACGGGAGCACGGTGAAGGAGCAAGTCTTAGGCGAGCTGTCACCTCCACATTGAATGCTCTCAACTAACGTCCTGCTCGCATTAATGAGGATAGGACTCCTGAACAGTACTGTCTTGGGTGCTGCAACCCACAGGGGGAATGGGGATGCGGCTGATGGGACAGACTCTCAAGTGGTGGCCTGGCTGATCAACGAATGTAGGGTTAGGATCAGTTTAGAGAGAGGTATATAATGTATGGAGTCTCTCTTGAAAGAGGGGGGGAGGGGGGCGGTATTAAGGAAGAGGGTAGCAACTTGTATTCTGGGAACCTTTGTAATCAATCTTAAAAGAAATAATAAGAACGTCAAGCTCCGGAAGACAAGTCCGAGGAGCATCATTGGTCACCCCAATTCATGTTTAGGTTATTAAACCCACATGCAACCATGCAAGGTAGTTGCATCCCATACTGGGGCCTAGTTCTTGAGCCCACTCTCTATAAATTCATTGGAGGGCAAGCTGGGCTTGGGTCCACTCTCTCAACCTGAAGAAGTGCCCCAATCTGGTCCCTACAATTGGCACCATCTGTGGGGAGAACTCGTGTGTCAGTAAGGACAACAGCCAAGCATGGTAGGGTCAGACCCTCACCAAGGGAGTTCCCATCGGCACGAACCAGCTAGACCCCAACGTCCGAATGACTATGGCGATACGGGGCACGGCCAGAACGAGGAGAACGGGTGATTTCGAGAAGGAAGCGTGCACACCTCGCAAACTAGCGAAAGCCACACGCATAAAAGCGGCCGCGTGCCCCAGGGAGGCGATAACGACCCAGCCACGCGACCGCGAGAGGATAAGAGTCACGCCTCCCAGAGGCAGGACAATAAGGCGGCCATGCAGCGAGAGATAGATGACCTGAAGAGAAAGTTGCACCATGCACAGCGAAAGCGATCTGAGCCTAGCCTTGACTTACCCTCTGACGACGAAAGTGATGACGACTACAGGCAAAGGTCAATGACACCCCCGAGTGAAGCTTTCTCCCGCGAGGATGAGCGCTATCAGAGGCATAGGCGTGGCAGCCCCGCCCCTAAGGGCTTGGGAAGTGACGCCATGAGCAGGGCGCTGGACCGGCTCTCCAGGTCGCCCTTTACGCGTCGCATAGACGAGGCGGAGCTCCCTCGGAGGTTCCAGCATCCAACCTTCACCGTTTATAATGGCAAAATGGACCCCGTGGAGCACGTGAGCCAGTTCAATCAGAGGATGGCCGTTCACTCTAAGAATGAGGCGCTGATGTGCAAAGTCTTTCCGTCCAACTTGGGGCCTGTGGCAATGAGGTGGTTCAACGGCTTGAGGACGAATTCCGTAGACTCGTACAGACAGCTGACCCAGGCCTTTGGTTCCCGTTTTGTCACAAACAGCAGACTTCCTCGGCCCATGAGCGCGTTGCTGTCCCTGACCATGCGCGATGACGAGACCCTCAAGGCTTACTCGGACAAGTATTGGGAGATTTACAACGAGCTGGACGGCAAGTACGATGATGTCGCCATCAACACGTTCAAGAACGGGCTCTCGATGGGGCACGACCTGAGGAAGTCCTTAACTAGTAAGCCTACCACCAGCGTGCGGCAGCTAATGGACCGGATCGACAAATACAAACGGGTGGAGGAAGACTGGCTACAAGGCAAGGGGAAGGAGAAAGCTATCCCTCAAGAGAGGAGGGATTCCAGGTCGGATCGATATAACAACACCCGTTCGAGAAGAGATTTCATAGGGCAATCTGGGGTGACAAATGCCCAGGCTGTCGGCGCTGTGTTCCAAGAACCGGTGCACAGGGTGCTGGAAAAGATCAAGAACGAACCATATTTCAAGTGGCCGAATAAGATGTCGGGGGATCCTGAGAAGTGTAATCAAGACCGCTACTGCCAATATCACCAGGACCACAGGCACACTACGGAGGACTGCAGGAATCTCTGGAACTACCTGGACCAGTTAGTCCGGGAGGGGAGGTTGAAGCATCTCCTGCACCATTTCAGTAGCCAGCAGGGCCAGACCTACCAGGAGTCGCGGAGGGACACCGGTATGGGGCAGCCCGTTGGAACGATTAATGTGATCTTGGTTGCGCTAGGAAGAACAGGCATGCGCCCCTCGCGAGTACTGTCTGTGGCCCAGGTGGCCACCGGGGAGTCCTAGTCAGAGCCAAAGAGGGCCAGAAGAGGCTGTCACCCGACCCTGACTTTTTCCGAGGAGGACAAGGACGGGACCACCCAACCCCACGACGACGCTTTGGCGATCACCCTCAGGATTGGGGGCTATGACGTCAAAAGGGTGATGGTGGACAGTGGCAGCGTGGCGGATGTCATGTACCCTGACCTCTATAAGGGGCTGGGGCTAAAGCCCGAGGACTTGTTGCCCTATAACTCCCCCTTGATGAGCTTCGATGGGAAGCTAGTCGTCCCAGAGGGCATGATCAGACTGCCCATCCAGACCGGCCCGGAAGTAGTGGAGGTGGACTTTATAGTGGTCAACACGTACTCCCCCTACACTGCCATTGTGGGAAGGCCTTGGCTCCACACCTTGGGAGGCGTCGCCTCTTCCTTGCACCAGAAAGTGAAATTCCCGTCTGGAGGCCGAATCCTCGAGATCCAAGGGTGCCAGTCAATGGCAAGGCAGTGTATGGTCGTAGCCACCTTACGTCCGCAAGATACGGAGCCCTTGGCCACCATGGTCGAAAACTTATAGCAGTTAACCACCTCGGTGGCACCAGCTGATGCGGCCGCCGAGGAAGCAAGGCTCGAAGGCCTAGAAAAAGTGGTCATCGACGACGACCAGGAAATGTTCTTTCAGGTCGGAACCCAACTGCCTCCCCGAGAGAAGGAGGAGTTGCTCGAGTTTCTCAAGAGTAACCTTGACGTGTTCGCATGGGACCCCTGCGATGCCCTAGGGATTGACCCATTCTTCATCTGTCACCGCCTTAATGTCAACCCTTCGGTGACCCCCAAGAAGCAGCCACCCCGACGCCCGTCAAAGGAGCACGCCGAGGCAGTCAAGGAAGAGGTCAATAAACTTAAGCACGCGGGGGCTATTAAAGAGGTATTCTACCCTGAGTGGTTGGCCAACATTGTGGTGGTCAAGAAGAAAAGTGGGAAATGGAGGGTTTGCGTGGACTTCACGGACCTGAATAAAGCATGCCCAAAGGACCCCTTCCCAATGCCACGGATAGACCAGTTGGTGGACGCAACCGTAGTCCATCCTCGAATGAGCTTCCTAGACGCCTTTCAGGGCTATCACCAGATCCCATTAGCCTTGGAGGATTAGGAGAAGACGGCCTTCGTGACGCCCATCGGGAACTACCACTATAAGGTGATGCCATTCGGCTTGAAGAATGCTGAATCTACTTATCAGAGGATGATGACGAGAATGTTCGAGCCGTTGTTGGGCAAAAACATTGAGATCTATGTTGACGATATGGTGGTGAAGAGCAAATTGGTGTCTGAGCACCTGTGGGACCTCGGCTGTATATTCGACGTCCTCAAAAAGCACAGGCTGCGACTAAATGCATCTAAGTGCTCGTTTGGCGTGGGATCTGGCAAGTTCCTAGGCTACATCATTACCCACCGGGAGATCGAGGTTGACCCCGACCAAATCAGAGCTATCCAAAACCTAAGGCCTCCGCAAAACCCCAAAGAGATCCAGAGGCTTGCTGGAATGATCGCGGCCCTGAATCGATTCATTTCCAGGTCGGCCGATCGATGCAGACCGTTCTATCTCCTACTCAACAAGTGGAAGGGATTTGAGTGGTCCGAAGAATGTGCCACGGCCTTCCAACAACTCAAAGATTACCTGGCCCGGCCACCCATCATGTCTAAACTGGAGGCCGACGAGGTCCTATACGCATATATTGCTGTGGCGCACCACGCTGTGAGCCTGGTGCTGATACAAGATGACGGTGGCGTCCAAAAACCGGTCTACTACGTTAGCAAGTCATTATACGAAGCCGAGGTCAAGTACTTACCCTTGGAGAAAGCCATACTTGCCGTGGTCCATGCTACGCGAAAGCTGCCTCATTACTTCCAGGCTCACACGGTGGTCGTCTTAACCCAACTACCCTTGAAGTCCGTACTTCGGGCCGCCAACTACATGGGAAGAATTGCAAAGTGGAATACTGTCCTGGGGGCCTTCGACGTTAAATACATGCCTCGGATTGCCATAAAGGGCCAGGTTCTGGCAGACTTGACGGCGGAGTTCGCTGAGCCAACTATGGAAGTGGGAACTGAGGGAAGGATCGCTGACGAGAGGCCAGTTGGAGCGGTCTCTGTCCCGAGGCCACCATGCTGGAAAGTATATGTCGATGGCGCGGCAAACCAAAGAGGGTCAGGAGTAAGACTAGTCTTAGTGTCCCTTGAAGATCATGTCATAGAGAAATCCCTGGGGCTCGGATTCCCGGCCACAAACAACGAGGCCGAGTACGAGGCATTATTGCAAGGTATGGCAATGGTACAGAAGATGAGAGGAAAGTCGGTGGAGATGTACTCAGACTCGAGATTGGTAGTAGGACAGGTAAAGGGAGAGATGGAAGCCCGAGATCCGAGAATGCAAGAATACCTGAGCCAAGTCAAGCGCTTGCAATCGGACTTCGACCCTTTCAGTCTGTCTCATATCCCTAGGGGTGGGAACAGCCATGCCGATTCATTAGCCACACTCGCAACTTCCTCGGCAGACGGTCTACCTCAGATCATACTTGTGGAGCATCTGGAGAGGGTGAGTGAGGTGGCGAAGGAAGCGATCCCCATCCTTAGGGTCGGAGTGGGTCCCAGCTAGATGGACCCCATTGTGAGATTCCTCAAAGATGATATCCAGCCCCAAGATAAGTCAGAGGTTGAGAAAGTACGAAGAAAGGCTCCTCGGTTCTGGTTGTCCGAAGATCGCAAACTATACAGGCGCTCTTACTCAGGGCCATACCTGTTGTGCGTCCACCCCGAAGCAGCAAAATTACTGCTCGAAGAGCTGAACGAGGGAATCTACGGGAGCCACACAGGGGGGAGATCCTTGTCTCACCGAGTCGTCACACAGGGATACTGGTGGCCGGGGATGCAGCAAGAGGCCCAGGAGTATGTCAAGAAGTGTGACCAGTGCCAAAGGTTCGCCCCAAATATCCATCAGCCAGGAGGGGTCCTTAATCCCTTGTCCAGTCCATGGCCGTTCGCCCAATGGGGCTTGGACATTGTAGGACCGTTCCCTTGAGTGCTAGGGAATAAGAAGTATCTGTTGGTGGCCACAGACTGCTTTACCAAGTGGGTTGAGGCCGAGCCACTGGCCAACATCAGGGACGTAGACGCAAAGAAATTCCTTTAGAGGAACATTGTGACACGATTCGGGGTCCCCCACACCCTCATCTCGGATAATGGGCTCCAATTCGAAAGCAAGGCCTTCAGGAGGTACTGTTATGAACTTGGGATCACAAACAGATACTCAACACCCGCCTACCCTCAGGGAAACGGACAAGCCGAGGCCGTCAACAAGGTCATCATCAGTGGGCTTAAGAAGAGACTGGACGACGCCAAAGGGAGATGGGTAGAGGAGCTGCCCCACGTTCTCTAGACATACCGGACCACGCTCCGGTGGTTAACGGGGGAAACACCTTTCGCCTTAACTTATGGTGCCGAGGCGGTGATCCCCCTGGAAACAAGCTTCCTGACGCTAAGGACAAGCTCTTTCACCCCAGGCAGCAATGATGAATTGCTGGGGAGGAGCCTGGACCTGGTAGACGAACGAAGGGAACGAGCGATGATCCAGCTGGCCTATTACCAACAAAAGCTCAAGCAGGGGTATGATACCAATGTGAGACTCAGACCACTAACGCTGGGGGACCTGGTGCTGAGAAAAGTCGTAGGGGCTGCTAAGAACCCTTCTTGGGGAAAGCTGGGACCCAACTGGGAGGGGCCCTACCGAATTACGTCAGTAGCGGGGATAGGTGCATACTACTTAGAAGATCTAGACAAAAAACCTGTACCTCGTCCGTGGAATGTAAATAACCTGAAAAGGTATTATTATTAATGAAGAAGCCTTTTTGGATTCAAATGCTTACCCTATCATGACTATGTACCTCACGTTTTGACGGCAAAGACCAAGTGTTAAACAGAACCAAGGCATTGCATGGTCCTCGGACTCAAGCCTATGTGGAAACTAACTACTTCAAAATATCCTAAATGTTAGACAGAACTAAGGCATTGCATGGTCCTCGGACTCAAGCCTATGGGGAAACTAACCACTTCAAAATATCCTAAGTGTTAGACAGAACCAAGGCATTGCATGGTTCTCGGACTCAAGCCTATGGGGAAACTAACCACTTCAAAATATCCTAAGTGTTAGACAGAACCAAGGCATTGCATGGTTCTCGGACTCAAGCCTATGGGGAAACTAACCACTTCAAAATATCCTAAGTGTTAGACAGAACCAAGGCATTGCATGGTCTTCGGACTCAAGCCTATGGAGAAACTAACCAGTTCAAAATATCCTAAGTGTTAGACAGAACCAAGGCATTGCATGGTCCTCGGACTTAAGCCTATGGGGAAACTAACTACTTCAAAATATCCTAAGTGTTAGATAGAACCAAGACATTGCATGGTCCTCGAACTCAAGCCTATGGGGAAACTAACTACTTCAAAATATCCTAAGTTAGGAAGGATCAAAACCCTACCTAGCCCTTGAGACATAAGGGGATTGCCCACGCATACATTCCTTCCCATTATCATTGTTACTGACATGATTGGCCAAGATACAATTCAAGTTAAAATCATGCAAATAAAAAGAAAAGAAAGGAAGCAGATAGCATGCAAGCAAATAAGCAACCAAAATAGATAAAAAGGGAAATTAAACTCCCATTACAATGATAAGTCCATAGAAGTTGCGTGGCAAGAGCCACATTACATAAAAAAAAAGAGGAAAAGAAGAACAACCAAATAAAAAAAAAGAAGGATAGGAAAAGATCAAGCGAACGGCAAAGGCAGGTTGGACCGAGACGCCAAGGGATCTACTCCTTCTGCTCAGTCTCACCCCCCGTAGATGGCTAGATAGGGGCAGCCTCTGGGTCCTCTGAGTTCTGGCCTAAGGGGACAGACTACAGAGGTACGGCGAGAATGGCTGCTTCCTCGGTGGTGGGGATCTGAGCATCAGAAGGGACCTCTGCTACCTCTTGGGGCGCCTCCTCGCTCGGGTCTTCCCTTGGTTCAGCAGCCCCTACCTCCTCAACAACCTCTCCAGCCTCGGCGCCATCAAGGGCGGCCTCGCAGATGGCAGGGGGGTAGTATACGCTCTCTGCCTTCCACAGGTCGGACGAGGCCTCCACCCCAGCTTGTTTGAGGGCCTCATCCCAAACCTGGGAGCAGTAGTGCCTACATACCCCCGGAACTTGAGCTTTATAAAGAGCCTCTATCTCAGCCACCCCCTCAGCATAGGCTGCAGTCTCAGCTTCCTCCTTGGCAGCCAGGGCCTCCTCCCTGCCAAAATCCACCTCAGCCTTAGCCGGTTGAGCCTCGTCTTTGGCCCACTCTGCCTCCCTCTAGGCCCCCTCTACCGCAGCCACCTTAGCTTGAAGATCTGCGATCAGCTCCCTCGCGATCCTCAGCTGCTCCTCCGCCTCGCCCAGGCTCCTCGTCTACTCCCTGGCCTGGTTCTGGGCACCAACAAGACTCGACTCCGCGTTGTCCCGAGCCCTGGTCATCGCCTTCAACTCCTCCCTGGCCTTGGCGAGGTCAGCCTCGGAGGTCTTGAGGGTCCGGGTAGCCTGAAAGCGCCTCTCACGCTCCAGGTCGAGGGCCTTCCCCTGGTCGTTGGCCGCCGCCTCCAACCTATAGGTGGCCTGGACAGCCTGCTAGAGTAACCAATGCACTATAAGCCCAACTCTAAAAAAAAAAAAAGAAGAAAAAAAAAGGGGGGGGGGGTTTTTAAGGATAAAAAAAATCATAAATTTTTAAAATTTATTCATTCAAATTATTAATTTTTTTCCTGGCTAGGGTGGTCACTGGACTCTATGTAGAGCTGCCAATATGGAGAGAAATTATAAGGTGCTCCTTGTGGACAAGTGATGTGGTCCACCATTCTAGTAAAAGACTCCTACTTGTTTAAAATTGTGGAGTTTTAAATAAAAACTAAATACTGACTCAGCAATTTTAAATAAGTGGGAGTCTTTTACTGAAATGGTGGACAAATGACATGATCCACCATGAGGATTGTATAATTTCTCCAATATGGGAGACTGTGATTAATGCACATGTAAATGTCACTTACATCATCATCATCTTTATTGTATATCAGTCGAAATCTATCACCTCCATATTTGTGAAATTTGTTTTGTAAGATTAAAGAAAAATGAATAATATATCCAAGTTAAAAAGTATGGTATTATCATATTTGATGTTGTTGGAGTCTTGGAGGTTTTGGAAAAGCTCAACCTAACACTCAATTCAATATGTCGCTTTAATAGTTGAATCGCTCAATCTATTTGAAAATCAATATCATATTTGTGTGCTTTGGTGCAGCTATGCAAGGCAAGGTGAGCTGGACGATAATTTAATTGGGAAAACAAACTCTAATATAGAAATTCTAATCTAAATTAATTTAAGTGTACATGTATGTCTAGCCTAATCTAAATGTATATGTGTGTAAAATTCTCTTTTAGATATTTGAACTCCAACCCTTACCCTTCACACGTCACAAGTATTTATACTTATAAAGTGACTATCACATCAAATGTACGCATTGCAATTAAGTTTTGTTAATAAAATGGAAAGGTAAAAACTTAAATTTTACTAATTAACCAAAGCTATTAAAAATTTTCAAAAGCCAACAAAATTGGGCTTTGCACAAGTTGATGCAGTGTCTTGAACGCGCCTCAGATGGAGTGGATAAGCAAAGTAATAGTATATAGTACCTCAAGGCTAGTCCAGGTACGTAAAATAAAGTAAAAAAATAAATTTTATAAATTTCTTCAGAGGCATTCTGTTTTTGGGTTATTGAAGTTTGAACCCCAAAAATTCCGTGTTTGGTCATGAACTCATGATGAGTTGATGAATCATTTTCAATTTTTAATTTTGTCATTATTATTAAATTCTTCGACAATTCTCTCCAGAGTCAGTGTACGCACCATTTACAGCTCAACTCCAATCATGCTCCTTGCATTAATATACATATTAAAAAAAAAAAAACCACGCCCCACCCACTTCTTCAAAATTAAAACAGCTCCCGCCGCTTTTTAAGAGTGCGTTGAAGAACCATTTATTTAGTTAAAATTAAATTTTTTTTAATAAAAGTATTGTAAATAAAATTAAAAATTAGTTAAAATAATATAATGGGACTTATAAATAATATTAAAAAGTATAATGAAATTTATGAATATTAGTAAAAATAAGTTAAACAGTAAAAAAAAATATATTTTTTAGCCAATACCAAACGTAACCTCTCTCTCTCTCTCTCTCTCTCTCAGACTTTGTCTGAGGATACCAATTTTTTACACAATTTTAAAAATGATAGGTTGTAACTTGTGAGTAATAAACAATAGCTTTTGTATGAAATTATCCAATTTCTTTACTACTTTTGAAAGTAAGGGCATTTATATTAGTTCGTGAAATTTTTTTTTATAACTATTTTAGCATAAAAACTTACTTTATTTATTTATTTATTTACATACTTACTTTTCAAAACACCCCACATCAGATTATTTAGTTTACTCTATATTACATTAAAATGTCAATCTTTCTTAATTTTTTTAATTGTTTATCTTTCTTCACACATAATAACCATTACCCACTTTCTTCCTTCATGCTTAAATTACATAAAGAAAGAATAAAAAATTATATGCAAAGTAAACAGTGTTAGTATAAATTTACACAATTACTATAATAATTTTGTAAATTTACATAATTTTAGTTTGATTGATGTGGTTGATTTTGGAGATTGAGCATGTAGAATTGATACATTTTTATATTTTGCATTATTTGATGTAAATGCTCAAATAAGGTATGAATAGTGAATAATTGCTTTATATGAACCTATTACTTTTATTTTCACCACTTATGACTTGCTATTTTATCAATATGTGAACAAAATTTTCATTTAATTTATTTTTTTAAGTTAACGTTTGAGATGATGATCTGTTGTTAATTAGTTATGTACCATTATATTGTAAATTGGTTTGTACGTGTAATGTAAGAGTAATTGACAGCTCATTCATTTCTTATATTATCTTTATGACTGTGCATAGAATACAGAACCAACCTTTCATAAAAACATCATTAAATTTAGTGTCACCCAATTGCACCTTTTAAAGTGGTGTTTGGTTTTTTATTTTTTTATTTATTTTTTGGGAAAAGAAATTGGTGCTTGGTTGACTGCTAAGGTAGATGTTAAATAAAAAAGTTTCAAGTTAATAATGCATTTAAGGAAATTGTTAATAAATTATATTAAAAGTTTTAACATCATTTTCATAAAAAATAAAAAAAAATTTAAAATAATTAATTACTTTATCATTTTTTTTATAAAATATTTTTTAAAATAGTTCATAAACTAATATTTTTAGGCCATTTGTTACCGTTTCCCATAAAAATGATAGAGCATCAGTTGACGAACAAATTTTGTTCCAATCACAACTTCGCCGAAAACTTTATGTCTCTAGTCTCTACCCCACAACTTCAATGTGGAGATCCCATATTAATGTTTGAAATCCTTGGCCTTGCTTGCTATCAATGAAAATTTTATTAGAGATCCTTGCTTTCAATGAAAACTTTTCTAGTCAACACAGCAGACTTTTGAGCCGAAAGTTGTACTCAATCTACCACACAGAGTCACCACCCCACATCACGTAGTATTAATCTCACAAGCAATCGTCTCTGTTGGTGGGCAGTGGGCTCGGTATAATCTGGTACCATGCCAAAAAGAAACAATTTTTAGTCACCCTCAATAAAATTTGTGATTCTCCTTTTTCTTTTCTTTCATTGGGGGCACACCAAAAATTGGAAAAAAGTCATTTTTAGTGAGGACAAAAGAAACATAGTTTCCAACACTTTGTAATGAGACAATCAGGTAGCAGCCAGTCGAAGCAAAATATTTACATGAAAATGTAATTTGAAGTGATTAGGATGTTCTAACCAAACAATTAGAAATCAAACCCAAAGAAAGAGACTCGTGGATGTAACATGTGATACGCTTGAGCAATTCTAACTACTAACAATCTTTCAAAGTTCAAATTAGTCTAAACCAATGTTATTAATTCCGTTCCGTTTTGGCCGGAACAACTGGAAATTCTCGTGCCGGTGTGCAATCCGAAATGGTACTACCACCCATTCCACCTCAGGTCAAATTCTGGCCTGTTTCAGGGTGTTTCGGCCATTCTGGCCAATTCCGTCCAATTTTAGGTGGAATGAGAATTTCGGCCGGTATTGATTTTGCCTTAAAAAAAAAAAAATTCTATCTTGGAACTAAGTTGTTTTACATCTCAAATTAGATGTTCACAGATCCATTCACACATGTAAAGCTTCTATTTTGACAAGATCTAAAGCTTTAAATTCATAAGAAAATAATTACAACCCAAAAAGAAATTAAGAAGAGAGAAGGAAATTAACAACAATGACAATGTCCAACCTTCATCTGCATGCTCTATCTTTTCTTTTCCCTTTTCATATTTGGTTTTATTTTCTTTCTCACTACATTTTTTCACTTGCTTGTCTTCACATTTTGTCAAACCTTCAGAGTGCTAAGAGCTTGAGAGTTGAGACTTTTTTCTTTGTTAAGCTGAATGCTAGGGTCTGTTTGGTAAAGTGGTTCAAACTCTATTTTCAGTTTTTAAACAACCTTACACATATTTTCACACTTTTTCATTTACACATATTTCAAAAAATTACAAATAACATTACCCAAACAGTCTCAAACTGCTCTGTCAAACGAGCCTAAAAAACTGTGACCTGTTATTTCTGGGCAATGTGGTTTGGTAAAGTTTTGAATGGCTCCTACTTCCAAGATATAATTGTCTTTTAGTGAATCTGAAAATTATTATTTTATTTTATTTTTCAATGGTGTGATGGACTGATGGGTTATTACTTTTTAGTATCTACTTGCCCATTGGAGTAAATTGGATATAGAATGTAGGCGTGGAGTTTTCTTTACCACACAATGTGAGGGAATTAATTTATTATAATTATAAGTATGAAAAAAAATTATACTATATATATATATTTTAATTTTTTTAAAACTCAAAACATTTTGAAATGGTACATTAAAATTGGTTGGTATCAAAATATTCTGTTTCACTAAATAAACCGAAATGAGGTCTAAAATGAAATTAATAACATTGGTCTAAACTTTCGAGGATTAACCTCTCGTGTCATTACAATACTCATTATGGCAGGCTTTCCTAGTCTAAATTAATAATGATTAGATTCCATTTGGTCTTCATTAGCATATATCCAGAGTGACTTTAATTTCCCGCTCACGTACAAGCAGCCTGTTACAATGGTAGTAAACTTATTGCAGCTTAAGAAGAAAATAGCCATAGATCAAGTTTGGAATTTTTTTTTTTTTTTTTTTTTGGGGTTACATTTAATTTCTCTTTGTTGTGATGGTGTTGTTGAAAGCGTGGAAGAGCATGTAGAAGAATAGATAGTGGGGGATATTATAGTGTTGCGAGTGTTCCAACTGCAAGTCTCAAACCTTTTTTTTTTTTTTAATAAATAAAGATTGGATTCGGGTAATATCTGTACCCACCCCAAAAATTTTGGATTTTTATCCAAAACCGGCCCGGTCCAATTCTCCTTAATTACCCATGACATATCAGGCAAACCTCAAAGTTTTGGATCAGGTCGGGCCGGGTACCTCTTACCAATTGGATTTGGCCATCCCTACTTGAGTCTCTTCCAAACAGGGTACTTAGGTTTTTTCCAAACAAGGAAGTTGACTCTCAAAAGCCCTCAGCTGCATTAATAACAGATTTAATAAAATAAAATTCAAAAGAGCAGAAGGTTGGGTTCAAACATTTGATAGAATGTTTTCACTGCTTATTTAACCTAGACCAAAAAAAAAAAAGAAAAGAAAAAACATAGGCAAATGACAATAGGTCTAACATCATGGCCAAACAATCTTACATTCCCTCCCAAACTCACAACAGCAACACCCCCCCCCTTCCCCAACTCACAACACACAACCCACCCACCCCCAACGGTTCTTCTCTTTTCTTTTCTTTTTTTACTTTTTTCTTGGTAAAGAAGTCCTGGAGTTATCACACTTCATTATGCACTTCCACCTGCTGCCCGTGCTTTTTTACGAGCTTCTTCTCGCATTACTGCTTTAACATATATTTCAAAGCAGCAACCTGAAACATACATCACAAATAAGAATGAAAGCTTTAGAAACAGGTAACAAGAATACAATTACTTATAACAATTAGTATATGCAGATATCCTCTTATCATTCCCAATAGAAACAACCATATTGATAGTTTATCTCAAACAAACAAAATTGATTCAAAATCACAATAAAAAGGCAGTCCCTTTATATTGAGCATTGTATAAGTAACTCCTGTCAACCTATTCCATAGGTAGAGAATGATGTGGTTCAAATTGAAGAAGCTATAAAGGGCAATGCCATAAGAAAGACAATTACAACTAGTGAGAGAAGACAGCCTAAGCCTAGCCAGTTAACATGGCCATGCTTGATGCTAACAGGAAAAAAAAGACTATTTTGTGCCATAACTGACACACAACAGGTTCTATAACCATTGAGCACAATAAAAGGCAGGGATGGTATTGCGTGCATGCACATTCAAGTGGACACTAGGAACTGCACAAGAGAAGAGCAAATATTTAAGAAAACCACAGCAAAAAAATCCCAAGTTTTAGCAAAACCCCACTTGGACAGGTTCCCAACATAGTGCTGCCTTTCACCCATCCTTCAGGGGATTACACTTTCCAAAATAGAGGGCCCTAGAAGAAGCTCTATTAGTCTAGTCACCAAATGAAATTGTGATAGAAGCAAATTCCCCAAATGAAATTGTGATAGAAGCAAATTCCCCAATGCAAAAGATGCTAAAAGTTTCTTTACCGTTTTTTGTTTTTCTTTAAAATGATGCAAGTCCACAGGGCCTTCTCACTTAAGATTGGCCACTTCACACAATAATTTGTAAGGTCATTCAGGCCCTTTCTTTTTCTTGAGTAAAGGTCACTCAGACCATAACATAAATTTTCTGATTTGACATGAAAGGAATAGAACATTTCCTATTGTCTTGAATTTAAAATGTTGAAATTAGTATAATTAACCTTCCACAGGGAAAATTGCGTAAGTGAAAATTTTGCTTACTTTCTTGGTAGTTTAACAATTTCAGGCCACTTAACCCTGGTTAGTTTCTGCCTGCTGCATCTCATTGTCTCCTTCCCTTGAAGAGTGGCCCTGGTTAGTTTCTGCCTCCTGCATCTCAATGTCTTCTTCACTTGAAGATATTGCATTAGAAGCTCCTGAATGGAATATTTGTATGAGCCACCCATACATCAACAAAGTAATCCATAAATCTTGTTATAAAAGATATGTACTGCCTTGAGAGCCATACCTGCTAGATCCTCATAAATTTTTTGGTAGCAATGATACAGTACCCCAATTATCCCAATTATCAGGATTGGACATAAGTTAACCATTAATATCCCAAGGGGAGAAATTATTAATGTGAGAAGCAGCTCAGCAGAAAAAATTCCAGATACCAGACAAACGAGGCCGAAGATGAAACGGTAGGCAGCATTTTGCGGTTTTACTTTTATCACCAAATATGCAGTGACATAGACAAGTGCAGCCGCTATTAAACCCAAAATGATACCAAGATGCGTTTCAAGTGGTGAGACACCCAAGAAATGAAAGTGTACACCAATTATGACACCCAGAATCGCATTGAAGAAGAGAAGACCCGCATGAAATGCCTCAAAGAAATTGAGTGCTTCCTCACTAGAATATATACAAACAAAACATCCACTAGCTTCAAAATCCACTAAACTTCTCCCCAAAAAAATAAGAGGGAAATTCTTTTAGCTTCATAGATTTCTAAGATAATCTTGTTATATGCATTAATTTGAAAATATTATGATTTAAGTTGAAGGTGTAAAACAGGTTAAGGAAATAAAACGATTTGGGGTGAAGAGTATTGAACAGATATAATAAATAGAAAATTAATATTGAATTGACTTAAAATAATATGTAAAAGAAGGATTTGTGTAACAAATTCCAGTTAGGTTAAAAATAACAGGGAGATGAGTTTGTGAGATGCTATTAACACATATAAGCCTACTCTTCACTATTTTACAATTTAAAGAAAAATATGATGTGTAAAGATTCTAATGGAGGGTTTAAATATTGAATAGAATTTAAACTCAATTAAAATATATATATATATATATATCTCCCCCTTGCTCTTATAAGAGCAGGAGATACCATTTGAGTTAAAGCACATTGGTAATTAACTCTTGTACTCCATACTGGATTAAATTTGGAATTGGCCAAAATATCACAAATTTTTAGCTTAGGTGCAGGAATCTAGCATGCTAGATGGTGCTACCAATAGAGAATGTTATTTTCTGTTTCTTGCTACGGAGCTTATATAACTTGTAATGCGCGACTGCCTATGTAATTATACAAATGTATTAAGCTCTTACAGAAAAAGAATAGGATTGCAAATGCAAAAATAAGTTCAAACTTGGATCTTACCAGATTACTTGGGCATAATGGCAATCAATATAAGGGAAAATACAGAGGAGGAGAAAGGGGATGTTCAGTTCCTTCTCATACCATGGACAGAACAATTATTAAATAGAAACAATCATAATATAGAGAAGCTAGAACCAGCTGGTACACTTCCTACGTCCTTCAAATGTTTGGAGTTCTTAGGAGAAAATGTTACCTTCCCCCATTACCACTTCATGCTTCTAGTGTTTGACAAATTAGAAAATTCTGGGCAACTAAAATAGACTAAGACTAGGATGCACAGACACAAGCAATTTTTTAAAAATTATAATATGATGCAGCATATGGGACACCATTACAGCATCCCAAATAACATGTCCGTGCTTCCTAGGACTAAGATAATTTTTATTTTTATTGGTGAGTTTCACATGCATACGGTTGATCTAGATCACTTCACCCTCTACCCTATTATGTTAGGAGCACGCCATTGGCATTTGAACATTTAAAATATATATATATTTTAATGGCGTACTCTATAAACTTAAAAAAGATCAAATGACATATACAGTGGAAACAAATCACTATACTATACTTTAATTCAGTGCACCAATTATGAATAACTTGCAAATAACAGATAATGATTTGTCAAAATATAAAATGGGTATCGATAATTTCAAACACCCTTGTAATTCATTTCACGACTGACGAAAATTCTTAATTATGAAATATTTTTAGATACTTGAACAAATTACTTTTGTTCCAATATGTCCATTTTGCATTACTCCTCATGCCTACTATATACTCTTCAAAAATACTTAAAATTTTGAATCGCTTACCTGCGACGACAACAAGAGTAAGAACATCTCCCATTCTTTTAACTGCATTCACACTCTTCTTATGGGATTTGAATCGCTTCAGAGCCGGGTCCTCTGCCAAGAGCTGCAAAGTTTAAGCAGCTTAGTACCAACACCACACACAAAAAATAGGAAAACCCATTTCTTTACTGGGTTCCATATAAATCACCCAATTCATTCACAAAGACAAGCATACTTAAATTTAAAATTCAGAAATGCATCAAATTTAGGATTCTTTAGGTGTTTGATTCAGTGTTTGAGCTATTAACGTGACCAAATCTAGATGAATTTGATATGCATGAATATAAACCCTAACAGGTATCAAACAATAAAGATACAGTGATAGAGCAATAGAGAGAGAGTGACTTACGGCTTTCTCGCGAGCCCCGAGTTCGATGTGGTAAGCGCGGCGCGTGTGAGAGAGCGCGTCCACTGTGTTCTAGAGAGAGAGAGAGAGAAAGAGAGAGAGAGAAATTAGAGGATCGAAACGACGAAGGAAAGGGATCGAGGAGAGAGGAAGTGCGTAGTACCTGGGAGTGAGATCGGAAATGCGAAGCGATGGAGGTTTTGTTAAGCAAGAACGCCATTTTGGTTACGCTTAAGCTTCAAAGCTGAGAGAGAGAGAGAGAGAGAGATTGAAAATGAAAATGCTGAAGAATTTTTGTTTTACTTTGGTGCCCTGTACTTTCTTGGTCTTTCACCTCTAAGTTACCAACTGCTAGGTGGCATTCTCCTAATTAGACATGTGTCCGGGTTATGGTATCTCACGTCACTTTCTTTAATCCATTTAGCCAAAAAATGTGTAAATTTTCCTAGAATAAATAAGGGTTACGTGCGGAGCATTTTCCTCACAAATCATAAGAAATAATTTGTTATTGGTTTTAATTTGAATTTATTACTGAAATTACTCTTTTTTTTACCAAAAATAACTTATAACAACTTAGTATTTAAGATTTGTTATAAAAATATTTAGAATATAATATTTTTTCACATACATGCTATATACTGGCGCTCTAAAAACGTCGCTATATTCTAGCACTTTATAAAATGTCACAATACCTAGGTCTACGAGAGCTTGGGCTCACTTGGATTTTTTGGTGGTGGCAAGTTGGTTGTTGAGTAAGGATTAGAGCAAGTTTGTTTCAGGTCGGGTCAAAGATGGTTTTCTTTTGATGGGTTTTGGAGGCTTGGTTGAGATCCATTGATGGTTGGATTTTGCGATGGGGGCTAATTGATTTTTTGGTTGGGGTTGATAGGTGGTAGGATGGCTAATTTTGTGTTGTCACTTCATAGCGGTGGGGATGGGTTTGACAATGTGGATTTCTCTTTGCTTGGTGTGTTGCATGTTTATGGGTTGCTATGATTTTTTGGATTTATGGGTATGAAATTTTAATTGTTGTGACAATAAATTTTTTTTATTTATAAAACTTTAAATTTTCCATTAACAGAAAACCTTATCATTTGGATTTAGTTGCACCATGAACAATTCTCTCTCTCTTTTTTTTTTTTTTAAACTACTCTTTATGCACATTTTCATAATCAAACTTCTAGCCCACAAAATTTTTTAACAGGAAGCTCATGAGACTTGCTTTCAAAACTAACCGCATTAATGACTAATATACTACTGCTGCTCTATATAATTATTAGTTATAAATATGTGATGGAAACTCATAATTTGTTTTTGTCCAAGCCAACCGCCTTTAGAAGAGATTTTGGAATCATGAAAGAAGAACAAAATTTGGTAGTGTTATTTTGTAGGGATTACCATAATTGAGGTATATGGTGTTGAAATATGTTAGGGATTATGTTTTGATCACAAGATGTTTATTTGGCTGGAGCTTATAAGTTCAACTTTTTTTTTTCTCATTTTTTCGAAGTAGAAATATACTTTTAGTACACTTTTAGCAAAATGTTTTCAATAAAAGCTAAATAAGCTATTTCCAAATGGATAAGTATGTAATGATATAAATGCTTAAGATATGAACTTGTGCTCCATAATTGCAAGAGATTAGAGCTTCCCAGGCTTGTTCTTCATTTGATTCCATATGTGATGTTCAATAAAAAAAACTAAATAAGTTGTTCCCAAATGAATAAGTATGTAATGATATAAATTATAAATGCTTAAGATGTGAACTTGTGCTTCATAATTGCAAGAGGTCAGAGCTTCCCAGGCTTGTTCTTCATTTGATTTCATATGTGATGTTCAAAAATGAGCTTGATCTGAGCTCATAGCCAGAACTTGTAACAAGAGAAAGACGTGTGGCAGTTCACTTTAAATAATTAGCCTCTTTACCTCAAGAAAGAATATAATTTTGTAACCCTTTTTCAATCTTGCTGCTATATCATTTGTACAGCAACACGTGTAAATTTTAACTTGAATTATATTCTTCAATTAATTTTAGTCATAAAAATTCTATTCAGTTGACGCTCTTATAATATGCACAAGGAAGTGGTAATTTTCTTTTGTTGGACAAGGAAAAGGAGGAAGAAACCTCACTTTGGAATTTCTAAATTAGAGCCATTTGGTTGTTATACTCATTCGAAGCCACCATCCAGTGTGAACTTCCAATACTTGATCTGGATTATTAAGAAAAGTTGAGTTTAGAGAGTTCTAGATGTTCATGGCATTTAGTTTCTGTTTGTAATATGACCTCCCATTCGTGAAGTGTTCATATTTTCCTTGGATTTTGGATTTGTTCATGGCAATTAGTCAGTACAACTTAGTTTGCTTCCATCTTTTGTTCCTCACAACTCTCGTTATAAATGAGCATGAATTTAATTATTATTTTAACACTTACACAAACTCAAAAAAAAAAAAAAAAAAAAAACTCTTATTTTGTGTGGACAAACTTCCCATCAATGAGTGAGATCCAACACATATAATTTCTTAAAATTTTAAACTGAAAATAAAGTGGAATATAGTTTGAACGTTGAATTATTTACTTTGACATTATTATAAATTAGTCGCTAACTCGTGTGATACATGGGATAGTTAAATAAAAAGTTAATTAACCAACCTCACGTTAAAAAGAAAGCTAAAAGAATTAGTGAGACACTGATTTGCCCACCAAGAATTTAAAAGAAAAAAAGATTGAGAAAGAAAAAGAGAGTGTAATGTTACGTTAAAAGTGTAATGTTGAAAAACTAAAGCAACATTAAAAACAATGGGAAAACTATTTGCAAAGAGGATTATAGCCTTTGTATGTTTACTTGGCTCAAGGCTAAAATTCAAATTCAATTTTGCAACCAAAAAAAAAAAAAAAATACAATAGCCTCACTACACAAATCCACTTTTTGCTTTAATTTATTTTGCAAATCATACACTATCAATAATTTCAACAAACTTTATTGCTAAATCTGCTTTTTATTGAAACAAACTTGATGTAAAGCTTGATGTAAAGCCTAACATTAGGCTTTCTAGGGGTTTAACAAATATATTTTTAGCATTTTGAAAAGATGATTGAGCAATAGATTTTGAAACTTGAACATTTTTTTTATAAAGAATATGCACAAATTGTGAATGGTTTTCATGTATATACCTAATTTAAAAAAACAAAAAAAAAGTGTGAACAATCAAATTATAATTAAGTAATTGTTTGTATTTATCTCAAAAGTCATACCCTTGTATAAATACATTAACTATTTTATATATACATATATATTATAGCCTATTACATACTATATTAGATTATATATAACATTCTTTCTCTTAACAACAATGTAAAACTTTTCCAAAAAAAAAAAAAAAAAACACGGTAAAACTTTAAACTTGATAGCTACAAGTTTTATTTTTAATGAAATCAATAGACAGCCACACGTTTAGAAGTCAAGGAACTTAAATTGTTGAAGTAGAGCAGTAAGTTTATACAGCACGGTTTCTCAAAAGTCAAAAGAAAGACAACAAAAGCAGTAAACCACTTGATAGTAACTAAACAAAGCGCGGGAGAGATATATACCAATGGTGTTGGCTTGGACTGGAGCTGGAGTTAAGAGGACAACCACAGACATGCGGTGAGCAACTGGCAGTGCGAGTGCACAGCACAGACACAGTAATGTAGTTTTTTTTTTTTTTTTAAATAATGATCTAGGATGATTTAGAATGTATTATTTGGGGGGTTTTTTGTGTGTTAGTATTTAGAGGGCCACAGATTGAAGGATTTACCAAATATATTGGGGTTTTTCTAAAACTATCGGGTTGAAGTTAAATATAGAGAGTGGCAAAGATACAAACTTGATGGCTATGGTGGCTGACAGTGACAACAACAGAAAACGGTGGCTATGTCATGGGTGGGAAAGAGAGAAGAAAATTGGGGAGGGTGTTTGGGGTTTTCAATATTTTTACAGAAGAGATATGTTTTCGTGTTTGACAGAAAACTCATAGGCTATAGTCGGGTTTGTCAAAGGTTTCGTGTAGTATCTACTATTTAGTTTAAAAAATTAAATTTTTTTATAAATAAAATGATGATGTGGAAAATTGTAAGAGTTTCAGAAGTTTCGGTTTTATATATATAGATTACTACTTATCTTAATAAAATGAAAAGTGATACGTCCACAATATTTTTACAACACTTTTACAATAAATCATAAGTGGTAAGTTGTTATTATTTCTAATTTGAATTTACAACTTAAATTATTTTTTGTTTGCCCATAACATTTAATAACAACCAACTACTTATATCTTATCAAAAAAAAAAAAAAAACAACCAACTACTTATAATTAATTTTAAAAATATTGTTGACATAACATTCCTCTAATAAAATTATAGATTTGATCAAAATAATAAATACTACTAGCATTTTGGATTAACCAAGAGAATTCAGTATGGACACGAAGTTTGGGGAAAATTCTGCAAACAGGGACAGTTGTTGATTAAATAAGAAGACGCTTAAGCTTGGGGTCATGTGTGTTGTAAGTGAAGAGCTGTTAACCTTAATGCTAACAGCCACAGTCTTTCTCCTCTAACACACCTCTCACCCGCAGCAGCAGCCTCATGTCTCTCTCTCATCTCCTCCACCTCTGTTTTCTCAGCAAACTCAGACCGACAAGAGCTTGTGAGGTGGAATCGACGGCAGCCACATGCAGCAGTCGCCGATCTCAGCAAATTGGAGAATGAATGTTTTTACACATCTTGAACAAGATTACTTTGAGTTTGTTGAAGTTGATCTGACTGGCAGATATGGTAGAGTAAAACCTCTCTCTCTCTCTCTATTGCTATCTACTTTTGAGTCTGAATTTTAGATTCCTTTGTTTGTTGCAGTACAATGAAATCCTTGGCAAAGGAGCTTCAAAGACATTGTAAGAATTCTTATTCTTTAACAACCTAAACAACCCATTTCAGAATTATTATTTTTAATTTTGTTGTCAAAGTTTGAAGCTTTTGTGGTATTTCATTCAATTTGGTGCATATCCATCTCAGATTTGTTCAAAATGTGAGCTTTAATGGGTGCTTTTGTAAGTTTCTACAAATGGGCATATGATAGGTTTGTCAGTTATTGGGTTTGAGGAGTTTGAGGGGAGAGAGAGAGAGAGAGAGGGGCTGTCCAGTTGGCCCGATGAGATCGGCGGTTGCTGCATGTGGCCGTTGTCGATTTCGCCTCACAAGCTCTTGCCGGTTTGAGTTTTCTGAGAAAACAAAGGTGGAGGAGATGAGAGAGAGGCCTGAGGCTGCTGCTGCTGTGGGTGAGAGGCGCGTTTGAGGAGAAAGACTGTGGCTAACAGCTCTTCACTTAAAATGGGTCATGTGCAATGCATATGACCCCAAGCTTAAGTGTCTTCTTATTTAATTGACAGCGGTCCCTATTTGCACATGACCTTAATTAGCAGTCGTCCCTGATTGTTACATTCAAATCCATATCCATTTAGTATTCAGATGTTTTATCCTAATAAGAGCATCCAAATCAGTTTGTGGAAATTTTTTTCCATTTTACAAGTCTAAAACCTACTTTTTTCTATTTTACACACTTATTTTTATAAAATACCTATATCAGTTTGTCTATTATACAAGATATTTCAATAAAATATTCACACTTCTCAATATTTTTATTATTTCTCTCAACCATATATGCGCGCGCTCCCTCTTAACATATCACCTCTCTCCTCAGTTTTTTAACAGTCTCTCTCTTTTCTCATTTTTTCTTCTCAGATCACCTCTCTCTCTCTCTCTCTCTCTCTTGCTCAAAAACTACCAACTCAGATCAGTTCTTCGCCAGGTCCAGAACCTTCCTTCACCGGTCGGTCCACGAACCAAGCCCCGGCAACCCAGATCGTGTCTTCACCGGCCGATCCACGAACCAAGCTCCGGCGACTCAGAACCAAGCTCCGGCGACCCACGAACCAAGCATCGATTTATCTCTCTTTAGGTTTGTCTGTGTGGGTTTGTTTGTGTGTGAGTGTGTTTTTGTGTTGATATGTGTTTGTGTGTGGGTGTGTTTGTGTGCATCTGAGGAAAAGAAAATGAGGAGCTGAGGTCGTTGTGCACGGAGAAGAGAGAGAAAAATTGGTGCGAACGGAAATTAGTAAAATAATATATACATGATCTACAGTACCCGTGTAAATATACATGGGTACTGTAGCTCATGGAAATTTATACATGATTTTACACATTTTTACACCCACTGATGTGGGTGGTTTTTTCTCAAAATGTGTAAAATTTGTACTGTAGATGTATTTTAGAAGATTTTAGATGATCTGAAGTGAATGCTCTAATAGGGGGTAAAGCAAATGTTGTAATTCAAAAATCAAAATTTTATCATATATCTAAAATTTTTAATTTAAAAAAAAAAAAAAAAACATTTGATTCTACTTTCCGAATGTATTGAGTGGACGATTGGAGGCCAAATAGGCAAGTATTCTTTGAGTGAAGCCTACACTGCCACGTGTATGAAAAAGCAGTTATGAACATCACCAATGTTGGATTTAAGGAAACAAAACAAACGCCGAATCCTTCAAAATTCAAGAGCTGATTTTTAAGAAAAGAAGCAATGGCATTGAGAGAAGCTGTTGCCACAGCTTGTAACATTGGAGGAAGACAAAGAAACCCATCTCTCCTATCAGTTCCTCACTATCTTAAACTCAAATTCCATTACCCTCCTTCATATGCTCTCCATAGATTCACAGCTTTTCCTATATACCAACCTGGTGGTGAGTCTCTCTATCTCTGTTCTCTATTTTCATCTTTCAAACTTTACTTGGTTCTTTCGGTTTCTATAGAAACAATAAAAAGCAATTCTCATTGAAAACCAAGTTTTGGGTTGTTAATGTATATTATGGGCTTTAGGCCCAGCTGGTTTACTTGTATAGCACACTTGTACTACACTTTACTTGTACCACACACATATGCTTACTTGTACCGCACACATATGCCTCCTATATAAAGGCATCACATGTATATTCCTTGATTATGAAATACAATACATCAATTCAGTATTTCTAAAATGGTATTAGAGCCACTGCTCTGACCTTTCTTTTAGCAGTCTTGTCTCTCTCTTGGTGTTACTCCACCCTTATTGCTTCCGCCGTCACAACAGCCACTGCAGCCACTCACCGTTGAACCTACGACGTCTCTCAGCCATTGTCCTCAGGTTCCGGAATTGCAGCCGCTGTTGTTGAGGAGTCCCGCACCACACAGACCACTGCAACCACCGTCTCCGCCGTGTATCTTCCTCCGATAAAGTTTTTTGCAAATACCACCGTGATCGTCTCGCCTTGATCTACGCATTCGTGGAAGTCTTGCAAGCATCGGAGCCTGCACGCGCTCTCACGCGCCACCTGAAGAAGTTGCTCCTCAGTCACGTGCCTTCACAGCCTTGGTCACGCGCCTCACGCGCCGCCACGCACCCTCACAGCCTTAGTCACGCGTCTCACGTGCCGTCACGCGCCCTCACTCAGGTCTGTTGACATCATCCGTGACGTCATCTTGCCACGTCACCTAGGGCTGACGTCATCATCCACTCATCTGCTGACGTCATCCACCACAGCTGAAGTCATCATTGACTGACCGTTGACCGGTCCGTTGACTTTGACCGTTGACCAGCGTTGACTTTGACCGAGATTTGACTTTGACTGTTGACTTTTCTACGGTTGACTTTTTACTGTCCAGGTTCTCTTTACCTAGTTTTTCGCATAGATTTCATTTTTGCAGTCTGTTTTTGCATATTGTGTTTCTAAATGGATAAAAAGGATATTTTTCTTCCTCGCCCCATTAATACTGTATTGGAGGGGAACAAGAATTACTTATCTTGGTCTCAAGCTATGCGCAGTTTTCTTAAGGGTCGCATGCTCTGGCATTACTGTACTGGTGCAATTACCATTCCTGTCAAGGGAGCAAGTGAAGAAGATGCTGTCTTTCTTGGTCGCATGATTGAATGGGATAGTCACAACCACATGATCCTAACATGGATTCGGAACACTTCCATCCCCTCCATCTCCAATCTGTTGGGCAGCTTTGATGATGCAAAATCTGCATGGGATATGTTGGCCAAAAGGTACTCCACTACTCACGGATCCATGAAATATTAGTTGGTAGTTGAATTGCATCAACTTCGACAAGAACCAGGGCAATCCATCAATGACTACTATGATCAGCTTCGCTTCATTTGGGACCAAATTGACCTTTCTGATCCGATTTGGGCATGCTCAAAAGATGCTCAGCAATATGCTACAGTTAGAGATGAATTTTGTTTCTATGAGTTCCTGATGTCACTTCACAAGGACTTTGAGCCCATCCGAGGTCAGCTTCTTAATCGCAGTCCTCCTCCCTCTCTTGATACTGCTGTAAATGAGTTGGTTAGAGAAGAAGCTCGGCTTGTAACCCTTCAAGCCCAAAATAAGTTCAATGTTTTGGCTATTACTCCTTCTGCTCCTTTCATTAAGCAACTTCAGCAATCAGGTGATTCCTCTGGCTCTAGCAATCTTCGCAAGCAGACCAACAAGAAGTTCTGCAATTATTGCAAGCGTCCTGGCCACACCATTGAGACTTGTTACCGTCGCAACAAATCTACTGTTGCTGTTGCTAATACTAAGCCTACTCCGCCGATGTCTTCCATTTCAGCTGAGTCCCAGTCTTCTGGATCCACTATCAACCTCTCCCCCACTGAACTACAGGAGATCATAGCTCAGGCTGTTCGTATGGCTGGTAATGCATCTCTTTCCACTGCTCTCTCAGTTCTGCCCGGTAAGTCTCAAACTTGGCTTTTTGATTCTGCCTGCTGTAATCACATGACACCTCACTCATCCTTATACTCCAAACTTGACCCTGCACCACATCCTCTTAATATTCATATAGCTGATGGTTCCACCATGCATAGGAATAGTCTAGGTTTTGTTTCAACCTCTAACCTCTCTGTTCCTGGGGTCTTCCATGTACCTGACCTATCCTATAATTTGTGCTCTGTGGGACAATTCGCTGAACTAGGATATCGCCTTAATTTTGACTATTCTGGGTGTATTGTGCAGGATCCGAGGACGGGGCAAGAGCTTGGGACCGGTCCTAGGGTTGGGCATATGTTTCCTGTGGACAATCTTCATCTTCCACCTGTTGCTCCTGTCTCTGTTGTTGCTGCAGTTTCTTCCTTACCTTCTCTCGCACTTTGGTATTCTCGTCTTGGTCATGCCTCATCTACTCGGGTACAACAGTTAACTTCTAAGGGTCTGTTAGGTTCTGTGTCCAAAGACAATTTTGATTGTACTTTATGCCAGTTAGGAAAACAGCCAGCTTTACCTTTCAATAATAGTGAATCTATCTCTAATAGTACTTTTGAGTTAATTCATTCTGATGTTTGGGGACCTTTTCCTGTTACTAGTATTGGTGGATCTCGTTATTTTGTTATTTTTATTGATGATTATTCTCGTTATAGTTGGATCTTTCCTATGAATCTCGTTTTGAAATCTTACCAATATATAGTAACTTTGCAAAAATGGTTGAAACATAATTCTCCAAACATATCAAAACTTTTCGTTCTGATAATGCTCTTGAATATACTCAATATGCTTTTCAAGCTCTGTTACATTCCTATGGCACTGTACATCATCTAACCTGTCCAGGCACCTCTCAACAAAATGGTCGAGCAGAAAGAAAACTTCGTCATATTCTTGACACTGTCCGTGCTCTTCTTCTTTCTGCCAAAGTTCCTGCCCCATTTTGGGGTGAAGCCGCTCTTCATGCTGTTCATGCCATTAATCGCATTCCAAGCACTGTCATCCATAATTAGACTCCGTATGAGCGCCTTTTTGGGTCACCCCCTGACTATCATTACCTTCGCTCTTTTGGATCTGCTTGTTTCGTTCTTCTTCAGCCTCATGAGCACAACAAACTCGAGCCTCGATCTAGACTTTGTTGTTTCCTTGGTTATGGTGAAACTCAAAAAGGGTATCGGTGCTATGATCCTGTCTCTCATCGTCTTCGTGTTTCTCGTAATGTTGTCTTTTGGGAACACCGCTTGTTTGTTGAACTCTCTCATTTTCGTTCTTCCCTAACTAACTCTTCTGTTTTAGAAATCTTTCCAGATGAGTCTCCTGTTCCTTCTACAGATACTCTTGATCCTCCTTTGGACTTCTCTATTCCATCTCCAGATATTTTTGATGATTCTCCTAGACAGGTTGTAGATGAACAGGTTGATGACGAGCTACCCCACCTTGAGCCCAGGTCCCCTGCTCCTGCTCCGCCTGAAGATCCTCCACAAGACATTCCACCTCGCCACTCAACCCGGGTAAGATCCATTCCTGCACATTTACTTGACTATCATTGTTACACTGCCCTTGCTACACTCCATGAGCCTCAAACCTATCGTGAGGCCTCTACTGACCCTTTATGGCAGATTGCAATGAAAGAGGAAATTGATGCATTAACCAAAAACCATACTTGGGATCTGGTTACTCTCCCTCCTAGTCAGTCTGTGGTTGGTTGTAAGTGGATCTATAAGATCAAGACTCGCTCTGATGGGTCCATCGAGCGCTACAAGGCTCGTCTTGTTGCAAAAGGTTTTACACAGGAGTATGGGATTGATTATGAAGAGACTTTTGCTCCAGTTGCCCGTATCTCCTCTGTTCGTGCCCTCTTAGCTGTTGCTGCTGCTAGTAAATGGGACCTTTTTCAGATGGATGTTAAAAATGCCTTCCTTAATGGGGATCTGCATGAAGAAGTCTATATGCAACCTCCTCCTGGTCTTTCTGTTGAAACAAACAAGGTTTGCCACCTTCGACGTGCACTTTATGGCCTTAAACAAGCTCCACGAGCTTGGTTTGCCAAGTTCAGCTCCACCATCTTTCGCTTGGGTTACACTGCCAGTCCTTATGATTCTGCCTTATTTCTTCGTCGCAATGATAAAGGCACCATTTTACTTCTCTTATATGTGGATGATATGATCATAACTGGTGATGACCTCAGTGGCATTCAAGAACTCAAGGATTTTCTTAGTCAGCAATTTGAGATGAAAGACCTTGGACATCTCAGCTATTTCTTGGGTCTTGAGATCACTCGTTCCACAGATGGTCTTTATATTACTCAAGCCAAGTATGCATCTGACCTTTTATCTCGAGCTGGACTCACTGACAGCAAGACTGCTGACACTCCAGTTGAACTTAATGCGCATCTGACACCCTCGGGGGGGAAACCATTGTCTAATCCCTCTCTTTACAGACGATTGGTTGGCAGCCTAGTTTATCTCACAGTTACTCGTCCAGACATTTCTTATGCTGTTCATCAGGTGAGCCAGTACCTGTCTGCTCCACGATCGACTCACTATGCTGCTGTTCTGCGCATTCTACGATACTTGAAGGGCACTCTCTTCCATGGCCTTTTCTACTCAGCTCAGTCTCCTCTTGTACTCCGTGCATTCTCTGATGCTGATTGGGCAGGAGATCCCACTGATCGCAGGTCCACTACAGGTTATTGCTTTCTCCTTGGTTCTTCTTTGATTTCTTGGCGAAGTAAGAAACAAACTTTCGTGGCCCGCTCCAGTACTGAAGCAGAATATCGTGCTCTTGCTGACACCACATCTGAGCTCCTTTGGTTACGATGGCTTCTTAAGGATTTGGGTGTGTCCACATCCTCTGCTACTCCCCTTTATTGTGACAACCAGAGTGCCATTCATATTGCTCACAATGACGTCTTCCATGAACGGACTAAACACATCGAGATTGATTGTCATTTTATCCGTTCTCATCTTGTCCATGGTGCTCTCAAGCTTTTCTCCGTCTCCTCCAAAGATCAACTTGCAGATATCTTCACCAAGGCACTTCCTAAGGGACGCACTCGTGATTTGGTTGACAACCTCAAGCTGGTCTCACATCCACCTTGAGCTTGAGGGGGGTTGTTAATGTATATTATGGGCTTTAGGCCCAGCTGGTTTACTTGTATAGCACACTTGTACTACACTTTACTTGTACCACACACATATGCTTACTTGTACCGCACACATATGCCTCCTATATAAAGGCATCACATGTATATTCCTTGATTATGAAATACAATACTTCAATTCAGTATTTCTAACATGGGTTTCATTTTTTATGGTGTTTTAATGTTTTTCTTAAAGAGAATATGACTTTGGACATGATAGAATGGCAAAAAAGAACTTATGTGACCGACCCTTATTAGTTTGTTGAGGGTTTGTAGAATAGCCAGTTCCCACTTTGTTGTTACTGTTGTTGTAAATGTTTTTCCTGCACTATTTGATAGAATAGAACCAATTTTAGGTGGAAACTAATTTAACAATTTTGATCAGTGACACTAAGAATTGAAGCAAGTTTTGTTGGTTGTTGTGCTATTTAAATTTATGCAGGACTTAAATATCCAATCCGCGTAATAAGCGAGGCTACTGTGGATCCCTTAACACCCAAGAAAGAAGATGAAGAACAATCACCTCAGAATTGGATAATTAAAATGTTATATGATGGGGATTGCCCGCTTTGCATGCGTGAGGTCTGTCTTCAAGGACCTGTTTTTTGCATTTCTTCAAGAACACACCTGATTTGTGTGTAAAATGTGTTAATTTGTGAATTTGGTCATTTTAAATATTTGATGTGTTTAAGTTCATTATATGTCAGGTCAACATGCTCAGGGAGAGGAATAAGGACCATGGTACGATCAAATTTGTTGATATAAGTTCTGATGAATACTCTCCAGAGGAGAATCAAGGCCTAGACTACAAAACTGTATGCTCCAAACAATGCTGAAATTTGTAGTATACACAGCTTGTTGGTCGAAGAGGGCTTGCTAGGATCTATAAGATAAGAAGTAGAAAATGAAGTATATAAGTGACTGTAACACTACCTGTTAATCATATCCAATATGACTTCACAGGCTAATTTACTCTTTTTTTTTTTGTGGCTCTTATGGATCATTAGGAATTTCCTGAAAAATCCGTGTGAAATCATGTGGCTCTGTGCTTTGGCCATAGGAAAGTAAATGATAACTTTGTAAAATACTTAATGGTATGCTACAATACAAATTTTAGAGCATCTCTGTGTCAGATTTATTGCAATACAGTGATGAAGTTCTATTTTTTTGTTTAGGTAATGGGAAGGATTCATGCCATCCTCTCTGATGGAACTGTAGTCACTGATGTTGAAGTACGCCGCATTTCCTACCCCTTTCATTTTTCCTATAATTGTATTTTTTTAGTGTCTGCTCTTCTCATTTCACGTTTTACTTTCATTTCCAAATTTCCACCAAATATAAATTCACTATCTTGTATTTAACTATGTGTAAGTGAGTAAGCATGCATGTGTGCATGTCATCTATGTGAATATGTATATATATATATATATATTCTTTTTTTTTTGGTAAACATGTGAATATGTATATACTTGTGTTACAGTGGTCCAACCTGTGGAATATATAAGAATAAGGGGGGATAGAAAACACCATTGATCAATAGGTTTGGAAACTTCAACTAAGGCTATTCCATGACTAGAATCAATTAGTACAAGTTCAAGATTGTAAAACTTTGAATCTAATAACTAATAAGTGTTCTAGACAATCACTAACTGTTCAAATATCTAAACTGTAAAAGGAGGCCAAAGTGCAACGTAGGATGTGCAACTGTGATCACCACCATGATTCTATCATTTTACCAATGCTTGCATGGAAAGTTTATTGGGTCCTATTGTAGGCACATGGACAATGTTTTTCTCTAAGCCAATTTCCTTCTCTCTCTCCTTTGCAATTCAATAGTAAATGTCAATGGTCTGGGACACATTTGGAATTCTTTAGGTACACAATCTGTTTGAAGAAGATGGCTAAAGAACTCTGTTAAGATGTTACTTTAAGCTGCCACTGCTTTCTTTATCTGACATTCTCATTCCTGCATATGACAACTTTACAGGCATTTAGAAGACTATATGAACAAGTTGGTCTTGGTTGGGTTTATGCCATTACCAAATATGAACTTGTAAGTTTCTTTGTTCCTAATTTTACTTGTAGTTCAATCGAAATGCTACCATTCTCTAGATGCATAAGGTTGTGGATAATGCTCCTGATGCGGGAGACACAAGAAGATTATTATTTAGTATTATTTATGTTTGCAAGCCCATTGTATTTTTATGTTTTAGGTCTATTAGTTTATTGGGCTTTTAGTTATTGAGCTTTTAGTATTTTAATTTAAAAGTAAGGTTATTTTTGTAATAAGGCAATTAGGGTTTCCTAGCCAATTAGCAAGGTTATTTTTGTAATAAAGCAATTAGGGTTTCCTAGCCAATTAGAATTAGGGTTTCGCAATCCTATATAAACAACCTATTGTACTCCTTGAGGAGATAGTTGATATTTTTGATGAATGAAAACAATGGCCGTTTGGTCTTTCTTTGGTCTGGTGCTGACTCCAGGTCTACCCTAGATGCTGACTCCTAGTGATTTCTCCACTTGGTGTTGACTTTAAGCAAGGCCTAGGTGCTGACTCCAAGGTCATATCCCTTTATTTTTCTATTGTTTAGTTTTCGTTCTGGTTGTCCTGCGTCATATTTGGTATCAGAGCAAACACCGATCCGTTGAAGAATTACCGCAGGAAAGAATCAGAAAAAAAAAATCACATACCCAAAAAAAAAAAAAAAAAAAATTCCCATCAGTGCCGTGTTTTCACCACTAGAAAGTTGTCTTTGTCATTTTCCTGCTTAGTACCAAAAAAAAAAAAAAAGCTGCTGTCCTATAGTTGTGCTACCCATCAGAAGACTAGATATTCAAGCCAACCAAAGACTCCAATCCAACACCCACCACTGCGGAACCCAACAACCACCACCACTGAGATTGACCCATCATCCGCCGAAACCCACAGATCAGCACTTGGCCGCCGCCGACCCACTAGCCACCAGACTAGAAACAGAGGAGTTTGAAGCCCACAAGAGCCGCCAATGTCAATACTGGATTTGCGTTGTCAAGAACCACCTGCGCCAACTCGCCGTTAACACCGCTCTCACCATGTCGCTTCATGCTTCCCCGATCCCATCACCGCGATCTGACGTGCGAGCTCCGATCTGCACCTCGAGCACCGCTGACCGTGAATGCTGGTGAGCCCATACCGCCGCTCCGCTGTTGACTCCAATGCCGCCTCGTGCTTGCTCCGCTGCTTGTTTTTTCTTTTAGTTTCTTTTGCTTCTAGTAGTTTCTTTAGCTTCGGTGTTTTACATGTTTGGAGTTGGGCTTAGCAGTCTTTCATTTTAAACTGTAGTTCTTTTTATTGTATTTCAAAAAAAAAAAAAAAAAAGAAAGAAAAGAAAAGAAAAGAAAAGAAAAAAAAAATATATTGTTACAGTGCCAGCCCATTGAATGTATAGGCAAGTGTTTTTATTTTTATTTTTTCATAGATCTAGACTTCCAGCTTTGTCCAATTAGACCCACTCAATTGAGGAGCCAAGCCCGTGACTATCAAGTGCAGTAAGTTAACCACTCACAAGGTGAGCTATGGTAATATCTGACGCACCTTATTTTGATGGTGATGATACTTATCCACGAGATTTTGTCAACTGGATAAATGGGATGGAGCAATTCTTTGCGCAAGCAAATTGGGCAGATAATAAAAAGGTTAGGTATGCCAAGTTGAAGTTAAGAGGTCACGCACAAAGGTTTTGGGAGAAGCTTGAATATTTCCGCTATATGGATTATGAACCTGCCATCAATGTGTGGGAAGATATGAAAGAAAAACTTTGTGATGAGTATTTGTCACCATACTATCGAGCTAAGTATCTACCCCAATCTCAATCTCAGTGTGGTACTTTTCAAGTTGAAGCAAATACGATGAATTCTCATCATCATCATCCTATTTCATATCCTCAACGCACTTTTGAACAATCTACCAAGGAAATATCTACCAGGGAAGTAACAGAATTAACTGTAAAGCTCATGAAAGATATTCAGGACAGGATTGCTCAACACAAGAAGACTCAATCCGATTCAATTGGGAAACCAAGGACACTAGATCACAATGAACTTCTTGTTGCCCCAATAGAAGGCAACATTGATGATGATATCTTGGTCGTTGAGAATCCTCCAGCAACACCAAAGCCTAATGTTGACACAGACGTACGTGCCTCGACAAGTGTTGCTTTAATATGCGTGCATGGAAATGAATCTATTGAAGAGCAGCAAGGTGAAGAGATGGTGCCTAAAGAGAGTATTATGTTAGGGGGTGCACATGATGTGAAAGTTGAAGTTGTTGAATGTGCTTCTGATCAACCCTCCACAGTCCTTAAAGATCTACATCTTGGTGAAGTTGAAGAGGTTAAAACTACAGTGCTTCCTATGGTTCATAAGGTTCAAGACGAGATTATACAAATTCCACACATTGATTTTGTTATTCCAAATGAGTTTGATGTGGTGAAATTCACGGTTTTTCTTTTCCCTGTGCTCCCTAATGTGATTCTAGATTTGAAGCAAGTGTTACTTGTCAGCATCCTAATCCTTCAACACTTTAGAACTCGAGGTCGAGTTTTTTCCAACCAGAGAAGAATGATGCGGGAGACACAAGAAGATTATTATTTAGTATTATTTATGTTTGCAAGCCCATTGTATTTTTATGTTTTAGGTCTATTAGTTTATTGGGCTTTTAGTTATTGAGCTTTTAGTATTTTAATTTAAAAGTAAGGTTATTTTTATAATAAGGCAATTAGGGTTTCCTAGCCAATTAGCAAGGTTATTTTTGTAATAAGGCAATTAGGGTTTCCTAGCCAATTAGAATTAGGGTTTAGCAATCCTATATAAACAACCTATTGTATTTCTTGAGGAGATAGTTGATATTTTTGATGAATGAAAACAATGGCCGTTTGGTCTTTCTTTGGTCTGGTGCTGACTCCAGGTCTACCCTAGGTGCTGACTCCTAGTGATTTCTCCGCTTGGTGCTGACTCCAAGCAAGGCCTAGGTGCTGACTCCTAGGTCATATCCCTTTATTTTTCTATTGTTTAGTTTTCGTTCTGGTTGTCCTGCGTCAGCTCCCTTGTCCTCTCATCATTATTTGTACTAAATATAACAATATGCATTTAACATATTGCAACAATAACTGATGCTGTATATGGTGTTTGGGCTAAATATCGTCTTCAAATCACAAGTAAATTCGTATTGCATAAACAATTTTATGTTATGACCCCTTCAAAGTTCTCAGGCCCCTTCAAAGTTCTCAGGCAGTCGTGCCTTCTTTGCTTCAGTTTAAAAAAAGTCTTGCTATAGCTGATTTTTTTCCCCCTGGATATTACATATTATAATAGAGCAGCACCAGCCTTGTGATGCACACACCCAATTCAGTGACTCTTTTAATTTTTGTGATAAGGAATTATTTCTTTTGATAATCATTATATTGTCCACTAACAAAAAACCATATCATTTGGATTTAGTTGCACCATGAAAAAATAACTGTGCGATTTTTTAACTTCGCTTTATGCACATTTTCAAAATCAAACTGAGCCTGCAACATGCTTCACTGGAAGCTCATGAAACTTGCTTTGAAAACTAACCACATTGATGACTAATCTAATTTTGCTCTGCTCAATCAAATTATTAACTTATAAATATCTTGCAAACTTATCTGTTTTTGTCTAGGCCGGCTACCTTTAGAAGACATTTTGGAATTACGAAGGAACAAGGTTTGTATACCACTCTGCAGGCCAGGGATTATCATATTTGAAGTATATGATGCTGATTCATGTTAGATGTTCTGTTTTCAATGCAGGATGAAGTATGTAATGACAGAAATTCATGTAAGAAGTGAACTTGCTTGATAATTCCAAGAAGTCAGAGCTTTCCAGGCTTGCTCTTCATTTGCTTACATATATGCTCTTCAAAAATGAGCTGTATGTGAGCTCATAGCCAAAAGTTGTAATAAGATGAAGAGTTGTGGCAGTTCACATACATTTTTCAATTAATTTTAGTCATCAAATAGTCTAGTGATTTGATGCCCTTGTAATGCATAATGATGTGATAATTCACTTTTGTTGGATGGTAAAAAGGAGATAACCAAGAATCCCCACTTTAGAATTAGTAAATTAGAGCTTTTTCTTATCATTCCAAGCCACTTTCCGCTTTGAACTTCCAAATGTTGATATGGATTATTATGAAAAGATGAGTCTAGAGAGGTCTAGACGTTCATGGCAATTAGTTTCTGTTTGTATATAGGGTTTGACAATCTAATTGATTCTCAAACTTCATTATAGAGTTTGTCAAAGAAGTTTGTCTTAATTAGTTGATTTTATGCTCTTATTTTAGTTCTTTCTCAGTTTTACTTAAATAAAAATTAGTGCCAAGATTTGACTTCATATAATCACTGAAAATTGTATTTGTTTTACTGGATGAATAACTCGATTTTTTATTTATAGAATAACTCATTTGTGATCTTTTTTTAAAATTCCTTTTCTTTTTTCCTATAGTCTTGCTTGGTGGTCGCTTTCAACATCTGGGGAAAAGAACTTCCCCTCCAAAAAAAGAAGGAAAAAAAAAAATTGAATAAAGTTCGAAAATTTTTGGGATTTTTGGGGTGGCTCAAGTAACTACTACTAATTATGTATCTTAGTATCTCCAAAGAATACCCTTAGAGTATGGTGATGTGTTGCTCTCTTTTCTCACATTCATAGTAGATCCTACCATGAATTTAATTAGTGGGATTCGTCATGAATGTGAGAGGAGGGAACAGTATGTCACTGTATTCTGAGAGTACCTAATATATATATATATATATATAGTGTCATAGCCTTTGACTAAACCATTCCACTCACTACCCATATCACCCTGAAACCCATTAGACTGATAGTATGATGAGTTGAACATGAGACTTTAGAATTTACATCGCACCTCAAACCAATAAGCCCAATACCCAAGTAAGTTGTGGAGGTTATACTGTGATCTTTCACATCGTAAGATATTAGTAGAACATTTAATTTTTATAGTTTGTGAAGATATTGATAGATGTGTGACTCTATGAAGAAACTCTTGGTTCTCAAAATCTAGCTAAATGAAATGCTTAGAGAAACACATTTGTTTTCTTTTTGATAATTGGGGAATAACAATTTTGAACCGGGATACTTACGTAGGAGTAGGCTCTTGGCAACATATATTTGTTTTTTTTAACATAAACATTTTCAATTTTCTTTTTGGCAATTTGGTTACTTTATTGTTTGTGAGAGATGAATTGTAAAGGATGCTGCACATGTAAAACCAATTGCTATCTGGAGCATTTGTGATTCACAATAGAATCTGGGTCATCAGGAGGAAATTCTAGAGGGAGATTTTTGTTAGAGCTTACAAAAAGGCTACAATTTCCAATTCCTAGAAATGTCTAAAATGTTCATTATCATTTCCAGTTATCTTCTTAGTGGTGTACTGGTGTAATTGTTGCAAACTAGGACAGACAGATGTACTACATATTTGTTTGCTTTCCAAACAAAATATGCCAGTTGATTATTTTGGATGTGAGTGCGACTGTGATGGAGTTCAGTTCTCACAAGACAAACAACATGATCTATTGAGCTATTTGTGAGAAGTCAGTATTGAGAAACATGCAGTGCCTAGACACCAATCAATTGCAAAAGTTCTGTATGCCCTCTCAAATGAGTGTTTTAAAGGCCTTTGGATTAAACGGATTTCAAACATCATTTTATCAGAAATACTGGAGAAACATGATAAATGTGGTGAGAATATGCAGCCACAATGCAATGCTGGTGTTAGCAAAAAATGGATCCAGAAGAAACAAATGGATGGCAACTGCATGTGTGCGCAAATACAGGTCAAGCAATAAAGTATTACCAGGATGCCACTATTGGGAATGAGACATAAAAGGATACTGCAATCAATTTAACTCTTACACCAGCTGACTCTATTACTAAGAAAAGGAATCACAAGCATCATTATCCTATCAAGGAAACACAAGGTGTGCAAACATTAGTTAGAAGGCATTCCTAAGATCTTCAGAGACAATCAATCTAGGTAAAGTTGCACCATGAATGCATATGCTTGTTTTTTGGTCTAAGCTTTGGCAACTATTTTGTCAATTTGCAGTATTTTCATATGGCTGTCGTGGTTGTGTGACCAGGGCCGGCCCTTCCACTAGGCCAATTAGGCTATTACCTAAGGCCCCCAAGTGGAAGGGAGGCCCCAAAATTTTGAACAAGTAGGGGTAGGTAGGAAAAAAAAAATTAGTTTAAGATGGATTTAAAAAAAACTTGTCACATCCTTGTAACTAAAGAACAAAAACTCTGGTATATCTTGTTAAACATTGGTACCACTAAAAATTCTTTGGTCTAAACAAAATCAATTGTCCCAAAAATAACATCATTATTCTCTAAATAAACCAAAATTCAACAAGATAAACTACAAAGTCCGGTCAAAGAAATTAACCACAAAACAATCACAAATCACAACAAATAAAAAATATCAAATCCCTAAAATTATTGCTGTTTCTATTTCTCATTCTTGCTCTCTGCCTCTTTCTCTCTAGTCTCAGCTCTTGCACTCCACCTCTCTCATTCTTTCTCTACTGGCTTCCTCCGATCTGAATCAATAATCATCCAATCACATCTAAGGACTCTAGTCTGAACTAAGGACTGACCAACTGAGGTATAGTTTTGTTCTCTTTCTTTTGATTATGCAGATGCGTTTTTGACTTTTTGTTCTCTTTCCTTTTGTTTTGTTTCTTATCTGTTGTTGGCTAGGCCTATTTCTACATTCTATTCTGGCTGGCCGTTGGGCCTTGAAGACTTGAAGTAGTTTTTTATTTTTTTTAAAAGCTTGCATTTGTTTTTTATTTATTTATTTTTATTTTTATTACTATTTTTTTGTTATAGGTGATACCTCCGTAAGAGGGTTTGTTTTGGCTGGGCTTGGACACTTGAAATTCTATTTTGGCTGGGCTTCCCCTTCTTCTTCTTCTTCTTCTTTTTTTTTTTTTTTTTTTTTTTTCTCAGCCCCATTTTCTCATTCAGGGTATCTACATACCCTAATATCCTAAATACATTCACGGCACACTGAGTAGGGGCCAGGTGAAAATGCCTAAGGTAATTAAGGGTCACCGGCCTCATAGGGATCCTCATCCCTCCTTCTACGAAAGCAACTATCGGGATCACAACTTCACCCTCTCTCCTCCTAAGGTACCACTCACCCTCTTCACAGTACTTTAAATTCACATTATTGGGTATTCCATAGTCAACAATGAATTTATTCATCATCTCATCGGACTCGACCAACTTCTTAAACTTACCCATTCCCCAAAGACAACTAAAAGTTCTAAAAGAGAAAAGGAAGAGTGAAATCAAGGAAATTTGGGGTCGTCAGAAAAAGAAGACTTACAGAAATATGACGATACTCTTCAGGTAGTGTGCCCAAAGACAACTAAAAGTTCTAAAAGAGAAAAGGAAGAGTGAAATCAAGGAAATTTGGGGTCGTCAGAAAAAGAAGACTTACAGAAATATGACGATACTCTTCAGGTAGTGTGCAAGTCGAGCCAGATTCAAACTATATGCGTCAATAATTGTAAGCGCGAAAATGATGAAACCAGGCGGTTCAAACATGTATTTGTACTCCCCCCCTTAGGTCCCTCAAATGTAACCGCTTGCTCATAAAAGCAAAAGATCATGCCGTTGAAAGTGGGAAACGTGGTGCCACCAAAATTTAATGTGGGCGCCCACTAAGTTTTGAAACGCTAAAAACGCGCATCGGGCAGTCAAAAAGCCGCCAGCATCAGTACAAACCGAAGCGGGGCAATTCGTTCAATGGACTGGCAGGTATCAAAACCCTCCTCCCCGTTCGAGGGAACGTGCAGCAGGGTTTTGAGGGGCTATTGTGGGGCCCATGGGCCTGATGGCCTCGGCCCATCATGTAGCAGGCCCGAGGCCCAGGTCGAGGAGCACAGGCTATTCAGGGCCAAGGTGAGGGAAAACCTTTTTTCCCAATCCACACCGAGGACCACCTTATCCTCGGCCTGACGAGGGTGATTTTGGGGAGGGACTAACCCCAAAGTAAGCTGTCATTCTCACATTTAATGCATTCAACTAACTCCCCCTGGCCGCATTAATGGGGAGGTAACCCCCTGGCAGGATAACGTTGATCAGAGTGAACCACTTGAGTACCGATAAGGCCTCTGATGGGACGGACGGCCAGAAAAGAAGGCAAATAGATGATCAACAGATGGAAAGAGGGGATAGGAAGATGAAAACTATAAAAGAAAAGTTAGTAAAGTAAACAAGGGGGGGGAAAGAAAAAAGAAAAAGCGAGAGAACAATAAGGCCTCCTCGGCCACAGGCCGAGGAGCATCCCCCCATTGGAAAAGAAACTCTTAGCATTTTTCTTCTTTATAAGAAAGTTCATGCTTGGTGATCGACGGCCAGCACCTAAACCTTTCACCCCGCTCTCTATAGATGTATTGTTTGGGCTTATTGGGCGGAAGACCCACCATTCAGGGTCAATCCAAATTGAGTCCTTACAGTTGGTTATTGTCATCCATTGCGATTTATCTAGTAAAACTGCATTGTATCAAATATGTCGAAGGCGACAGTTTTATAGCGGATAATAAATGGAGTGACCAATTTGATAGAATAATTAAAGTTTAAAGATTAAAATAAAGTATTTTGAAAAAGCTAAACTAAACTCTAGGTATAAAATTAAAATTCATCTAAATTTAAAGAATGTAATATGGATTTTAGTTTTATTTTTACCATATAATTGAACTTATTTTTAAGTATATCATACCTTATTTTTTAAACAATAATTAACTAAAAAAAGTAACTCATCCAAACAAATTTTAAATATAAAAAACACAAATCATCTAAGTCTTTTTTTTTTTTTTTTACTTCAATTTTTTTTTTTGGGTTTTTATTTTATTTTATTTTATTTTATTTTATAGAGGAATCTAGAAGTTCTAATCACCAAGTTGGAGCAAAGAATACAGTGAGCCTCATGGTTCTTGCTTATGCACTCACAAGCCTATTATAATTTATTGAGTGGTAATATTTACACATTGTGTGTATGAGACATAATTGAAATCCTGTTTCAAAACACAATTTCACATTTATAAAACTGAAATCTTTTTTTCATAGGCTATATGTGTGTATACAATAATGTGTAAGTAGTTGTGTGCAACATTAATTAGTGTAATTCATTACTTATTTTATGTTATGATGGCCATTTTCATTTAGTAGCACACAAACCTAGAAAAAGGGGAGAACACACAATATGATATGATGTGATGTGATGTGATTTGATTTTTTTTTTTTTTTAAGAGATAGTTTCAACTTTTGATGTTTGTTCACTACAACAAAATGTGTTTTAGGTGATGAAATTTAGTGAGAATTGGTTTTTCGGTGTAGGTGGAGATTAAACCCAAATTTTTTTAATTTGATTATAAGAGACTTGACCAATTGAGCTAACTGGTTCTTTGACGTGCTAAGTTTGAGTTAAGGAGGTGGAACATTAAAATCCAAATAATGGTAAAGAACCCCCCTTATATAGGTCCTTATTCTAAAATCAATAATAGCAATTTCAGCCCTACCAAATTTTGGAACTTGGCCCAAGTCATCACTTAAAGAAAGCTTATACCCATCCAAATCCTACCATGTGTACTAGTTTGCACTAAAAATCAACCCTATAAGAAGATTTATTTATTCAAATCTCATCAAACACTTAAACCATGTGCAAAATTGTTCAAAATAAGAAACATGACAAGTTTGCGTGAAAGTTGAGGACTATGATTTTTTTTTTTTTTTTTGGGAAATTGCAATTTACCCACTTGTGGTTTGGCCCATTTTAACAATGCCCACCCGTGGTTTGAAATTTGTCACCTAACCCACCTGAGGTGGCCTCCGTTAGACCCCCGTTACCCACTCCTGCCCTTTCCATTAGAAATTCTCATTTACTATATAAGCCAAAAATTAGAACCCAATTAGAACACAGTTAGAATCCTAAAGGACTGAGCTCTCTCCCTCTCCCTACCTTCGAACCCTCAAAAATCCCATTAACCTTAATCCCTTTCCCTCTGTACTCCGATTGCCAAAGTGAAATCCCTCCCCGAACACTTGCAAGAAAGGAGGAGTGTTGAAGTTTGAGTTTTCCTTTGTATCAGGTATGAAATGACTTTCTAGGGTTTGCCATTGTTGTGTTTATTCTTTTTCAATGTGTAACGATTGATGAAGGTGATTCAGATTAAAGTTTTTTTGTCATAAAATTAGTGGTTTACCATTGTTGGGTTTACCATTGGTGTGTTTGTTCTTTTATAGTTGACATTGATGATTGTGGTTCCTAGAAATATTCTGGTTTGTGGTCCCATAGAGACAAATTGTTTAGTTGGTTGTGCTTCTTGTCTCTGACCCCACGTTACTTGGTGTTTGGTGTGCAACTGAAATTATTTTGCTTTTGTGTGTTGTCTTTATGCATGTGTTGGTTTTGTATTTAATTACTGTTGTTTGTGCATGTGTTTTAAACCCTGCAGATGGCTGTTGAAATTCGTTTTGATTTTACTATTCACCATAGTGGGAATTTTGAGTAGAACCCTAGTTTAGAGTATGTAGGTGGTGAGGTATCTACAATGGCTAATGTTGATCCAGATCTACTAAGTCATTTTGAGATACAAGATAATTGTGCTTAGGCTAGGGGACCCATTAACAGTAGGATTTATTATTTAATACCTGGTGGTGACTTAAAGCAAGGGTTAAGGTTAATTACTTCAGATGAGGATGTGACCTACATGTGTGAACTACATGCTGAATGACAAACAAATGAAATCGCACTTTATGTAGAACCTGAAGTTGAACCAATCGCTATTGAAAAACCTATAGCCGAACTAGATCAACCAATTGCAGTAGACTAGTCATGAGAAATGAATGATGAAGATGATGATGATCCTGATTGTGAGGAGGTGACCAATACTGTTAGGGAGTCTGTGGTTGACCAAAATGATGTTAGTGAAGAACCTGTTGAGGGTTTAAGGGATGGCAGTGTTGGTGGAGCTGTGCATGTGGATGACCATGCTATCCATGGACAAACTGTTGGTAGTGAAGATGTTTATGTGGAGAACCTGATTGGCTAGAGGAAGGGTATGAAGGACCAGATTATCTTGATGACATATTTTGTGCTGAGAACAATGAGGTGCCCAATATGAGAGAGCATCGAAGAGATAGTGAAAATTTAAATAAGGGAGATGGTGTGAGAGAGCAAGTTACAGATAATGGGAAGAGACTAGAAGCTGTTGCCAGTGATCAAGCTGGTAATAATAATGATTGGGCTGAAAAAGCCCTTGATGATGATGATGCTAGGAGCATAGACAGTTTAGAGGATAAGGATGAAAGGGTAACATATCCAGAGTTTAATAAGAACACTAGCATGAGTAACCCTTAGTTATGCAAGGGTATAAAGTTCCCAAATGTTAAGGTGTTTAGGGTTGCCTTGAGGGAATATGCAGTGAGAAAGTCTGTGGACATTAAGTTCAAGCTTAATGAGAAGACCAAAGTTTCTGTCCACTACAAGTATGACTGTGGTTGGAGGGTATACGCATCACAGATTGCAGGGGAGTTAACCTTCCAGATAAAGACCATGGTTCGAACTTGTACATGTGAGAGGGCATTCAAGCATAGTCAGGTCACATCTACATATGTGGCTAGGAAATACTTGGAGGATTTCAACAAAACCCTGATTAGGCAGTTTCTGGTGTGAAGCATCAAGTCATGCAGGATGTAAATGTTGACTTGAGCATAAATCAGGTGTACAGAGCTTAAGAGGAAATCTAGAGAGTTCATACTAGGCGATGAGAGTTTGCAGTATGGGAAGCTTAGAGACTATGCAGAGATGATAAGAGTAACTGATGTGGGGAGTAAGGTGATCTTGCAAATTGAGATTACAGAGCCTAACACACAACCCAAGTTCAAGAGGATGTATGTGAGATACAATGCATAGAAAGTTGGATTCTTGGGGGGGGGGGTGCAAGCCACTTGTAGGATTAGATTGTTGCCACTTGAAAGGCAAGTTTGGTGGACATATATTATCAGCAACTGCAAGGGATGGGAATGACAATATTTTTCCTGTTGCATTAGGTGTAGTTGAGCAAGAAAACAAGGACTCTTGGGTGTGGTTTTTACAAACATTTGCAGATGATATTGGGAGGCTAGATGAGCTGAATCTGGTGTTCATATCAGATAAGCAGAAGGTAATACTTGTTTTATTCATTTCTTCTTTATACTTATTTGTTTTTATTCTTAGGCTGATGGTGTTCATTGTTGATTGTATTTATCATAACCAGGGATTGATACCTGCCATGGAGATGTTATTCCTAACAGTGGAACATAGATTTTGTGTGAAACATATTTACAACAACTTTAAGTTAACATTCAAGGGTTTAGAGTTGAAGGCTGTATTATGGAGGTGTACTGCAGCAACAACAATTAGGAAGTTTGAAAAGAGAATGCAAGAGATGAAGGAATTGGACAGAGAAGCATGGGAGTATGTAGCAGATATCCAACCAACCCAATGGACCAAGTCACATTTCACTCAAAGGGCCATCTCTAATTGTTATGTGAACAATCTTAGTGAGTCATTTAATTCTATGATACTAGAAGCTAGGGATAAGCCTATCATTGTCATGCTAGAGTGGATTAGGGTTAGGTTAATGACTAGAATGTACAGTAAGAAGACTGGGATTGAAAAATTCACTAGTGACCTTTGTCCAAACATAGTGCTTGAGTAGTTGAAAGTTGATTCTAAGCCGTTTTCTGCTATTCCATCAGCTTGCTATATAAATGAGGTTGATAATGAGTATGAGAGACATGTGGTTAACCTTAGCAGAAAGTGTTGTACTTGTAGAGTTTGGGATTTCCCATGTAAACATGGTGTTGCAGCAATCTATAAGAATCTGGAGAGGCTTGAGGATTATGTGCATGCATGCTTTAGAAAGGATGCCTATGTGGCTGCATATAAGGAGATGATTACCCCACTGCTTGACCAAGATGAATAGGTTGAAACGAGCTAACCTGCCCCTGTTGCTCCAATTGTGTACAAGCCTCCAAGCAGGCCAAACAACCTATACAAAGTCTCTAGGTCATATAGACCTATAAAATGTGGGTTTTGCCATCAGGAGGGGCATAATTCAAAGAGGTGTAAGGCTGGAATAACTGGTGAGACACCATGGCAAAGGAGGCAGAGACTTGAGAGGCAAAAAAATTTTGTAAGTAAAGCAATAATGTGTTCACTATGACAATTATATTACAAATCTATTTATGATGCAAGACAATTCTTTTTGTAGGGACAAGAGGGACAAGGAACAAGCAGCCAACCAGCCAACCAGCCACCATTGATACCACAAGGGAGGTTTGCAAGGCAGCCACCCTGGTTTGCCAACCAGGTAGCCAACTAGGCAGGTAAGCAGGCAGCCAACCAGCCAACTAACTAGCCAAGCAGGCAACCAGGCAGGCAGGCAGCCACCTAGGCAACCACCAAGGAGGTTTGCAAGGCAGCCAGCCAACCAACCAGCTAACCAGGCAACCAATGAGCAAGCAAGACAATAAACAAGATTAGCAAATAAGAAGGCCAAGGCTAACCAGTCAACCAAAGCAGTAGATAACCAGAGTCAACCAACAAGTAGGGTAGCTAACCATTCAATAAGAAAGCCAACTACCCATCAAGCAAGTCAACCAGTCAACCAGCCACAGAAGTAACCACTAAGGCAACCAACGGGCAAACCCTACACATAGCCAGCCCAAACATTTGCTTCAGCTTCAAGCAGACCACCATGCAAAGGACCCACTGCTCAATGGTTCTCATGCAACTAGCCCATCTCTCATACTTCTCAGGTATATACACAAACACAAACACAAACACAAACACTACCCTTTATTCTTACATAATTAGATCTTGATATAGAGTTTCTATGTATTTTGTAGCCTCGAAGGGGGTTGGTACCATTAAGGGTCGTTGGGAGAGGAGGTGGATTAAGAGCTGAGACATCTGGTGCAATGTTCTTAATAGGCAAGGGCAAAGGCAAGGACAAAGACAAGGTCGTTGGGAAGTGAAAATTAGAGAATGTGCAAGCAGGAACTTTACTTTACTTTTTTTTTTTTTGTTATTGTGGCAAGGACAAGGGCAATTGTTTAGTTGATAGTGGCATGTCACCACTTTTTTGTTTTTTTGTTATTGTGCAGAACTTTATGCTGTAAAGTTATTTTGTTGTTGTCTTAGTGGGGACAGAACAACCTATTATGTAGATGAAATTTGGCAATGTTTAGCCATTAATGTTTGGTGGAGTCTACTTGTTTTGAACAATGCTTATTATATAGTATGGAATGGTACTCTTGCTTAGATGAAACTTCGCAGTGTTATATATGTATGGCAGTATTATATATAGTGTTTAGCCATTAATATTTGGCAGTATTATATAGGTATGGAATGGTCTTACTTTAAAATATAATTCTTTATGATTCTTCAATTGATGTAAACAGAATCTTGTGGGGTGCATGTCCTTGCCTGCCCAATTTATGTACAACATATACAATCTTTATAAAGAATAACAGATTGCATACCTTATTCAAATTACAATATCACATTGCATAAAGAACACATTACATAAAGAAGGCAGTATTACATAAACAAGAACAAATTATATAAAGAAGAACACATCACATAAAGAACACATCACATAAAGAACACATTACATACTATATTCAAATAAACAACAACATTACATAGTGTCAAATACATGGAATGCACTTGTCAAAAGTGGTAGTACCCAAAATTATACAATAACTACAACAACTTGCCTTCAAGGCAGACATAATGGATTTGTTCCAAATTCTCCTGTCCTACCAGAAAACACATAAAAAATAACAAAAAACCCCCATGACACAAGAAGTATAAATTTGTACTTTTGTAACTTTTCTTTAGCTATCCTCTCTCTCAACCTAGCTTTTTCTTCATTTTGCTTGGCTTTGTTTTCCCTTTCAATAGCTGTTGTTTCCCTATCACTAGCCTCCTTTTCCTTTTCCTTTGCAACTTTTGCTTAATTCTTGTACATACTGAATCTTGTAAGGACAATAGGTGCAACTTCAGATCCACGCTTACAGGTTTTGCCATCCAACCACCTAAAGTATTTACAAGTAGGTTCATCATCCTACAAACAAAATCAAATTAGGGTTATTCATAAAGCCAACAAAACTAGAAAACCAACAAAACCAAAAAAAAAAAAAAAAAAAAAAGGAAAAAAAATAGGAACCCAACCATTACTCACCACATCATAGTAGCTGCACCCATAAAACCTTCTCCTAAAATTATTTAAGTTCAAAGCAGTGCATAGGAATGGCAACTGGTCAGGTTCGGACCGGGTTTTTTCATACCCGGACCCGACCCACAGGTTTGTCCCAAAAATCCGAACCCGGCCCGTTTATTAAACGGATTTTTTCCTTAACCCCAAACCCAGCCTGTTGGGTACCCGCGGGCCCCACCCGCCCTGTCATGATTTGGGCTTAAACCGTGGCCCAGTCCCTAAAATTTTTTTTTTGCCTAAAGCCTATACCGTGGCCCAATAATTAAAAAAAAATTTGTTTGGCCAGACATAATCATTATTTTTGAAAATGTGTTTGCCAAGATTCAAGGCATCTGGGCAAACATTTTTTTTTTTTTAATACTAGCAGGAGTATACTTAGGTAGAGAAAATCAAAGAAATCAAAGAATGAAAATTGAAATACCCACATGCAAAAATTGTTGAAAAATAATAAAGATCCGAGGATCGGTAGAGAAAATCAAAGAATGAAATTGAAAATTTGAAAAATAAAAAGACCCATCAAAAAATCATGGATGAACAATGACCAAAGATTTATAATTTTCCCTATCAAAATCACAAAAAGAAACACAAATCCTAACACAAACACAAACACAAAAATTTCAAATTTATAATTTTCCCATTCAAAATCACAAACACAAACACAATTTCAGATTTATGATTTTCCCATTCAAAATCACAAACACAAACACAAAATTTCAGATTTATGATTTTCCCTTTCAAAATCACAAAACACAAACACAAATCCTAACACAAACACAAACAACTCACATAATAGAGAGGAAATGAACCCAGAAAAAAAAAAGACGAAATGAACCCAAAAAAAAAAAAAAAAGAAGAAGATAGAGAATGAGGTGGTCTGGTGGAGAAACAAGGAGGAAGTGAAGCGGCTGGACGTGTAAGTGATGGCCAACGGTGACAGATCGACATTTGGGGGTACGTGAGAGGGAGTGACTGAGTAAAGAGTGGGAGAGGAGAAAGAGAGCAAGGAGGTGGCTGAGGATTGTGTGAAATGGGTATGGGATTAGGGCTTTTTTTTTTTTTTTTTTTCTTCTTCTTCTAACTTATATAGATATGGGGGGGTATTTTAGAATTTTCACTTATATACATAAACAGGTCGGGTCCGGGTCCTGGTTCGGGCCGGGTTTTTTGCAAAAACCTGAACCTAACCCGGACCCGCTTCAGGTTTTTTTTTTTAAAACCCATACTCGACCCTATAGTTTATTGGGCCGGGTAAAATCCAACCCATTAGGGTCGGACTGGACCGGGTATCTGCAGGTCGGATATAAATTGCCATCCCTAGCAGTGCATAACTGACAATAGTCAGCAGATTATGAATGGTGACTGGAATCGGAGTAATAGCTTGAAGAAGACATGTTCAGATTTCACTTTGGCAATTGGAGTACAGAGGGAAAGAGATTTTTGAGGGTTCGAAGGTAGGGAGAGGGAGAGAGCTTAGTCCTTTAAGGTTCTAATTGTGTTCTAATTGGGTTCTAATTTTTGGCTTATATAGTAAATGAGAATTTCTAACGGAAAGGGCAGAGGTGGGTAACAGGGGTCTAACGGAGGCCATCTCAAGTGAGTTAAGTGATAAATTTCAAACCACGGGTGGGCATTGTTAAAATGGGCCAAACCACAGGTGGATAAATTGCAATTTCCCTTTTTATTTATTTATTTATTTTTTATGAATAGAAAGGATTTTATTGAAACACAAACAAAAGTTGAAGACTATGATAATTGATTGTTGGAAGGGAAAAGCTATATTTTTCATATCTAGTTTGCTTTCTTTCCCTTTTTTATTTTATTTTATTTCTCTTCCTTTTAGTTAGTAGTTTTGATGTGAATGCTCTTAATGGTTGGAAAAGCTATATTCTTCATATCTCAGTTGCTTTCTTTCCCTATTTTTATTTATTGGGCAAGGACTTTATGCAACCTGGGTTTCATAACTTCTTGCAAACATTGTTAGGTGGCACACTAAATAAGTAACAAGTGTCGTTGGTCATGTGAAAAGCACATGGACCAATTAAATGAGTTTTTAGACCCAAACAAACCCTTCTTCTCCCACCCCCTTCTTTTTCTGCCCTCACAACCCTAAACAGCTAAACCACCATCTCTCCAGCAATCCCCAATCTTTTCTCCCTCCACTGGCACTACCATCTCCGATCTCTACCGGTGACACCATCCCTGATCTTCGATCTCCGATCCCCGCAACCCAATTCCAAATAAAAAACCAAGTGCACCCAAACTCAAAGGTTTACCCTAACCATACCCAAAATATATTTTTCCAAATCAAGCAAAAACCTAACCACCTAGAGCAAATCCAAACCCCAAACCATCAAAATATAAAACCAAAGTGAGGAACTTTAGGCCACAGAGAAAATAAAATAAAAAAGAAAGAGCAAAAACTAAAATTGAAAATAGGAGCAGAGAGAACAGCGACCACCATTAGTAGTGGTATTGCCGGCAACCACTCAGTCGATACAGGGTCGGCCCTAGACATTTTGGGGCCTAAGGCAAGAACTAAAGATGGAGCCTTTTTTATACATATATCTTGCAATTGTATCATTTCATCATCTTCTAACTCTTTTTGGTGAATTTCTTGCACATTTGTGATGTTTTCATCTAAATTTTGTGTTATATTTTGTTTATTACTAATAACAAATTTATCCATTGATACTTTTTGAGACTTAATTAATTTTTCTTTTTTTAAGTTTTTCGTATCCAGATGCATATTTTCTAGTAGACATTTCTAATCAAACAATATATTTATAAAGACTAAAATAAAAAAATAACTTTCAAGTGTAGAGCAAATGAGAAATAGAACTTGATTTATATAAAAAGTATTGTTGTAGTTTTACCAAACAATAACAAGTTTTTAGCAATCTCAATCTGTATAAATAAAGACTTATTCATTATATTACCAATAACTAAAATATATATATATATATATATATATATAAACACAAGATTAAAATTAAAAAAAAAAAAAAAATTAAGCACAGCCATAACAAAAGTACAATTGTACAAGCCTAGCCAAGAAGATGCCAAGATGGCCACACAAAGCTTATTAATAAGATTCACCCACAAAAAACACAAAACAAATCCTATTACACCTATAACAAAAAAAAAAAAAACCTTGAAGGCCCAAACGTCCAGCCAGCCATAACTCAATATAAATAGGCCCAATCTTATTATCTTAAAAACAAAAAAGTGTAGAGAAAGCCAAGCCTTTATACCTGATACCTCAAAAGTCAAAACCTACAAAATCAAAATGCATTTGCAGTGCAAAAAAAAAAAAAAAAAAAAAAAAAGGAAGAAGAAGAAGAAGTCGGCAGTTCACTACTCAATCTTAGTTCAGAGTTTTCAGATTCAGATGTGATTGAATGATTTAGATTGGAGGAAGCTTGAGTAGTTGAGCCAGGCAGCCAGCAACAGTGAAGAGAATGAGAGAGGCGGAGAGCAAGAGCTGAGAGAAAGAAGCAGAGCAAGAATGAGAGAGAAACGGTAAAAATTTTAGGGATTTGAGATTTTTTATTTTTTATTTTTATTTATGATTGTTTTTTGGTTAATCTCTTAGACCGGATTTGTAGTTTATCTTGTTGAATTTTGGTTTGTCTAGAGGATGATGCTATTTTTGGGACAATTAATTTTGTTTAGAACCAATGTTTAACTGGATATACCAAAATTTTTGTTTTTTGATCAAAAGGATGTGCCAAATATTTTTAATTCATCTGAAACTATTTTGGGGGCCCCCTTCCACTTAGGGGCCTTAGGCAATTGTCTAATTGGCCTAGTGGAAGGGCCGGCCCTGAGTCGATAGTGATGTTGACAATGCAAGTCCATCATGGTGGGGCTCAAACCAAGAAAACAAATATGGGAGGGAGAGGAGGATGAGAGTGGTGGGGTTGTGTGGCGGCTGGGAGTATAGGCTAGAGGCCTATGATAGTCGCTACCATGGAGGTCCTTCATAAAATTTTCCATTGCCTAGGAGGATGATGGTAGCACTAGTGGAGGGAGTTAGGATTGGGGGCCGGTGGAGAGAGAAGTGGGTTAGGGTTGAAGCATGAAACGATAGATTGCATAGAGAGAAAGAAGGGAGGGAGGAGAAGGGTTGTTTGGGTTTGAAACTTATTTAACTAGTTGCAAACCCGTGCGATGCACTAGAACACGTTGCATAAATGTATAATATAAATAAATGCTAAAAGTTTTTATTAGCATGTCAATAACCTTGTAGTTCAACTGAGACCTCTTTGTCTTTCAAATAGAGACATTCAAGATTTATATCAATGTTCCCCAACTATTGAATTATCTAAAAAATAAAAATTGCCATCGATAACTTTACCCTTAATTTTTCTCATAACTTATTCAAACTACATTATACTTTTAAAAATAAAATATAGAGTAATATATCACACTTCATATTTCTCATATTCCATTGTAATTATATCATTGTAAAACAAATCAAGATTTAGCTAAAATGGTATATTTATACTTTTATAGCACATGTAAATTAACTAATGTCAAAAGTTTTGTAATTTAGTTGCATAGTATACTTCTCTTTATAAGAAGAAGCAAGGTTCAAATTCCTCTCCCCTCCCCTTCATTGTTGTAACTGTCAAATTATAAATAAATAGAGGTAGGTGACCAATTACCATCTAATATAAGTTACACTTTTACATTCAAATTTCAAATCTTTCATTCTAAATTGCTATCTAACACAATCTCAATCCGTTTGGATTAAGAGGAAGTAGAGTGGAGTAGAGTAAAATTGGTGCAAAATTAGCTAATTTTCAGTCAACTCTACTTTACTTTTCTTCACTCTACTCCCCCTCCTTCCCCCTCAATCCAAACCGGCCATAAGTGTAATCATAGTAAAATTGCTTCCATTAATCCTCTTCCAAAGAAACTTATGATACAATAGACAAAAGTTAAAAACACTTAGTTTAGTAAATAGAGCCAATTATCAATTGATAGTTTTGTAAAGTATCAACCAATATTCAATCTTCTTCTAAAAAAAACAATATTCAATCTTGTCAACAAATATCAAAAGTATGTTAAATAATGAAACACAGACTGAAAGTTTTAAAAGTAAAAAGTAAAAAAAAAAAAAAAAAAAAAATTTTTGCTGCAGTGGCTAAAAGCAGCTTCAAGTTGTTTCTATGTTGTCTCCCATACCAACCAAGAGAAAACAAAGAAAAAGTTCCTTGACTTTATTGAAAGTTGAATGGGTTATATTGCCCCAAATATTTTTCATATTGCTGGTAGTGTTGTCATGGCAAAAAGAAAGAGAACCTTGCTGGGTTTTCAACTGCAACATCACAATTTCATATAGGTTATGTATCTCCACAATAATTTGGATTGATTGAATTAATATATTTTCAAGATTCATAAGGAATCTAAGGAGAGAGGGGTTGCAAGTTTAGGTCTGATGTGATGGTTGTGATAGTGACGTAGGGAAGAGAGGGGTTGCAAATTTAGGAATACATAATACAAAGAATGGGGGGGACAGAATCTGATGTGGTGTTCATGAAGGTCGAAGTGTTTCGCTAATTCAATTGGGTAGAATATTGAAAACTACGAAGAGAAGCTTTTGAGGGGACTGATAGGGAGAGAGGTGGGGTTGTTTTTCTTAAAGAAAATAAAACTTAAATAAATAACTAAATAATATTAGTGATGTCGAAATTTGTGGAGTCTGCATTGCTTTTGTGTTACAACTTTAAGGAAGTTAACCACTAATTAAAGGCCTCTATTATATAATATTTATAGATTAGTCGTGTGCTTCTCACCTGACCAAGGACACATGTTACTTTTTTATTGTGCCACCTAACAATGTTTGCAGGAAGTTATGCAACCCAGGTTGCATTCTGCCGTTTTTTATTTCTCTTCCTTTTAGTTGGTAGCTTTCAAGAATTAAAGATAAGACCTAAACCATGCCCGATACAACCATATGTATACACTTTTGCTTTTCCAAGCATCTTGATTTTTTGTCTGTCCAACAAAAATTCCAACTTATATGCCACTCCACTGTAAACCCCATTAGCGCTATATGTATATATGCTGCTTTTCTAAGCATGATGATTCTTCTCTGTCGTTTTGTATCAATCATATATCATTTTCACATTTGGGTAGCTAAAAGCACCGGGGGGACATGATTCAACAAAAACAGTAAAAAAACTTATCCAATAAGAGATTCCCATCAAGTCGAGTGATGCGAAAGATGGTGTTTAGGAGGTGAAAAATGATTGCTAATGAAATCCTGGTCGTGCTCTTTGCAGAGAGTAGTGTTGCATGAAAACAATTTTGTTTCTTTCTACAATAATACAAAACTAAATTTGATAATTTAACGATTTCTTCTTGTATTTATAAAGGGAAAAGAATTTGAAAAATTTAAAGCCTGTTTGGATTGAGGGAGAAAGGAGAGGGAGTGAAGGAAAGTAGAGTACAGTTAGCTGAAATTAAGCTAATTTTAAACTAAATTTACTTTATTTTATTCTATTTCTCCTCTCTTCCACACAATTCAAATGGATCATTAGGTTTCCATCCCATTCATCTATCTAGGAGTTTATCTTGGAGTTTTTAAACTTGCGTTTACTCTCTTGTACATTTAAATTAAAGTTATAGTCGAAAAATGATGTCAAAATTTGAACTTTCGAGTTTCTTTTTTTTTTGAAACCGGAACAAACTTTCATTTATTTAATTGTGAAAAGTCATAACACAGTGCTTCTAACACAGGTGGAGGATTGTCCTCCATCCAATACATGTCTTCGTGTATATTTTTGGCATATCTTGCTAGCCCATGCGCCACAGTATTTGCTGCTCTCCTCACGTAGCTGAACGAAATTCTTCGAAAATTCCGTGCAAGCCATTTGATGTCTTGAATTATATGGCCCAGCCATGAACGGTCCACCTCTGATGCAGCGAGTGCTTTCATCACACAGAGATTGTCCCCCTCCACCACCAATTCTGTGAATCCTGCCTCCCGCGCAAACTCCATCGCTCTTCTGCAAGCTAAAACTTCTGCCACCGCACTATCAGCCACCAGTGAGCCTCTTGCTGACATTGCGGCCATGACCTCGCCGTTATCATTCCGAATCACCGCTCCAATGCCTGAGCAACTCAACTCGGAGAAGACCGCTGCGTCAAAGTTTAGCTTGAAAGGAAAAACCGAAGGAGGGCGCCAAACTGATTCACCTGGACAACTAACATGAATCCGTAGCTGACCTTGTGCTTGACGGAATTCGTCCAAAAATTCTTTTGCCCGTTTGTTTAGCCACTTCGGGTCCTTCAGCTTACCACCAAAAACCACCGTGTTCCTTTGGTTCCAGATAATCCAAGATTGAATGACGAATAACTCGAATTCATTTGTGGATAGTTTACCCAGCAACTCTTGAAATAGATGGAGCACATCATGTTGTCCTTGACCACATTTTTGTATTTTAATCATACTACCCGACCATATGTCTTTTGCTACAGCACATTCCCACAAAGCATGGACCCCTGTTTCGGCCTCCCTTGAACAGAGCACACAAACATCCTTCTCAACAATCTTCCTCCTCAACAAATTATCACATGTGGGCAGTATATTGTGGCATGCTCTCCACGCAAATATTTTTATTTTGTTTGGCACATGAAGCTTCCAAAGTTTAGGCCATACCTGACAACCGATCGGCCCAGAGGAACTTTCCACCCAATCCTCTGCTTTTAAGACCTTTCTTGCCACATGATAGCCAGATTTTACAGAATATACTCCTTTTTATTGTGCAACCATGCTATAGCATCTGGGACAAGTCTGTGACTCAATGGTAATCGCAGTATAGCCTCTGCATCATCCTTGTGAAAATGTGCCAAAATAAAATGTGCCAAAATAAACTTTCGAGTTTCTAGACCAAAGGGCTAAGTGGCATTCATTTCCTGGACAGATGTTTTGATCGGTACTTCTATCTGTGTTGAAGTGCCATTTCGGTTGAATTTTTATAAGTTTAGAGCCATAACTATAAATTGTATCTCACACATTGGATTAAGATGAAACTAGTGTCTCAGCAAAAAATGTGAAACTAGCGACATCAAAAAGATAATTCAAAATGCAACATTTTTTTTTTTTGGTAGAAATAGAATTTCCTAATTTACATGTTTACTATGCCTGCAAAATGACTACACAATATGATTTTAACTATTTTCGAATTTTGCATGATTTTAGCTTTATTTTTTTAAAAGTTTTAAGGATAATTATGATTTTTAAACCATTTTTAAAGCCACTTAATGATTAAATTGTTCACCAATAAATTTATGATTATGGAATTTACGCTTTCCCTCTCTTTTTTACAAGGTAACTCATTAAAATTCAAAAATCATAATTATTTTCAATGATCATCCAATAATTTTTACTACATCATTGTCTTAAATTTTAAATAAATAAGATTTTGACATGTAATTAATTTTAGTTGATTCAATTAAGGACAAATAAAATTTAATTAATCATAATCATGTGGTCTAAGCAATAATTTGTAAGTATATATATAAGCTTAGAGAAAATCCAATTAAATTTCAATTGAATTCTCAATTTTATGCCATGTGTCCCATTTAATTTTTTTCTTTTTTTGTCAACTAAGTTATTAGTGCAAAATCCAAAGAGTCTATATAAAAGCTATACAACTGATATGCAAAACTTGAAGAGTCTATATCAAAAACCATATAAATGCTACAATAGGGAAATTGGATTGTCACAAAAGCTAAACTCTCTCTCTCTCTCTCTCTCTCTCTCTCTCTCTCTCTCTCTCTCTCTCTCTCTCTCTCTCTCTCCAGATTTCCTATTTAGTTTTGATTCTCTTATTTGGAATACTGATAGGTTTGTGCCAATTTAGAAATTTGGCAACTTCAACAATTTAATTTTTATTAATTTTCATTACTTTTTATCATTGTTGTTTAATGTTCTTGTGCGTAAACACGAGTTACAAGCTAGTTCATATTAACTGTTGAAGCTTGATGTGACTTGATCTATTAATTAATCTAGTAGTTATTTTCATATTTCACTTGTCATATTTTGATCATTGTGAACTCTATGTATTTTAGAATTGATCTCATGTTCATTAAATGGTGCAAAAGGCATTTTTACCCACCCATGATTAAAATTATGGTTTTTGCCCTTAATAATCTATTCTCAGTTGCAAAGTGGGGTGTCTACAATTACCGTGACTATTTCCTTGTTTCTTTCCACGACGGTTATGTATGAACTTTTCACAATGAACACCCCAACCATTTTAGTTTGTCATTAAGCATGTTTGGGCTTAAAGGATTTCTAGTTATTAGCTTCAACATCTTGTCATAAAAGAACCAAGGACAAGTTTTCCATATTTCAAATGCCCGTGGTGGCCTTTGTGAAATAATTCACCCCTATGTCTTCCTCTAATGACGTTGGTAGCAAGATCACCTTATGTGTGGTTGGAGTTGGCAACTATTTATCTTTCCAAACCTTGACCTTCTCTTGTTAAAACTTGGAGATAAATTAAATCTCCTACATGAAGTGACATAAATAACACATCCTATTGGTAATTATTCCGGAGTCTTCTTCAACTTCCAATCCTTAGGTTATTGTTTAAATGGCTTAAAGGAAGGGCAAACCATGTCTTCATCTAGAGTTCTTAGGCAAACTTAAAGTTTTTAAAATGCTAATTTTCTATTAGTAAATTGGATTTTATTACATCAACTATATAGGACCTCCTAGAAGATCTTAATTTATCTTAATTGAGGAAATGAAAAAAAAGAAAAAGAAAAAGAGGTAAACCATGCTTTAAACCCCATATTTAAGAGGAGATTTTTATATTAAATATTATAGTTTTAAAAGTTTCAAATCAAATACTAAATTTTAAACCAATTATAAATTAAAACTTTATAGTTTCACTAATTTTCAAATTAAATCTTGAATTTCAAAAACCATACCAATTTAAAATGTGGTCTTTTTCGGGTTTGGATTGATTTTTAGGTTTGATTGAGAGTTTAGTTTGATATAATTTTAAAAGGTTAGGGTTCAATTTGATAGTAATGAAACTAAATAAGTTAATTGTAATGATCTTAAATGTAGGTTTTAATTTGAACATTCCTTAAAGTAGTGTTTAAGATGTAATTTTAAAAAAAGATTGAGTTTTTTTTTTTCCCTCACGTTGTGGCGTTTCTATTTTGGTTTATACTGTTTAAACATTTTCACTTTTATCTTTTATGTTTGAGATCTTTTTAAATTGGTTATCCTGCCTATTTTCATGAGTGATCTAACCGTTTAGTACCAAATAAGCTAGCAACTAAAACAATTGGTCTAATTAAAATAAGCAACTATATAGGTTAGTAAAAGTGTAAAACTAATTACTAGTTGAGGAGAATTAAACAATGTTCAAAACAATGTAGTTTAAAAAATATTAAATTATGTTGTTTTGAGTTAATTTGACACATCATGTGTGTCTCTAACATTAACGAATGAATGGTTGGATCATTTGTGGGTTGTAGTTAGTTAATTTGGTAATTTTTTTATAATAAAAAGTAATCATTATAGAGCGAACACAATTACTTGAAAATTCTATCATATATATATATATATATAATTGTAGGACTATTTTGAAAAAAAGTCTAAAACTTGTGAAAAGAAAATGAATATCTTTCTATAAAAAAAAAAAAAACGAAAATACCCTAAACATAAGGACCACTGTATTTTTCAATTTCAAAAAGAAAAGAAAAGAAAGGAAATTCACGACTACAAAGTACAAACTGCCCTCAAAATTGGCGGGAATCTCATTTCCTCTCTGCTCTCTCCTCCAACACTCCAAACCCTGAGGCCTCACTGAAGTCCCTCTCCCAGCCATGAGCAGCAACACCCGCAAACGCCCGGCTCCGCCGCAAAAACCGTCGCCGGCGGTCCAAACTCCGAAGCACCACGCGGCGTCGCAGGAGGACGAGTTCGTAGACGAGGACTTCTTCCTCGACGAAACCCTTATCCTAGAGGACGAAGAGATCCTCCGCGACATCGAGGACCGCCGCGCCGTCGCTTGTCGCCTCGCCAAGTGGACCCGTCCCCCACTCTCCGACGCCTACGTCTCCCAATCTCGCAGCGTCGGTGAGTCCATTTCCGCGCGCCTCTGGGGGTTTTACTTTTTCACTCTGCTAGGGTTTCTGTGAAAAATTTTAAACTTTTTTTGGTTGTTGTTGGTTCTCTTAGTTTTTCAGCAATTAGAGATTGACTATGTCATTGGAGAGAGTCACAAAGTATTGTTGCCCAACTCGTCTGGCTCCGCCGCCATTATCAGAATTTTCGGAGTTACAAGTGAAGGTTAGCTCACTTTTTTTCATTTTTGAAAAAAAAAAAGGGTTATTTTTACTTAATTTTTGAAGATTGATTGCTCATTTATAGCAATTTTGAGAAAAAAAAAAAGAGTTTTTTTTTTTTTTGTTTTTGTTTTTGTTTTTGTTTTGTTTTGTTTTGTTTGTTTGAAGATTAGATTGCGTTAAAGAGGCATAAGTATTTGATGGGATTTTATAGCATTTCCAAGCAATGAAATTAGCATTTGATGGGATCCTTCATTTGTGAATCATTTGTGAATTTCTGTGTAATTACCAAATTCGTCATCCAAACACAATGTAGTAGCAGGCATCCTTCATGGAGCATAGCAATAATTTATTCAATTTCATTTTTCTAATGTTTTCAGCGTCAAAGTTAATAATTTAACAGTTAACATGCAACAATGTATCACTAGTCGATTTTTTTTTTTCATCTGAAGTAAGCATGTAGCCAAATTTGTGCCTGGCAATGTGTGTTGTTTTGGGGGGTAGTTAATCCATGGTTTTATAGAAGTACCAGAAGTTTACGAAATGTTTTTCTGCTAAAGCTTTCATTGTGAAGCTGATTTTATTTAATCTTTTTGCCTATCTGGTAGGACATAGTGTTTGCTGCCACGTTCATGGGTTTGAGCCGTATTTCTACATCAGTTGCCCACCAGGGATGGGCCCTGATGATATCTCTCACTTTCATCAAATACTTGAGGTATTCTTATCCTGTCACTTTCTCATTTGTGTATGTTAAGGTTCCTTAACTAAACTCATTGATTTTTTACTTTTATTTTAATTTTTTTGTTTTTAAAACTTTAGTTCATTTAGTTATACTTTTCTTGTTTTGTGATCCATTAGGCAAGGATGAAAGAGGTGAATCGGAATAGCAAGGTACCCCAATATGTCCGTCGTATTGAGTTAGTGCAGAAAAGGAGTATCATGTACTACCAGCAGCAGACTTCTCATCCTTTTCTCAAAATCGTAGTTGCGTTGCCAACGATGGTGACCAGCTGCCGAGGTAAACAAATTCAGGTTTATAAACACATGGGCCATGTGCAAGAAAATTCCATGTCATTTTTGTTTGAATGACCTACAAGCAGGAAAATTCACTTATGGTTGGATAATTAAAAATTGATCTTTAAGAACTGTTTTTCATTCTCCTTCATTTCTCTTTTTGATTTGGGTTTTTTGCAGAGTAATCTAGGTTTTTGGTAACATGGTAATTTTTTTTATTTAATAAATCTAGTATGTCCTGTATTGAATCACACATATGCTTTTATTTTTTACGTGTATGCTGCTCATTCTTAGTGGTGGTTTATTCATACATCATTTACTTTCTTATCAACACGCTAAAAAATTGGCAGGAATTCTTGATAGAGGCATACAAATTGATGGTTTTGGCATGAAGAGCTTCATGACGTATGAAAGCAATGTTCTTTTTGCCCTTCGTTTTATGATTGATTGCAACATTGTTGGAGGCAACTGGATTGAAGTACCTGCTGGAAAATATAAGAAGACAGCAAAGAATTTGTCTTACTGCCAGTTAGAGTTTGATTGCCTGTATCCTTATTTATAATAAGTCATTTATCTCCTTCAGGGAGGACTGCAGTTATAAACTTATAATGCATATTGAGACTTTTGCCTGCTGTGGAGAACCTTCCTTAACAGCACTTAGGTATTCAGAACTGATCAGCCATGCTCCAGAAGGGGAATTCTCAAAGATGGCTCCATTTCGTGTACTGAGTTTTGACATTGAGTGTGCTGGTCGGAAAGGTCATTTTCCTGAGCCAAACCATGACCCTGTTATCCAGGTTCATCCTTGTCTTTAATCTTATTTTTTTAACATTCCCATACACACACACTTGCCTTAAGGCATCATTTTGTTTTACATTTTTTTAAGTGAAATTGCTCATTTCTTTTTTTTAGGTGGCCAATCTAGTTACACTGCAGGGAGAGGATCAGCCATTTATTCGTAATGTGATGACCCTTAAGTCATGCTCTCCAATAGTTGGTGTTGATGTGATGGCTTTTAATACAGAAAGAGAAGTCTTGCTGGCTTGGAGGGTATGGTTATTGTCTTTACACATTCACTCTTTTACTGTAAAAAAGTTGTTTAGAATGTCCTAGGTTGTGTAACAAAAAAACATGTTTGACCTTAAACCCACTTAGTGCATTTCTCCACTTCACCTTTTTCAGTTATTCTTCTAGATTCAATGCCCATTTTTATATTCTATTTGTTGTGGATGATCAATCTTACAGTAATGTCAGTACTTATCTAAAAAGAGTGTTTCCAAATTTAAAGTATTTTTTGGTGATTAATTTTCACCAATGAACACACATAGACACTCCTTGGGGGTGGAAAGCTGATTTGGGACTCGAAACAAATTGGACATAGTTTCATTATTTGTCTGGTATGTGCTTAGCACTCTTACAATAACAATTTTAATGTCGGATATGTTTTTTCTACAATTTTTGGACATGGTTTGGACAAAGTTAAGAAATGCCAAGTAGAATTTTAAATAGGCAAGGGAGGGCATTTATTTTGTCTCCCCTCTGTCTTTCTCTCAAGAGCAGAAAGTAGGATTAACCTGTTTCAATCTGTAATTTTCAACTAAGATATTGTTGTATGTAAGTGAAAGCCTATGGGTTTCATGTTCATCTTTAGTTTTGTTGTTTCAACTAGGAATTATGGTGATTATTTGAATTATGTGTGTGTGTGTGTGTAATGACCATATTGTGCTGTGTCCTGTGTTGTCAATGCGTACTTTGTGGCTTTTTCATTATTATCTAATTTTTACTTTTATTTTTGTGGGTGTTACATTCTCTAAGTTATTAGTCCATCTTTGTGATTGAAAATTTGAATTTCTCTCCATGTATTTTGTTGTTCTACTTTAGATTTGACCCTTTATTTTTGGAAAAAAGAAAATAGTCTCTTTTTCGTGAGTAAATACTTCTGTGTAGGAATGGTTTGTAACATACCTTCAATTTCTCATAGCATTGCCAAGGATTCATCCTCCCCCCCCCCAAAAAAAAAAAATGTTTCAGTGTTTCTCCCTTCTAGGATGACATGGGAGTGTAATATGGATAAATATATAAATTTTGAATACTTTGACTCACATTGAAGGACACATTCTTCTTATAGTTGCCTCATGTAATTACATTCATACATATATACATACACACACAAACACACACACAATACTAATGCATGTGTGTGGAAAAGCAGAAGCTCCTAAAGTCAAAAATTGATGCATTAAAATATCCTTAATAACTTCAAAGGAATCAAAGCTTTTAGAAAGTTTTATTATTTTACTTAAAAAGAGGATTCCCTTATAGCAGCTAAATCCAAAATAATAATAATTTATGATGGAAGCCATGAGATCAAGCTAACTTGAGTTACTCTAAAACAAGTTAATAAAACCCTCTTAAATTTGATCAAGGGTGTATGTCAGTTGTTTACAAAGTGAAACAACTACTATTGATAATGGTTTCAATATATTTTCCATAGTTTGTCAACAGATTAATATTGATAAATTTTATATTGCCATGGAAACCTGCTGACAGAATCACATGGTAACATACTTGCTTAAAAATTAAATAAATAAAAAAGTCAATATGTAAATCTTCTGCAAAACAATTGAAGACCTCTTAAATGAACATTTATAATTATGTCTGAAAAGGCTTCACATGCGAGGCTGTACTAACACTAGCATATATATAGTTTGAATGGGGCTCTCTATAGTAGTGGGTAATGGACATATAACATGTCTTGTTCTTTTTTATTCATATTTTTTTTGAAACTTAAGTACATAAAAATGTAACCAATCTCAAGTGGCATTTGAATCTAATTTACAGCCCTTTTGTGCCTGTTTATAGTCTAATAAATAGGCTCTCTTGCAGGATTTTCTCCGTGAAGTAGACCCAGATATCATAATTGGATATAATATTTGCAAATTTGACTTGCCTTATCTTATTGAGGTAATTGAAATTATTAACTTTCTCATCGTCAATGCAGAATTTTATAGTAAATTTCTTCTGTTTGGTTATATTAGTCCTACCTTTGTATTGCTCTGTTCTGTTTTTTTTTTTTTTTAAATCATTTCTTTGTTTCTTTTGTTACAATTTCAAATGGTGCTAAGGTTAAGGTGTACATGACCATATCTGCATTATAGCTAATTTCACATCGTGTTTTCCTGGCTTACAGAGGGCTGAGACCTTGGGAATTGCTGAATTCCCAATACTAGGCCGCATTAGGAATAGCAGAGTTCGGGTCAAAGATACAACCTTTTCATCAAGGTAAACATATTACAATTGTTTTTATCATTATTATTATTATTGTGAACAAAAAAAATTAGGAACTTATTATTGTCACCCTAGTTTTGGGTTGTTATGTTTTGCCAAAGCTTTTGTTTCATTTGCTGTATTGTCTTTTTATGGTGATATAAATTTATGCCCATACCAATCTAATTCTTTATGTACAACTTTCTATCCATTCAAATCTCATTAACCTGTATGTACATTTTACTGATACTTAATGGTTTTGCAGACAGATGGGGACCAGGGAAAGCAAAGAAGTAACTATAGAAGGGAGAGTTCAATTTGACTTGCTCCAGGTTTCGTCTGTAGCATGTGTTTACTTAATATGCTTTACTTGGTTTATGAGATATAATTTAGACTAATGACAAATAACTTATTATGTTGTCTTGTACCACAGGCTATGCAACGGGATCATAAGCTAAGCTCTTACTCATTGAATTCTGTCTCAGCACACTTTCTTTCTGAGCAGGTAAGGTTTACTTTTCTATTTGACTTAATATCAAGTGTCTTCTTTATTATTTGTTTGTATTAATTGTCATTGCAATAAATCCAGGAAGATTTTGAAGGATTTGAGTAATGCCATATATGGGAAGAGTATCATGCACTTTCTTGCTTTTGAGGATAACATTACATGCTCTAGTGCAGTTCTTGTGTAATCCTAAAAAAACTTTTACTAGATGATTGTATGAACCCGAATACTTTCTTAGCATCGTATCTGTCTTGCACACTATTTTTCCAAGTATTTTCTATTCCATTCTTGGACATGAATTGTTGTATTTAGTTGATCTACTTTCTTATGGGGATAAGGAAAAAAATTTCTCTTTAATATAGTTTATATTTTATTTTCTGAAGGTCAAGAGAGGTCTAAATTCAAATTCTGTGATATTCTTTCTGTTGAAGTTTGAACATTTTGAATTTAATCTAGATCCATTCATTCCTCTGGATGCTTTTATCATTGTTTTATGAGGGCTTTGAGTTCATTAGTAAATGAACTGTAGTAATGCCCTTTTTTCAAAATCTCTGTCTCTCATTCACCTTTCGGGTTTTAATCTTATTCTCCATTTTTCATTGATGCACTGTGAGTATGGCTCCATGCTTTTAAATTCTGAATGGTTAATTGAGATTTTTTACATGCCCAAACATATTCTCTTTATAAAGGAAAGGTTGGGTTAGGATCCTTTTATTCATTTTCTCATGTTGGACTCTCTTCTCTGGTTTTTGGATAGATTGCTTTCTGTTTCTTGTGCTTATAGCCCATTCCTTGTATCTGTCATTGAAGTCTGAATCATCTAATTCTTCTTTCACCTCTGTTGTTTCCTGTTGCTTGGTTTTTTTCCTTTTTGGGAATTACTAATTTATGTATAGTATTTGATATTGCTGACATGGTGACACCGTTTTCCTTGTACAGAAAGAGGATGTACACCATTCAATAATATCTGATCTTCAGAATGGGAATGCTGAGACCAGGAGACGTCTTGCTGTATATTGTTTGAAGGTGCATATTCTAGCTTTTCTATATCTTGATTTCTTTCTTCCTACCTCTTGCGTTATCTACTCTTATTTGCCTTATTTAAAGAATCTAAGATGTATTGGATAGCTTCAAGTATTTAAGAATATCTTGATCCTCATTGTAAACATGATGTGCAAGACGCAAGAAGATTTTTATTTAGTATTATTTATTTTTGCAAGTCAACTGTATTTTTTATGTTTTCGGTCCTAGTAATTTATTAGGCTATTAATATTTTAATTTGGGAGCAAGGTTATTTTCGTAATAAGGCCATTAGGGTTTTCTAGCCAATTAGAATTAGGGTTTAGTAATTCTTTATAAGCAACCTATTGTATTCTTTGAGGAGATAGTTGATATTTTGATGAATGAAAAAATAGCCATTTGGTCTCTTCTTTGGTCTGGTGCTGACTCCAGTCTACCTTAGGTGCTGACTCCTAGTGGTTTTCTCGCTTGGTGCTGACTCCAAGCCAGGCCTAGTTGCTAACTCCTAGGTCATATCTCTTTATTTTATTGTTGTTTCAGTTTGGTATTGGTTGTCTTGCATCAGTTTCGGTATAAGAGAAAACACCGATCTTTGAAGCCTCACCGCTGAACCAGAAAAGTATTAAAAAAAAAAAAATCATTGCCGTGTTTCTCATCCCATCAAATCACAATTCAGATCCACAAGAAGTCAGTGTCGCCACCAGCCTCCATCACCAGCAGTGTCCCCATCACACCGGCGACTTCCAATTTCATTGTCCAGCACCACCACCACGACAATCCAGCCTTCAGACCGCCATCTGCTCACCTGCTCCAATCGACGCTAGGCCATCTCTGTCAACTCGACTGAAAAACTTTAAAATTGGAGGTTGAGTTTAAAATCCTTTAAACTCAACCTTTGAGCCATCTCTGCTCCAATCCTTTAATGCTTTAAAATTCGAGGTTGAGTTTTCTCCAACCAGAGGAGAATGAAGTGGGAGATGCAAGAAGATTTTTATTTAGTATTATTTATGTTTGCAAGTCAATTGTATTTTTTATATTTTAGGTCCTAGTAGTTTATTAGACTATTAATACTTTAATTTGGAAGCAAGGTTATTTTCGTAATAAGGCAATTAGGGTTTCATAGCCAATTAGAATTAGGGTTTAGTAATCCTTTATAAGCAACCTATTGTACTCCTTAAGGAGATTGTTGATATTTTGATGAATGAAAAAATAGCCGTTTGGTCTCTTCTTTGGTCTGGTGCTGATTCCAGGTCTACCCTAAGTGTTGACTCCTAGAAGTTTTCCTGCTTGGTGCTGATTTCAAGTCAAGCTTAGGTGCTAACTCCTATGTCATATCTTTTTATTTTATTGTTGTTTCAGTTTTGTTTTGGTTGTCCTGCGTCAAACATCTTCCTTGATAGTGTTTAATTTTACTCACTTTTAACATTAAGGGTGCTAGGTTGTTGATGGAATGCATACAAGTACTTCATTAGTTCTGTAGGCGTGATATGGAGGTAGAGGAATTACCACACTTTCAATGGTGTGGTGCTTTCAGTTATGGGGTTGAAGGATTTTTTTATCTTGAGAATGCTGTTTGAGTGGTCTTGTACTCTTGGAAATAGTGAAGAGCATTCGATTGTAGAATTCATAGTCTATCTTTTAGAGCATAATTTTAAGGAGAGCTTGACTATTCCTTCTGTACTTATACTTTTCTCTTCTCAGTAAAGTTAAGCTTTTCTCTTCTCAGTAAAGTTACTACTTATTGGAAAAGAAGAAGAAGAAAGTTGTGTGTTTTACCAAAGTGAAGAAATGTCATACCACCATGTGTCAATCACTGTTGTCAATAAGTTTGTCTTGATCTATATGGGTTTTCTTGAAGTAAGGGATTATGTGAAATTTTTGGGGAGACTATCAACTGGACCTAAGCTAACTTTGTTCTCTGTAGATTTATGAAGGTAAATTTTGGTGGTATAATTAAAGTGAGGCATGATTTGTTCCTTGTCCTTTTGTAGAGAGGTTCACCAAGAATAACCTGCAAAAATAGCAGGATGAGGTGCCTGGTTATGCAGATAAAAAGTCTCCTTAAGCATCTTTTATTATCATGCTTGATCCTCTTTTACTCTATATTCAATAAGGTTTGCTAATAATTTATATTCTGTGAGTGGAAGATGCTTTTTTTTCTCAAACACTTTTATTTTAGCTTGTAACTAGTCGTAGACCCATGTGATGCGTGAGAATATATAATTATTTTGTAACGTGATATAATATATAATTTATTTTCTAAAATTTATTGAAGATAATTTGTTCTCCACAAAACGGAATTATTTCTAAAGTATTTTCCATCTTTTATCTCTACAAATATATATCATTATATTATTTTGTTTTGTTTTTGTTTTTTTGTAGTAACTTGGGTGTGTTTGAGTGATATTATTCTTTTTATTTTATATTTTGAAGTGGTCTATATTCTTCAAATTTTTGTTATAGTGTGTTATGATTTCCCCCCCTTTTTTTTTTTTTTACAACTAAACTTTTTTAAGTTTCAAATTTTTCTCATTCTCTTAAGAAGATTATCATGATAATCAAACCTCATCACAAATTTACAATTGATATTGCTCAAATAATTGATAGACATATTCAAATACATAGCCATGTAGATTATATTTTTATATATGTAAATATGTAAGAATCAATTGAAACCAAAACTATAAGATGGAAAGAGTGTACATGTGATGGGGAACACAAAAACACACCACCAAAATGTATCAGCCTAAAGTAGAGATTAAAAAAAAAAACACACAAAAATTTATCAATTAAAGTAGAGTTGCAAGAAAGAATAAATAAGAGAGAGAGAGAGAGAGAGAGAGAGAGAGAGTATTCACCTTTTTGTGTGGGAAAAACATGAATTGAATGAAAGAGAGAATAGCAAATTTTTATAGTAAATAAAATGCGGAGAAGAGTCAAAATAAAAAGAAAATGAAGGGATGGAGGAAATGTAACGTTAAGGTTTAGAGTAATGTGGAGGTAAAAAAGTGGAGATAAAAAAGTAAAAATGAGGGAGATATGTTGGAGGAAGTATAATTACAAGATGAGAAATTAATAAAGAGAAAAGTAGTTAAAAAGGAGAGAGAAAATATTAGAAATAGGTGGATGATGCTATGCTTCAGCTTTTAGATATATATATATATATACATAGATTCATATTTTCATTTAACAAGTACTCACAATTTAGTGCATTGGTATCTGAAACCACTCCCCCCTCCTCCTAAGAAAAAAGAAACTGGTATATCTGTAATTATTATGACTTATACTTCCCTTCAGGGGGTGACTGCTGCATTTGCATTGCTAATGGATCTGCTCATATAGGTCCTTGCTTTGCTACATATTCTGATAGACTTTAACAATATTTCAGTGTGGCTTTTTTTGACTTCTTAATACATGAAGTGCTTCTTGTATGAGGAATAGTATTTCCAGGTAAAATTCTATTTGCTCAAACTTATGTCAGAACCTCCCCAATTTGTGATGCAAAGCCTGTATATTTTTCCTTGAAGAAACTGGAGAAGACACCCTAAAAGTTCATAGAATTGATAAAGGATGCCTCCCTCTTTCTCTTAGAATTTTCTTTCTGTCAATTATTTCATCTAATTTTGGGTAAAATCTTATATGAGCCAATCAGATCCAATATACAGTTTGCATATTTGAACTAAAAAGTTTCCTTGAAAGAAACATCAAATGAATATCATTCATGCAATATGAGTCTCTCTTTTGACTGCAGGATGCCTATCTCCCACAGCGGCTTCTAGACAAATTGATGTTCATCTACAATTATGTGGAGATGGCTCGAGTAACAGGTGTTCCTATATCTTTTCTTCTTTCCAGAGGGCAAAGCATCAAGGTTAATATAATACTCTCTAGCTTTTGAATTGTCGATAAATAAAAATTTCTCAAATATTAACACATTCTTTTTCAGGTACTTTCTCAACTTCTTAGGAAGTCAAAACAGAGAGGCCTTGTTATTCCAAATGTCAAACAGGCAGGATCTGAACAAGGAACATATGAAGGTGCTACTGTAAGTTCGAAATTCTAACCCTTATGTTTGAGTTGTTTTATGATCTGCAATTATTAGTAGCAGTGTATTGTATCATCGTACGTGCACTATTAAACGACAATTAGGCAGTGAGTTGCAGGTTTCTTCTCTTTTGAACTTGACTGGTCATGTTAAGGTTTTAAAATGGAATTTTGTGCATGGGTATTGTAAAGTAGTAATCATATTAACCTGCTGTAGAACTTCACAAAATGATAAATCTTAAGTGCATGTCTGAAGCTCTAGATTATGTCAATATGGAATCGATATACATATTGCATGTTTACTGGACTACAAAATTTTGATTTGTTGTCTCACAATTTTTTTATTGGCTTTGTTTTCTTTGTGCATTTTGATAATGATAAAACTCTAGTCATAAACTTTAGGCTTTCTTTTTTAACGTAATTATTCTCTTCAAAATGCAGGTTTTGGAGGCGAAGGCAGGATTTTATGAAAAACCAATTGCAACACTGGATTTTGCATCATTGTATCCATCTATTATGATGGCCTATAACTTATGTTACTGCACTCTGGTGATTCTCAGCCATTGTTTTTATTTTCAAAATTAGCTCTAATGTAGAAGCTTTAAGGAGCATAATTTTATCTTTTATGGTCTTTGTGAAGGTGACACCTGAGGATGCTCGCAAACTCAATCTTCCCCCAGAATGCGTCAACAAAACCCCATCTGGTGAAACATTTGTTAAATCAAACTTGCAGAAGGTTAGGAGTTTTATTTATTTCAAATAATTTTATTTTATCATTTGCATATATATATATATATATAATGGTAGACATGACTAACTTATAGAAGTTGATGAATTTCTATAACATTTCATGCCCATAATTATGGAATAATGAGAATGTATCCTGATATAATCTCAGGGAATACTTCCTGAAATTCTTGAAGAACTAATAACAGCTCGTAAGAGAGCAAAAGCAGATCTGAAGGTAATCACATTCTTAATGTTTGTTTCTGCCGTCAGTTTTATAATAGCTGTGAAATCATCTAGTTTCCAGCTTACTTTAATACTTCTTGGCCTTTTGTGCATTTATATTAATAATGTTTTCTTTCTCCTAGGAAGCAAAAGATCCACTTGTGAAGGCTGTACTTGATGGTAGACAGCTGGCCTTGAAGGTAAGCTTTGCACTAATAATTTATTAGCTTTGGTTCTCTAGGGTAAGTTCAGGTGCTGACTATTCAAGGATGGAATTACATTGGTTCCTTATTTATTTTTTCATTGTTTTTCAGATAAGTGCAAATTCTGTGTATGGATTTACCGGAGCTACTATTGGTCAGTTACCTTGCTTAGAGATATCTTCAAGTGTCACAAGCTATGGTACAGTTCTGCAAAAGTAGTTATGATTCATTGTTCTTGCTTTATGATAAATTTTCTCTAGATGAGTTGAAGCATTCTTCATTTTGAGTTCCTATTGATTGCATGAGTTTGCTTCTGTATAAAGGTCGAGAAATGATCGAGCACACCAAAAAACTTGTGGAAGATAAATTTAAGATGCTTGGGGGTTATGAACACAATGCTGAGGTATGTCATGCAGAATTCTCTTTTCAAGTGGTGTATAAAATGCTAAACAAGGCTTTGCATGGTATGGCTGTAGATGATGCAGCTTAGGTTCCTGGTGTCTCCTACATAAGCTAATTCAATTTTTGTAGGATAGTGTTACACACCCCCACCCCCCCCCCCCCCCCCCCCAAAAAAAAAAAAAAGAAAAAAACTTTGTAGGAAATGATAATCAGCTTAAGGTTATGGCTTCCATGGCCTTATCAAGTGCTTTATCTATGTTAGCTATTTGGTATGTTCTTACCAAAATTTTATAGTTGCCTTAATCGATTGCCATTTTCTAGTAGTGCTCTTTCATATTTCCTTTTGATTTAGGAACTCTAGGATAATCAGATGGTATTGTGCCTTTTTGTCTGGAATCATGTCTTTTTTTTTTTTTTTTGTGTGTGTGCGTGTGTGGGAGGAGGAGGAGGAGGAGGAGGGGGGGGGGTGGTTCAAGAGTGTTCTCAGCCCTTGTCAGATGAGCTGCTCCAGAGCTGGTGTTAGGCATCCTTGTTCTAGGAGGGAAGAAGATGCTCTTGATTTTTTGTTCTTTAATGGTGTATCTGAGATAGGAACTCAAGAAATATTTGAGTGAAATGATTATGATTACATTAAGGTTTTGATTTATGAAAATGCTGCTCTTCTTGGTTTTAAATGATTATGTGGACCATAGAAGGCTGTAGAATCCATCTTAGCTTGGAGCAACTTTTTGTCTTTCTCAGTCTTTGCTAGTGCTTGCTATTTTTACAGTGTGTTTTTTTTTTTGGGGGGGGGGGGGGGGGCGTGTTGTGGGGTGGTAGTTTTACAGTTTGAATGCATGATTGACAACATTTTTATAATATGGATATGAATTTCTACTATCCCTAATTTTATTAGATAGTTATTATTTCCTATCCATTTTTTTTTGGCTAAAATGATTTCCTATCCATTATTTGCATATATTATTATTGTTCAGCATTTGGTTTTTTGTCATACCTTGTTATCTTCAAAAATTGATTGAAGTAATAGTAATTTACTGTATCAGGTTATATATGGGGACACAGATTCAGTTATGGTACAATTCGGTGTTGACAATATAGAAGCAGCCATGAATTTGGGGAGAGAAGCTGCTGAATATATTAGTGGAACTTTCATAAAGGTAAGGCTTTATAATTACTGTACTAGATCTTGAATCTTCTTTTATTCTATACTCATATGTATATCTTATTTTGCTTCTAGTTTGTTCTAATAGATTCTCAATTTCTATCTCAAAATAATTATCTACAAATCCTTATCAAAGTTCAAACAACTAAAGGTACTTATGCTGATGGTCTAATTTGAGCAATTATTATGTCACCTATGACTGTAATCTTGACAAGCGTAGTCCTTCAGTTAATTGTTTTGAATTACCACATGTATGAATTCAGTGAACAATTGAAAAGGTAGTGAAGTTGGGCGGTATTTTTTTTTTAGATAAAGAGGAATTGATTAAAACCTCTTATTTCACTGTTGCTTGAACCTAAATCCTTGATCAGGCAATAGTCAAATAATTTTAAGATACTGATTTGGACTAAATAATTTGTTTAAAAAACCGTAGTTAAATAAATTATATTAAATAGGTATGTAGCTAGTTAGCTACTGTAATCCAATTTATGAATTAATTTTTTTTTAATACTTAATTTGAATTAAAAATATAACAGGTATATAGCTATCTAAATCAGATTTATAAATTATTAAATTATATTTTTTATGTACTTTATTATCTACTAATAAGTACAATGTTCACAAAGATAATTTTAAGATTTTGACAGGGAGTAAATAGTTTGTTTGAAAGAACTTAGCTAAATAAATTATTTAAATAGGTAAGTATCTAATGAAATCAAATTTTGAATTAAAAAAAAAAAAAATTAACACTTACTACAAATTCTAAATTTAATTTTAAGATTTTGACAGGGAGTAAATAGTTTGTTTGAAAGAACTTAGCTAAATAAATTATTTAAATAGGTAAGTATCTAATGAAATCAAATTTTGAATTAAAAAAAAAAAAAAATTAACACTTACTACAAATTCTAAATTAAAATGGTACATTGCTATTGTAAATAAGTACAATAATAAATACTAGATACCGATTTGGAGTAAATAATTTGTTTCAAAATGTTTAGCTAAAAAATTTATATATTAAATACTAAATAGTTAAGTAGCTATTGTGATCAAATCTATTAATTAAAAAATGTAACACTTACTACAAAATTATAAATTATCGAAATATAGTATTTTTAATGTACTTTATTAATAACTAATAAGTACAATGTTCAAAGAAATAATTGGTTCATTGAAAGAACTAAGTGGAATCGTTAACGATGAGAAGATATCTGATAAAACTTTAATGAGATAAATTAATGTAGCGGAATTTTTTTTTTTAATATTTAATTAGTATAATCCATATATGCCTTTTTAGTTATGAACTTCTAGAATTGCCCTCTTTTAAAAATAACAAAACAAGTTTCATGGCAAACAAGGGGTTACTTGGGGTATTAAAAAAACAATGCTTTGACTTTCTAAGGACAAAAATGTAAAGTGAGATACTCATTTTTGGGAAAGAGGGAGTAAATGACTTTATGGTCAAATTTTCTTGTATGATTATATTTGTGACAAATTCTTTTTTTATCTTTGGTGTTTGGGTTCATGAAGCCGATCAAGCTAGAGTTTGAAAAGGTTTATTATCCATATCTTCTGATTAGCAAGAAGAGATATGCTGGTTTGCTGTGGACAAAACCGGAAAAGTTTGACAAAATGGATACTAAAGGTAAAAATAGGAGTTCATTATCTATATTTGCTTCTCTACATTTTTTCATATATCATGCATGTCTATTTTTCACTGCTGTTTTTTCTTTTGGACAGGCATTGAAACTGTCCGAAGAGACAATTGTTTGTTGGTCAAAAACCTGGTAACTGAGTGCCTGCATAAAATACTCATTGACCGGGACATTCCTGGGGCAGTCCAGTATGTCAAGAATACCATTTCAGATCTTCTTATGAACCGCATGGATTTGTCACTTTTGGTTATCACTAAGGTAGTGCTCTTTGATTCTTTTTGGAGTATTTTCAAAAGGATTAGGTTTCTGTTATGCCTAGTGTAACTTTTTGTAAATGTTATCAATCAACGATAGTGAAAGTTCAATATGGGTATGAAACACCCTTGAACGTTTAGACCCCAAATTACAAAATTACCAATTCAAGCTTAAAATCAAACGATTAATGTGCGGAACATGAATATAAGCTAAACACAGAATTGATAAACAATTTAAGCCAAATATAAACACATCCACAGTAGTAAATATAAGGCAAAGATAAAGGGAAGGAAGATGCAAACACACGGACAACACACGATGTGTTATTGAAGAGGAAACCGAAGTCCTTGGCAAAAAACCTCTCCGCCGCCCTCCAAGCAGTCAAATAATCCACTAAAGAATGTAGTTGGGATACATGAACAGCAGAAGACCCTCCAAGCCTAATCTACCCAAGTACCTGAGCCCTCCAAGCTTCTTGCTCCAACGAGGTTACGCCGAACCTATTTCTTCTTTAGCTTTCCGGATTCCGCTATAGCCCATAGCATCAACCAATTAGATTGGTTCCTTCCTAACTGCTTCTCAAAGCACCAAATAAACCTTCTCACGGATATGGGTATGGTGAGAAAAAGATTTGGCTAAGAACCTCTCAAGGATATAACAATGGAGAGGGAGAGAGTAGAGGAATTTGTAGAGGCTCTAAGGTAAAGATTGGGGATGAGGCAATCTTATTTTTCTCTAGGGTTTTCTCTCACAAAATTCTCTCTAGAAGCTCTCTTAATATGATGGGTATAAGGGTGTATATATAGTAGGGTGAGAAGAGAATGCAAAACGTCAGTTTTTGCCAAACAGGGCAAGTTGGCGACTTGATCTCGCGGCTTGGCCAAGTTGCGGAATCAAGTCGCGACGTAACGGCCTGGCCAGACTGGAACTTTTGTTCTGTAGCGTGACAGCTGGCGCGACCCTTCAGCTTCCCAGTGTGCCTCTCACGTGCCTGCCTTTCGCGGCTTGCCAGTCGCGAACCACCCGCGAGTCCTAGTCGCGAGACTCTGTTTTTTTTGCACACTCTTGAGCTTTTCTTCACATCTTCTCACACACTACCCTTACAATTTTCCCACCTAAATACAGGGTTACTAAGTGCTAAATTACAAGCAAATTGGTCATGGAATAAAGCCAATTAGATGGTTGATTAAATTCAACCTTACAAATAGAATTTATATTTTGGCAATCCCATTGATAGATTACATGTTTTCTGTGTTAAATATATACATCAACTTCATGTTAATCAGATGTCATTTACAATCAAATTTGCATAAATCCATATACTTGGTATATTTTAAAAATGCACTTTATCTCTAAATAATAATCTATTTTTATTTTTTTGGTTCTCTAAATAACATTCCATTGTCAAAAAATTGTAATGAATAATTTTTTTTACAATTCCAATAATAAACTTTGTCAACTGTTTGTTACAAAGTATATGATTAATTTTTCAATTTTCAATGTGAAAGTAAAGGGTAATGTTGGAAAGTTAAAATGTTGAGGTGGGGGGAGCCTTTGAAAAAAAAAAAGAAAATCATAAAACTTGTGCTTTTTCAAGCGGGACTATTATCATAAGGAGGGTAAAAGATTTCATTCACTTTATAGATGCAATAGTGGCAAGCATAGAAGTTTTTTCACTTCATGTTAATCAGATTTCATTCACATTATAGGTAGCATCAAATCCAATGGTGAGATGGGTTTGTCAAAATACTCGGCCAATAAAAGTTTTTTAGGGCATAATTACTTTGTACCTGTACTAACATACTTTTTTTTTTTGGTCAGGGTCTGACAAAGACTGGAGACGATTATGAAGTAAAGACAGCTCATGTTGAACTTGCTGAGCGCATGCGCAAGGTTTGTGGTGCCTTATTGACTTTATCGCCCACTTCATAGTTCATCTGGCCATTAAAATTTCTATTTTGACATTTTTGCTAACAGCGAGATGCTGCCACTGCTCCAAATGTTGGGGATCGAGTACCTTATGTCATTATTAAAGCTGCAAAAGGAGCTAAGGTATTTTTTTGGTGCCTCGTTTTTTTTTTTTTTTTTTTTTTTTTGGGGGGGGGGGGGGGGCGTTGGTGGGTGGGAGGTTGGTGGAGATGGTTATACTTTACACGGTTTATCAACATTAACTAATAATTGATAATCAGGCTTATGAAAAGTCAGAGGATCCTATCTATGTCCTAGAGAATAACATACCAATAGACCCTCAATACTATCTTGAAAATCAAATTAGCAAGGTTAGTTTTCTTTGTTGTACTTTGCATGTAGTTTACAGTTTATGATGCTTTGGTTTACATACCTAATAAAACTAAGGTTCATGTTACAGCCACTTCTAAGAATTTTTGAGCCCATTTTGAAGAATGCTAGCAGAGAACTTCTCCATGGAAGTCACACAAGATCTATATCTATCTCTACTCCCTCAAACAGCGGCATAATGAGATTTGCAAAGAAGCAACTCACTTGCATTGGCTGCAAAGCTCTAATTAGGTATGATTGCTTCACTGTTTATGTGTTATCATGGTTCTGCTAGTGCTAGGTTGAAAGTTTTATTGGTGAATTCAATGTACTGACTGCAGGATTTTTTTTATTTTTTATTTTTAAGTGCTTCTATTGATTGTTGCACTGGAGATTTTTCTGTAAGAGTTATTTCCTGTACTCATGCTGATTGCTGATTAGTAAGCCTACAAGTTGTGTGAAAATTTTTATTAGAAACAAATGGTAATCATGGAAGCTTCTTTTAGATAGAAATTATAGGGAAAATTTGCCAATAATAGAAAAATTTCTGCTGGGAATGTTTAGTGCAGATTTTTGGGATGGTTGGCAGGGCCATGAAAGCTGTGATTTATGGACACAAACATGAGTTTTGTGTTTTGACAAAGATACAGGGCATTAGTCACTGCAACTCAAAAAAAAGGAAAATAAGTTTGAGTGATTGTTATATCTAAAGAACATAGAAGTAAAACAATGTCTGGGTAGGATTACTTAAGAGATCTCAGATTTTGTAAGAAGAACCAACTTTGAGATAATTTGAGTATAGAATGAGGTGTTTAGCTCAGTTGTTATGGCTTTTCTAATGCTCACTTACGTAGAAGATAATCAATCATTGAGAAATGAGAATGTGCAATATTTTGTTGACCATATAAACCTATCAAAAAAATATTTTGACCATATAAGGAAAGTACGACATTGGGTTTGCCAATGTGCTCTAGCTCAAATGGAACCTTATTCCCATATAAGAGCAAGGTGGAGGGTGAGGTTACGGGTTTAAGTCCCACAGGGTGCATACATAACTTACCAATCAAAGAATGTAAGGGCCATAGGGCACTAGGTTTTTCGTGGTTGAATGGTAGGAAAATTTGGTAACATTTAGGTTGTGTTTGGAATAAGCTTATATTGGGCAGCTTTTTTTATTATTTAGCTTATTTTTGCTAAATAGTAAAAGAAGCTGGGTTCTATTGCACTTTTTGTTACTATTCATGGGTCTCATTGTACTATTTCAGCTAATTTTTAACTTTACCTATAGTACTTTCAGCAAAAAGTTTTTAGTTTCATTTAAATAAGCTGTTCTCAAACGGACACTCAATGTCTAAATAATGCTTGGTATGGTCTGTACACATCTTATTGTATAAAGAGCCTCATGCTATTTTATTGGGTTGTTCTGGACCAGTGATAAGGACCGAACGCTCTGTTCACACTGTAAGGGTCGAGAAGCCGAATTTTACTGCAAAACAGTGGTCAATGGTATGCACTTGGATGTTTTAATCATCTTCTGCTGTTAAATGAATTTTTATTTTTATATTTTTTTAAATACTGGAAGAAGCAAGTGACTTACTATTGGCAACAATGAATTATCGAGTGCTTGCAGTATCTGAGCAGGAGATGCTTTTTGGGAGGCTGTGGACACAGTGCCAAGAGTGCCAAGGCTCTCTTCACCAGGATGTGCTCTGCACAAGGTATTATTATTTCCTCACTTGTATGTGGTAGTAATCTCTTTTATTTTTTTCCCGTGGGATTTCCTGGAAATATTTGCTTATGAGTTGGCAGTTATTGCAATAAATTATTTCCAATTTTGGAGTATGCAATTTTTGAAAAAGCATGATAACACCCCCCCCCCCCCCTCTTAACTCTCTTTTTCTTGGAATTTGTCTGTTCTCTGCATATTTGTCAGTGGGCTATCCTGGTGTGACATTCTTTTATTGTTGCATTGGCCTCACATATTTTACTAATTGCCTATGTTTCTCAGCTTGTTTTTTGTGTTTTACTTATTTATTCACAGTCGGGATTGTCCAATATTTTATCGGAGAAAGAAGGCACAGAAAGACATGGCTGAAGTCAAGCTGCAATTAGACCGGTGGAGCTTCTAGGATTGTTCCAAGGTTGGTATATTGCTCCCCTCCGATCTATTGGTTCCTGAAAAGGGTTATTTTCTAAATAGTGCCGATTTGAGTTGAACCTGGATGTTTTTCTCATGAGTAACTGAAGAGAGTGGAAGTTCTGAGTAATGTGAAATGGAAAAGCACAATTTCTTGTGATAGTGTTGACCTCTTTTAATGGTGTGTCAAGGATTGGCTATAGGAGTTTAGGACTAATTAAATTTCTGGAGTCATTTTCTTGCCAATTCCATTCTGCTAGAAGGAAGAGACCAGGAAAGACAAGCTCTAAATTGGCTAGGTGAACTGGATCTAGTGGTTCTGGCAGTTGAGAAGACTGACTGATGTGTAGATACAGCCTTTCCCAGCATGCTGTTCATTTATGCCAGCTACTGTTTATAGTAGCTCAATGCATTGGAAGGCATGCTGATAGATTCGTAGAAGTGCTAATTTGTAGATGAATTCCCAAAAATGTGGATGAGTTTTGTAATATGATTTACCTTTTTTGCCATTTTGTCTTAAAATCAAGACTAGCATTATGTAATGTTATCTCTCTCTTCTTTTTTATTGGCTAAAATGTAAACATTATCTTTGTTAAGCGGCTAAGATTTGGAAGCTATATGAAATCCTAGGATATGTTTGGTAACAGTTTTTGTTTTCTATTTTCAAAATCTTGTTTTTGAAAATATAAAGAAAAAACAATTTTCTTGTATTTTTGAAATAAAAAACATGTTTAGTTAGTTGAAATTAAAAAGACAGTTTTTTGAAGAAAAAAAATAGAAAATACTAAAATGTGTTGTTACTAGAATTTGAATTCTAATGTTAACTCATAGAATGAGATAGATTTATTAAATTAAATGTGTTTTCATTGACTTTTGAAAATTAGAAACTGAAAACAGTTTTTTACATGTTTTTAATTTCCTTCACAAATTGAGTTTTAAGATTAGTTTTTATTTTCTATCCATTTTGGGTTACCAAATAAGTTTTTTAGTCTCAAAAATAGAAAATTATTTTTGGAAACAAAAAATAAAGGGAAAAAAACAATTACTAAACATACCCTTAATATCTATCTAATTTTTTGTGAGATCAAATTGATCATTGATGTTGAGGAACTTGTTGAAGGGAATGAAGAGAGGGTTGTGATGGATGTAGGCTCTGGTTAGAGTTTTGTTTATTTTTATCATATGAAAGGCTGCATACTTGACGCAACTCTATTTTGCTTGGTTTTTAGGTGGTATAAAATTTACCTTTTAGGCGGTATAAAATTTACCTTTTAGGCGACTATTTTTTCTTGAGATTGAGTCTGTTTGGAATTCGCTTATTTTGCTGAAAGTAATGTAGATAAATGTAAAAGTTAACTAAAATAGTATAGTGGAACCTATAAATAGTACCAAAAAGTGCAATAGAGCTTATGAATAATAGTAAAAATAAGTTGAATAGTAAAATAAAATGATTTTTAAGCTGGAGCTAAATGCAAAGTGAGTGCTAAATCCTCGGATATGTGGTAGGGAAAATGCAAGTTTTGCCTCACTTGCATAATGGCTAGTTTATACCAAAAACACCTCACCCTAAAGAGGCGATAGGACGGGGATGGGTTTTAGTATTGAAAATTGCCTTGATTTGCACTTATGCAATAAACGAACTTTTAGCTTCATGCTAAATGAAAAATTCAATTTTTTTCCCTTTTTCCTTAATTTTAAAGATTATATTTTTAATTTTTTTTTTTAAAAAGTCCAACATGGCATTATTTTTTGAACTTCGAATATCATATTTGGAATCGGATCAATTACCATTTGATGTGAGAAGTAAAAGTTAAAAATGTAAAAATTTTAAGAGGTAAAAAAGAAATTGATCCAAGGGTTGAGATTGAAATTGAAATTGATTTTTAAAATTTTCAATATCAATCNAATTTAAAAATGGTCTAATTGTTCCTAGTAGGGGAAAAAGTGGTGGTTTAGTTATGTTTTGGAAAGAAGTGTTGAAACTAGATATCCGATCCTACTCTCAGTCACATATAGATGCTCTGGTAGATGGAGGAGCCGCTATGGGATGATGGCATCTGACCAGATTTTATGGGGAATTAGAAACATCTAAAAGACCTGAATCATGGCAAAACCTCAAGTATTTGAGCGGTACTTCTGATCTAACTTGGATTGCCATTGGAGATTTTAATGAGATAACAGGATCACACAAGAAAGAGGGAGTAAGTAGTAGGCCATGATAATAGGTGGGGAATTTTGTGGACACTATCAATGGGTGTGGGCTTCGGGATGTGGGGTTTGTTGGGCCAAAGTTCATGTGGCTGTACCAAAGGGAAGATCGAGTACAGATTCAGGAGAGACTGGATAGAGCCCTAGCAATGACGAATTGGTTGAATTTATTCCCATCAGCCAAACTGCTCCACCTCACTTCATCAGCATCGGATCACTCCCCATTATCGCTGCACTTTGAAAGAAGGCCTAGAAAGAGAAAGTTTGGAAAAGTTTTTAGATTCGAGTCAATGTGGTTAAAAGATCCCAGATGTGAGAAGGTAGTTAATGAAGCTTGGGATGAATGTTTGTCTATGGGTTCGAATTTCACACTTACTAGCTGCTTGGAGCATTGCAGGGTTAAGCTCAATGCGTGGAATAAAATGGAATTTGGTCATGTGAGCCATACCATTGCTGATTTACAAGAAAAATTAGAATGGCTAGAGGGATAACCTTTCTCAATAGAACAAAACCAAGCTATGAAGACTACTCGGATTGATTTGAATTGTTAGCTTGAGAAGGAGGATGAGATGTGGCAGCAGAGGTCTCGCATTAATTGGTTGCAATCTGGGGATAGGAACACGAGGTTTTTTCATGAGAAAGCTTCAGTCCGTTTCAAAAAGAATTACATTGACAGTCTGTTGGATGTTGAGGGGAAGTGGCAAGAGGAGGATGACAAAATTGAAGATATTGCAGTTGATTACTATAGCAGCCTCTTTAAGTCCAGCAATCCCACAACTTTCACAAAGTTATTGGATGCCATCCAGCACAAAGTGAGCCTGGCAATGAATCAGAATCTTATAAGGGATTTTACTCCCACAGAAGTTAAAGTGGCGCTTAAGCAAATGTACTCATTGAAAGCTCCAGGTCCAGATGGTAAGCCTCCCTTATTCTTCCAGCACTTTTGGCCAAAGATAGGTGATGTGGTCATGAAGACCGTCATTAATTTCCTAAACTCAGGTATCTCTCCTCCAAATTTTAATGAAACCGATATTGTGCTTATTCCAAAATGTAAAGAGCCAAAGAATATAACTGAATATAGACCAATCAGTCTATATAATGTGGTATAAAAGATTGTTTCTAAAGTCATTGCTAATAGGTTCAAAAAGATTCTTCCCTCTATTATTAATGATACCCAAAGTGCATTTATGCTCGGAAGGTCGATCACTGGTAATGTACTCATAGCTTTTGAGACGATGCACCACATCAGTAAGAAGAAGCAGGGCAAAGTTGGGGAGATGGCTTTAAAATTGGATATGTGCAAGGCTTATGACAAGGTGGAGTAGATATGTTTGGAAAAAATAAAGCAAAAATTGGGATTTGACAAACAAATGGAGGGCTCTGATAATGAGGTGTATCACCACTGTCTCCTATTCCATAAAAGTTAATGGTAAGCCGTTGGGTCGTATTATCCCTAGTAGGGGAATTCGAGAGGGGGACCTATTGTCTCCATATTTTTTTTTTGTTGTGTGCTGAAGGCCTTTCAGCTTTAATAAAGAAGGCAGTGGAGGATGGAAAGATGGGTGGTATTGCAATCAGTCGGGAAGGCCCTAAGCTATCTCATCTATTCTTTGCTGATGATAGTTTGATCTTTTGTAAAACTTCCACCAAAGAATGCTGTGAGCTCTAAAAGATTTTACAAGCCTATGATGATGCATTGGGTCAACAATTAAACCGAGCCAGGACTTTGCTATTTTTCAGTAGTAATACTCCAAGGGTGATCTAGGAGGAGATAAAGAACAAGTTTGGGGCTTAAGTAATTAAGCAGCATGAGAAGTACCTAGGCCTACCTTCTCTAGTAGGTAAGAACAAACGTAATACGTTTAATGACATCAAGGATAAATTGAGGAAGAAGTTAGCTGGTTGGAAAGAGAAGCTGCTGTCCAAAACAAGTAAAGAGATTCTCATCAAATCAGTGGCCCAAGCAATCCCAACTTACACTATGAGTTGCTTCAAACTGCCTGATACTCTTTGTGAGGCAAGTATGATCAGGAATTTTTGGTGGGGTCAAAAGCAGGAAGAAAAGAAGGTGGCGTGGCTGAGTTGGGAGAAATTGTGTTCTCCCAAAGCTTGCAGAGGGATGGGTTTTAAGAGTTTAAAAGAGTTTAATATGGCCCTATTAGCAAAGCAGAGATGGAGGTTGCGACAAAAGCAAAATTCACTGGCTTACCGTGTGCTAAAGGCTAAATATTTTCCTATTTGTGAGTTTTCTCAAGCCTCACTAGGTAGCAACTCATCATTCACATGGAGAAGTATAATGTTGGCTCAGGTAGTAGTGAACCATGGGTTGCGTTGGAGGATTGGCAATGGTGAGAAGGTGCGGGTATGGAGTAAATGGTTGCCTACTCCCTCTACTTATAGAGTTAAGTCCCTAAGGTTGTTCATGCACACTGAGACAATGGTGGGTGAATTGATCGACAAAGAAAATGCTAGCTGGAACAAGGAGGCAGTGAAGGCTTTGTTTTTACCACATGTAGTAGAGGAGATAACACGCATCCTATTAAGTGCTCATCTTCCCACCAACAAGCAAGTCTGGGCATGTAGTCCAAACGGTCTGTTTACGGTGCGTAGTGCGTACGGGGTTGCGAAGGAATTGGTGAGGGTGAAGGAAACCGGGTCTTGTTCAGATGAAAGTTAGCAATAGGAGATTTTGGACGAAGATATGGAAGATTTTAGTTCCTCATAAAATCAAGCATTTCACTTGGCGGGCATGTTGTGATACTCTCCCATCAAAGACCAACTTGAGGGGACGACGGGTGGTGCAGGATGATAAGTGTGAAGTGTGCAACGTAGCCGCGAAAAATTAGAGCCACATGTTTTGGACATGTAAGCATGCTTGAGAGATGTGGGAATGTTCGAAGGTGGTGTTGCCGCTGAAACCAGATCAAGAATGTACCTTTAAGGATTTACTGTGGTGCTTACTTGTGGAAGTGGAGAGTCCCCCTGAGAAGATTGCGATGGTGGTAACTTGTGAGTGGGCACTATGGGGTAATAGGAATGAGTTCGGGTGGGTGGACAGCGAAAATCGGGGCAGGCGCTGGTTCAATGGGTAGCACAATATTTGGAGGAGGATTATGCAGTGACGGACTCCAGACCAGACACTACACCTTCGAGCACACAAGAAGTCACATGGGTCCCTCCTCAATATCCCATGTATAAGGTTAACGTAGATGGAGCAGTATTTTTTGACTTGAAAACAGTGGGTGTGGGTGTGGTCATTAGGGATAACAGAGGGAGTGTCATAGCGGCTTTGAGCAAGAAAATCCTAACACATCTAGGTGCAGTTGAAGTAGAAGCCAAGGCTGTCAAGGTGGGGTCGCAATTTGCGAAGGATGTAGGTATACGAGACCTCATTATGGAAGGGGACTCCCTCACAGTACAATGAGCTTTACTTGAATTGGCATCCCCCTTTATGGGCATGCAAGATTCAATTGCGGAGTTTTGACAAATTGGGTTTTTTCATGTTCGTCGCCAAGGAAATAGACCAGCCCATTTGTTAGCAAAATATGCCAAGGGCATTGATGATTATTGTACGTGGATTGAAAAGAATTCTTGTTTTCTAGAATAAGCTCTTATTCATGATGTAACTTCTCTCCATTAATTTAATGTAAGTTTGATCTTCCCATTAAAAAAAAAAAAAAAAAAGCTCATTAAGAGGTTAAAGGGGAATATTCCTCCGTTTTGAAATTTAAGGGACATTTGAACGTAGCTTAGTTTTGATGTTTAAGGACATTTAGCTTAGCCACTTACCAGTTACCACTCACTTGCCATTCTCTTTGCTGTGATCAAGCACACAGTCACTGTTCACATTGGACAAATCCATTGTTTTTGGATTCTAGAGTTTTGGCAAATTAGGATGGGTTTGATTGATTGTATTGATCGGTTTGCTCAAAATGATGCCATGTTGATTATGATGTGGAGCTTGAAAATTACTATGTTTTCCTGATGATGATGCTAAAATCGCTTGAACCAACACACTAACACCACAAAACTTGATCGACAGTAATTGGTCAAGATACCCCTTCTGGAATTTGGGCAAACCAACCTTATGCAGTGCAGTGTTGATAAGGCCATTACAATGATTGCAACGCATCATGTACAAGTTCAACACAACATAACACTTAAATGCAAAAGAGAATCTTTTCATTTTTCCCTCCTAAAGGAAAATTATTGAATACTTTGAGAATACCATAAATGCGTATTACCCTCTTTCACATGAATTATAGGTCCTACCATAAATTTAGTTAATGAGATCTACAATTATGTAAAAAGGAGAAGCATGCATTTATAGTATTCCGGGAGTACTCAATAATTACCCTATGAATTAACAATAAGTTTGCTACATACACGGATTTTTCATAAATGTTGTGAATGATAGACAATAAAATGATTTCAATTGTAGGTGAGTGTGAAAATCAATAATAACTTGCCATCTCTTATTTTGCAAAAAGAGTTGTGTATGTGACATTACACTCAAAATAATTCAAGCTTTCACCATAAATTGAAATTCTCTCAAAAAAATTAAGCCAAGCTTTCAATGTAACATTACCAACCAAGAACTTAACATGCAAAGTGAACGTGTGGACATAAATTATGAGGACAACAATTTTCAGTGTGTGTCTGTGTTATGACAAGGATAAATACATGATTTTATGACAAAACGTGCCCAACCTCTTCTATATATCTTAACATGCCACAGCCTCGTGATGTCCTCAAACTTTCAAGCATTTGGCATTGGGGAAGCAATCAAGTATAGAGTTTTAGGCGTACTGTTATGGGCTCCCGGCACATAGGGCATGTCGAAATGTTCTCACCACAATTCTTGCAAGTCTTGAACAAGAAAACAAAATGATAAAGTATGAGAGGCACATATAGGAAGGCAAGTCAGACTAAGTGAAAGAAATGAAAAAACACCATTGAGGATCATTCTATTTTGTTGATTGTAGAACTAAACATGCTAGAGTTTGATTTACAAAGGATTTTGCATGCATAAAATTATTTGCAATATGCAAAGATAATGTATGACATCTCTTCTCCATTTTATTTATTTATTTATCTGTGTTTTGGTGAAAATGGGGGTTGATTACCTTCTCCATTTTCCCTTCTTTGAACTTTCTTTTCCAGTTAAGTAAAGGAAATAGCATGGAAGAAACATTATGTGACGTCCAAATGCTAAGAAACCAAATGTGGTGCCGATATAAGCTTCAAAAAGTTACAACAGGGTAATCAGAATTGTTTTAATCCTCAACAATGGAATTTGAGTGGTCTTCCAAGAGAGGCTCTCTAGGTTTTACCATGAACAAATAATGATGGGACATTGAAACCGTTACATGAATTGACATTTTCAATATATATTAAATATGTAGCGGATTAACTGCCTATCAATTACTTATCCAACGCTCAAAAGCCATCCATCAATTTACTAATTAAGGAAGCAAGCATAACATCATTGTGAAGCTGAGCAGTCCAAGCAACAAATATATGTGGCATATCTGCAGTTTGTTTGTGTACTTTGAGTTGCTCTAGAAAGCAATCTCTTGGGGGAAAAAAAAGCATTGAAATGGTCCAAAAAGTACCCCATCTTTGAAATTTATTTATTTATTTATTTATTTATCTATATATATATATATATATAACCGAAACCTTTGAAACTCTCACAATTTTTCACGTCAACACAATATTTAAATAAAATTATAAAATTTTATAAAAAAATTATTATTTTTAATTATTTTTTTAAAACAAACTTAACAATGAGTAAAACTCTATTTCTCTAACAAGTCTAACTTAAACTCAAACTCAAATGTTAGTAATTTATCTCTAAATTTGCAAGATTTCATTTAAAAATTAATTTATTTTCTTAAAATTTACAAACAGATATCTTTTTAAAGGAGAAAACACCAAATTATAAACACTCAATAGTTCTCAAACTATTTGTAGCCGCCTCCTTTCTTTTTGAAACCCTATGTTATTTTTTTTTTCTTTCAAGGAGATTGACTCTATGTCATAATAGCACCATAGGAACCTACAGAGAACATCTCATGGGCAGACACATCACCAAAGATGCTAAGAAGCCTAAGATAGTTACAACAGGTTTGGGTGAATGTAGTTCTCTTCACGTAAAGCAATAAGCTAATATAACAAACAGGTTTGCAGCAAACTCTTTTTTTTTTTTTTCAGACCCGTTAAAATTTAAAACTTATTGCTTCATAGGTTCATATACTTTTTTCTTTTCTTATATTTCTCTTTTGAATAGTCATATTTCAATAACTTATTCTTTAATAATATATCTTTTTTGGCATTTTGGAAGTTTTAACATCTAAATTTATGTTAGTTTTTGCAGTATTTGAACATGTTTAGCAAATTTCAATAATTATACCATGCATTATTCTTTTGAAGGTAATCAATTTTTCTTTTATATATATTTCTCTATTGTGTAATCATCTACATTTTGTTTTGTTTCAAAAATTTATAGAAAGTAAATTTTATGATTCTTTAATATTTTTGATCTTTAATAAGTTTTAACATTTGAATTATTCTTTTGATGGTAACACATATTTTTCTTATATTTATCAATTGTGAAATCACACACACACACACACATATATATTTTCTATATTAATTATGGATTATTCTTTTGAATATAACTCATCTTTCTCTTATATTGGCTTCTTTATCAAATTGTAATACAAATTGAAGTCATACAAGAACAAATCATGCAATAGTGTAGTTTCTTAATAAATTTAAGATTTTATTAAATTATTTTAGTTTACTTCACAAATAGGTAGGTTCCCGTGCATAGCACGGGTTAGCGACTAGTGTATCTAAAACATAAAAACCTGGAGAATAAGGGAGGCTTTTGTGAAGACAAAAATAAGTCGCAGTAGTACCCGCTTTAAGTTATTGTTCTAAAATAGGATAAGCCAGTAGGGCGACAGTGAATATAACTTCTTTCTTTTGAAAGGTTTTCTTTGGATTTTTAATTTCAGGTACAACAGCATATCCATCCACTAGAACATATTAGGATATTAATCTGCATGAAAACTCAATTTGCTTGAACTTACTGTATGACCGCATCCAAAAGCCATGTCCTTAGGATTTGTCAGGCAAATGGGGCAGACCTTGAAAAAGAAAAGACATATCTCAAAACCATTCTGATTTCAACATAAATGTAAAGATGAAGTATTAAAGGAAAAGGTAATTACTGGTTCCACTGCAGCTGTCGGCTCATCTGTTTTGATGTTTGTCACAGGTGGGATTGATCTGAGTGCATTATCATGATCAATCACTTCCCGTGGCGGCGGAAGAGGTCTTGTACGTGGACCACCTACTATTTCTCTACTGCAAGGTGGAAGTGTTTCATGTTCAGAAAACTTTAAACTGAAATCAAATATTTACTGAGAACTGCAACTGCTGGCCTTACTTGACAAGAGTTTGGGTAGCCCTGTACTGAAATGGGATTTCCATGAGGGCAGCAAGTGCAAAGGCTGTTTCCTTCTTTGATGCCTCTATGTTATCAGACATGATTTTTGTAAAGTTGACAAACTGCAGGAGGTTGTAAAAAAGGGAGAAAAATGGTATCATATTGTTGTCCATTAATTGACAGGGATTATCTAAAATGGACACTGATATCCATTATCCAAAGAGAGTACTTGATATGGGATGCACAAGGAGTATTTGTTTATAATTTAGTTTTATTTATTTTTGGACATCGATTATATTCTTATTTTAGGCCCTAGCATTTAATTAGGTTAATTAGAATTTTTATTTAAAGACTAGGGTATTTCTGTCATTCAATAAGTAGGGTTTCCTATGCCAATTAGAATTAGGGTTTAGTTCCTATATAAGCAAAAAATTGTACTACTTTTGGAGATGATTTTGATAAATGAAAATTGAAAACTTTCTCTCAGTTTCTTTGGCCTGGTGCTAACTGCAGCCAACCCTAGGTGTTGATTCCTAGTGGTTTCACATTTGGTGTTTACTCCAAGCAAGCCAAAGCGCTGACTTCTAGGTTCCTATCCTTTTATTTTCCTGTCTTTCAATTTTATCCTTGAATTGTTCTGGTTGCCTGCATCAGTACTCTGCATAGGAAAATCTTTCAAGGTGTTGGTTTCATACTAGTTAGGATTGAATTAGTAAGAAGTAAGAACAAGCTGACATGAAAATGAAAGTCAGTCATCCTCTCAACCCTTAAAGAGATTATCCCAAAACAAATTCTTCATTGAGAAAGACTATTTGCTAGTTGAATTTCCTAGGCCAATCTTGTCACTGTTTATACTATTATCCATAACAATCAAGCTTTTGCAGTAACATATATGCAAGGTACAAACATACCATGATCAGATGCTTAGAAAAAATTTGAGTATATTAAAAGCAAGGTGGAAAAATAATTTCCTGAAGGATGCAGCTAATATGTTTTGAGAACTTCAGGTATATAGTACTTCTATATATATCTAGATATGTACCACCATATATTTTAAACCATGAGATAAAGAAAAAAGAGAACAGAGTCATTCAGGTCATTTAGATTCTGTTCCTTCCAGTAAGGTGTTGTCGTTCCTCAAGCAACAGTGTTACTTGGAGGCTAGTGGGGATTATTTCGTGGGGTCTTGGAAACACTTGTAGTTTAGTTTAGATTTTCATTCCTTCGCCATGGAGAACCTAATGAAACATTGGGGCGAATTATCACTGAATGATAGGGAAGGTGGAGACTTTCAACTAAGTGAAGACAAAAGCATAACGGAGTATACCATTACAGCAAAATTTCTTACAAGAAGGGCACTAAACACTGAGTCTGTCATCAGAACTTTCAATGCCATTTGGAGATCAGTCAATGGCTTTAAGGTACGTAATGCTAGAAATCACATCATACTGTTTACTTTCGACAACAAGGATGAAGTGGAGAAAATCTTTGAAGGCGAACCATGGAGTTTCGACAAACATTTGGTGCTGATCCAAAGATATGATTATAGCATCCTGGCACGTGAATTAGTTTTTGATGAAGTATCCCTGTGGGTGCAAGTGCATGACATTCCCTTTTGCTACCTAAGTCATAGCGTGGCTGAAGATCTGTGTGCAGCCGTGGGGATGGTGAAAAAAAATTCGAGTGATGTAGAGGTTGACAAGGGATGTGTCATGAGAGTCCGAGTCAGGGTGGACGTATCTCTCTTCTGATGTAGAGGCAGAGTTATTTCATTAGAGAATAGTTCCAAGGGGTGGGTTTCCTTCAAGTATGAACGCCTCCCCAATATTTGCTACTGGTGTGGATGCCTGAATCACTTCAATAAGGACTGCAATCTGTGGATAGAAAGTAATGCTTCATTGACTCAAGCGGATCAACAGTATGGCCCCTGGATTCGGGCAGCCCCATTGCTTAGCAAGAATAATTCGGTTATGGTGGTTCTTGGATATTATGAATCCAAAAGAAAGGAGCGAGCTGCTGGAAACATGCATCAGGGGAAATCAACACCGCCAAAATAGGGTGGAGCTCACGGTGCAAGCACCTCTGAAACTCAGCCACAAAAATTGAATGCAATGCAGCCAGTGGGAAGCATTACAAATGGGGTAACGGATACGCATATTATTGGTGATAATGATAATGCAACCCCAATAAGGAAGGACACGATATTTTAGGAAGAGTATTTTAATGCAAAAATCATGGAGATTGATCAGTAATTATTGCGGTATGAAACAGGTGAGGGAGGAATTCAAGAGGCAGAAACAGATAAGGAAAACGCATCCAATCCAATAACGGAAACAATTGAAGTGATTGGCCAAAGTCCACCCGACCTATTAACTCCACAAGGAAAGGACGAGGAGCATGCCAGTCACGTGGGCAAAGGAAAAATCAAAAATAGGTATTTAGCGAGACTGAAAGTTACACGGCACCAAAGTGGAAGAGATTGGAGAGAAAACAAAATCACAAAGACCAGGAGGTATTGCACTCTACTTCACTAAAACGATTAGGCCTTGAAACTGAAGGAGAAGGAAAATATTATAAATGGAGGCAGGTGTCCCAGCCCCGTCTGGAACTGTCGTGGGCTTGGAAACCCACAGATAGATTAGGAGCTTGGAGATTTGATCCGGGCACAAGATCCCTTAGTCTTGTTCTTGACCGAAACATGGCTTGATAAAACGAGGTTAGAAGAAATTAGGGTTCAATACAAATTTGGTGGTTTGATTGAAGTCTCAAAGGAGAGCCGAGGTGGTGGTGTAGCAATTTTTTGGAAAGTAGACTATGATCTTTCCGTGGACATGTACTTAGTAAATCATATTGATGCAATAGTTAACAAAGGTAAGGAAGGCGAATGGAGGTTTACATGTTTTTATGGAAAGCTGGACACAGCTAAGCGTCATGAATCATGGGCGAAGTTGCAATGTTTGAAAAATAAATATTCGATGCCATGGCTATGCGCAGGAGATTTCAACGAGATTTGTATAGCTCATGAAAAATTGGGAGGCAGGTTAAGCCCACTCAAACAAATGGAGGATTTCAAAGAAGTGTTGGATGAATGTGGGTTCCAAGATCTAGGGTTTATAGGGAATAAATTTACATGGTGCAATGGTCACGAGGAGGGCTACACGATATGGGAAAAGGTTGGATAGAGCTGTTGCAACTACAGATTGGGTGGCAAGGTTTCTAGCAACAAAAGTCCTTCATTTAGAATGCAGGTCATCCAATCACAAACCTTTGGTCATCCTACCTATGGGGGTGCCTAAGAAAAGAAGAAAGCCATGGAGATTCGAACAAATGTGGTTAGAGGATGATGGGTGTAAAGACATTGTAGGCTCGATTTGGAGGCAGCAAGTAAGTGGCAAACCGATGGATCAAGTAGAAGAAAAAATCAAAATTTCCCAAGCAAGATTGAGTAGGTGGAGCCATCTTTCCTTTGGTAATATTACAAGGGCTTTGACAGAGAAAAAAAAAACCAATTAAAGTTGGCGGAGGAAAGGGCTATGCAGGGAGGTCCAATGGGTAGAGTGTGAAATTTGTAATGGGAAATAAAGGGGCTGCTGATCAAGGAAGAGAAGATGTGGAAACAAAGATCTAGGACCCTATGGTTGCATGAGGGTGACCAAAACACTAGATTCTTCCATAGCCGTGCTTCTCAAAGATTTAGACGAAATTGGGTTGTAGAGTTGGAAAATTCTGAGGGAGTGGTTTGCACGGGTGAGGAAGAAATAACCAATATATTGATTCAATACTACCAGACATTGTTCACTTCGGCCACACCGCAACACTTGGAGGAAGTCTTAGCAATTGTACCGAAGGTAATCACAGGTAAGATGAACTCCATGCTCATGGCAGAATATGTGCGAGACGAAGTTGATGAAGCACTAAAGCATATGGAGTCTCTTAAAGCACCTGGGCCCGACGGTCTACCTCCATTGTTCTTTCAAAAATTCTGGCCGAATATAGAGCAGGAAATTTCTCAAGCAGTGCTGACCTGCTTGAATACAGGTTCTATACCACCCTCAATAAATCACACCTTTATCACATTGATTCCTAAAGTTAAAAGTCCATCTAAAGTCTTTGAATTTAGACCCATTGCTTTATGTAATACTATTATAAGCTTGTGTCAAAAGTCATTGCAAACAGGTTCAAAAAAGTTCTTCCCCATATCATCTTTGAATCTCAAAGCGCGTTTCAAACTAACAAGTCTATCACAGATAATATTTTGATAGCATTTGAGATGCTTCACCACATGAAGAATTAGAAGTCAAAGAAAGTAGACTTCATGACACTAAAATTGGACATGAGCAAAGCATATGACAAAGTGGAGTGGCGTTTCTTGACAGAAATCATGAACAAGATGGGATTTTGTGAGACATGGATAAAACTCATATTTAATTGCATCAATTCAGCCTCCAATTCAATATTGGTGAATGGTGAACCGAGAGGCAACATAGTTCCATCATGCGGAATCACATAAGGAGACCCTCTTTCTCCATACTTATTGTGTTCTGAAGGGCTGAATAGATTGTTGCAAAGGGAAGCCCAAGGCAACCAGATTCGAGGATATTCCTTGTGCAAAAATGGTCCCAAGGTTACTCACCTCTTTTTTGCAGACGACAGCTTGTTGTTTTGCCGGGCAAGAATGACGGAGTTGGAAGTAGTTCAAGACATCTTGGCGGTGTATGAACAAGCCTCGGGGCAGCAAATCAACTGAGGAAAAACCACTCTCTTTTTTAGCAAGGTTGTTGCCGAAGAGACAAAGGAGGAGATCATTAATCTTCTAGGTGTGCCGGAGGTAAAGGAGTATGAAAAATATCTTGGACTTCCTGCAGTTGTGGGAAGAAAGAAGAAAGCTAGTCTTAATTACATAAAAGAAAGGGTGTAGAACAAGCTTCAAGGATGTAAAGAGAGATTACTTTCCCAAACTGGGAAAGACGTCCTTTTAAAAGCAGAAGTGTAGGCCATACCCACTTATTCAATGAGTTGCTTCAAGTTGCCGGTGGGATTATGTGAGGATATTGAAAAGCTTATCCAGAAATTCTGGTGGGGGGAGTGTGGTGATCGCAGAAAAATACATTGGAAATATTAGGAGACATTATGCAAACACAAATCTGAGGGAGGATTGGGTTTCAAAGAATTGGTCAAGTTCAATGAGGTGATGTTGGCCAAACAAATGTGGAGGCTACATACTGACAGATGCTCGTTATTTTTTAAAGTGTTCAGCACCAAATACTTTCCATCTGGTTTGGTGTTCAAAGCAAAAAAAATCACAAGGATCTTATGCATGGTAGAGTATATGGAAGACAAGGAATGTTATAGAGAAAGGTATGCAATGGAGAATTGGGGATGGGAATCACGTTCGGTTGTTTCATGATAACTGGATCCCTGGACAGTTTCCAACAAAAGCAGTCCCTAGCAGATTAATTTTCTGAGAATAATTTTCTGTACTGGCTTTTGCTTTTCTGAGAATAATTTTCTCTAATTTGAGTTTTATAATAATGTTAAAAAAAAAAAAAGAAAAAAAGGAAAAAAAAAGCTTTTGTGATGATGATTGAACATTGCTAGAGATTCTAGTCCTGTCATGGTGAGAGATCAAGATTGCAATGGCTGCTTTTCTTCGTGATCATCATCAACTAGTACATCACATACTAGAGTGGCGATTTTGTTGCTGATTGACCATTCGGCGACATTAATTTTCCCAATCCTATGGAAGATGTTCAAGAAAAAGTCCAATTCCAATCAATTTTGACCTTTTTATTTGATTTTAAAGGTTGTAATTAAAAAAAAAAAAAAAAAAAGTGGTGTGTTTGTTACATTAAAGAGTTTGGGATACTTGGCTTGTTTTATTAGGAATATTCTTTATAAAAGTCCACGTCAAGTTTCAACAACCTTCAACCTTTTGGGGGGGGGGGGGGGGGGGGGATTAGGGGAAGAATGTCAATTATTTTTGGAATTTGGAGGAAAATTTCATTCATGGAAAATCGGGTATAACAAGTCTAGTTTCATCAAACTTCGGGGCTGTCAGTGTAATTTACCCTTTTGTTCTGCTCTTCCTTTGTGTACTTCCCATTTATTAAGGTTGGAACCCTACCTTGCACTTTTTTAATAGAAGTATTTACTTATTAAAAGAAAAAATTATGTGACTTTATCTAGACTCTGATGAAGTTCAAATGGAAAAGAAAGGTAGAAATAAATATGTAATCAAACATTTACTACATACCTGGAAATTGTCAAATAAGCGCTGGGGGATGTTATCATCAAATTGCTGCATTGCATCCCATGGTCCATCTCCCACTCCAACCAAAATTATTGAGAGAGGATATTGGCTATTTATTAAAATGCCAATGTGAACAAAGCATTAACACAATGTAACAAAATCAGGAATATGAATGGAATTTCATTACCTAGCAGAAACTAAGGAGTTTACAGTTGCTTGTTCTTGTGGACTGAGCCTTCCAGGTGCTTTATCAGAACTCGAGGGAAGCTATGAAAATCCCAGAACATAAGGAGAAACTTAGAAGAAGTGAACCCTGGATGAGAATAAAATAAAGCATGGGGTAAAACATGTTCCATGAACCTGTCCATCTGCAATAATGACAAGAACATGATATTGCCCATTGTTTTTCTCCACAATGTCAATTGCCGCATCAATTATTGGGGCAAATGAGGTTGGACCTACAAATAAGGTTAGGAAAAATTATCAATCTCTAATCTATTCATCCCCCCTCCCCCACCATCACAAAAAAGGGAGCACATTTGACTAGCAGCCATCATAAAGATCATATCAAAATTTTCACATATATACAGCAATGCATAAGAGCACAAATTTTCATGACAAGCTTATCATGAACACTGGGTTGAAGAATGATGACACTGCTAAATAATCACATGGACAAAAGCAATGGAGGACAAGATAAATAAAGATACAAAGAAGACAAAAAAAGTTACATTTTTGTTGACTCCAATTAATCAAGGAAATGATTAATGAAGCTAACCCTTATTAATTGAGGATAAGGCTTAGTTGAGTTGTTTGTTGAAGTAGAGCAACACATGCGCACAAGCGCACAAATGCATGCATGTACAAACAATCATAGTTGTTAATATTGTTGTATACATGATACGTAGTGTATCTAATGAAATAAGTATTGTATCTTAAATATGTATTGACCATCATACTATACAATAAATAGATGCATATCATATTGTATGAATTGTATGTATGTGAGTATGGGGGGTTTATAATTTGTGCTTTGACTTGGGTCTAACAAATCATTAGACTTGTTTTTAACACAAATTTATTGGTACTTGATTGAGTCAAATAAAACATGTCTCTGAGATCCTCCTCTCTCTCTCTCTCTCTCCAAAATTTGGATCACACATGTGACACTTCAATTTCGCATTTGCATTTTTTTTTTCATTTTTAATAATGTAGGGAATCTTTCTATAGAAGAGCCTTTTTGAACTAGTCTTTAGCCAGTAAAACCTACAAGCAACTAGCTCCACTCGCTAGAACTAGTTGTTGTGTAATCCAAAGGCATTTACCCTAGAAACTAGATTGAAAAAAAAAAAAAAAAAAAAAAACAATATTTTAAAGAAAAAATAATTATTTTTTATTTTTGTTATCATTGTTATAAGTTTAAGAAACAAGTGCCACGAAGAATTATAAAGAAAAAAGGTTTTGAATTAGAAGAACGAGACGATATAGTACATGTCGGAGAGGATGAAGAAGATATTAATAAAGATATAATTTTACAAGATGATGAAAATCCTTATACTATTGACTTGGACTACGAAGATGAAGTTGATTAGGAAAGATGATAAATATGATGAGAGAGAAGTTATTATTTTGACTTATATATCTATCAAAATTTGACCAACTTGATTGTGGATGCTATAAATATATTTTTGTTTGATTTATTTGGTTAGTTTTGTTAAAATTGTAAAGTTCTAATTTTCAATTATGTTTTGTAGGCTTTAATTCTGTGTTAAATTTGATTGTATTTAGTCAATCATTTTCCTGTATATTTGTGGGATTTAATGTAAGGGTTAGTGTGAGAGATTAGTGAAGAACAGAGCATTTCGCGATTGGCTCGCAAGTGGAAAACTCGTGAAAGGTCATGTGGGGAGCGCATGTTAGAAGTTGAAGAGTCAAGTGCCAGGAGGCATCTCGCGACTAGGCCAACTCGTGAGATGACCCGCAAGATGCACTGCCCTGTTAAGTGAGCTTTCCTTATTTCTTTACCCACACCATAAAAACCCACATTATCTATGAAATTGTAAGGAGAATCTCATGAAGAAAACCCTAGAAATACACTTGAGAGCTACAGATTGTAAACCCACAATCATCTACACATTTCTCTTATATTTCCTTTACTCCTACCTCTCCAATTACATATTCTTAAGAGGTTCTTAGCCCAAGCACATACCTTACCCAATCTGAGTGTTGTGAGTTGTTTTGGTGCCTATGAGAAGCATTGGATGATGCCATTCTTTGGTGGATGCAATTTGGAGTTAATTGTAGGATCTGGATAACTAGTGAAGAAAAGACTTGGTGAAGTCCGTGCGGAGTTGGAACTCGGAAGGTTCAAGTACGGTGGATAGTAGGCTTGGAGGGTCTTTTTGATATCTTTGTAGTCCAACTTTATTCAATAGTAGATCATTTCGGCTTGGAGGACTGCAGAGAGGTTTTTATACTGGGTATTTCAGTTTTCTTCTTCGATAACATGTTTCGGTATTATCTTGTGTTTGCATCTCTCTTTCCTTACTCTTTGTGCTTTACATTTATTATTTACTATGTATGCCTATGCACTAAAGTGCAGTTCCGGTTAATTGCATTTCATTTACTCTTGTTCCGCACTTAATTAAGTAGTTTAAAAGCAATTTAGCCGTAAGTTTAAAATTGGGGGTCTAAACAAGCTTTAGTGTTTTGCACTATTGAGCTTTCAAAAATTATTTCATGAGTGATGATTGAATTAGTCATTAGATGAATGTTTCCAAATATATAATATACATTCCCAAATTTATAATAAATATACATTTTATATATGTATATCTATAGATTTTTTTATAAATTTTATAAAATGTTTGTCTATCTTACCATCCACAATATATGAACCACATTCAGCAGCTGATAAGAAAAAGCAGAACATAAATATAAAGTAAGAAGGGAAACTCGTGAAAACCTGACAGCTTTAAGCGTGGAACAATCTCCCTATAACGTGCAAGAGCTTCCTCAAAACCATTACAACATCGGTGATCAGGATAAAAGCTGAATACATTTTGATCGTGCGTTGTTGCTACAGAAAAAAGAAGACAACTAGTTAATTTTTCCATGGAATATATGTATTTTTTAATATCTTCTAAAAAAAGCAGAGACATATATAGATACTAACAATCGCCAAATCCAAAACAAGGTATCAAATTATCTTCATCGAAAGGAGACAAAGTGCGACTGATGATAGAAATCGCTTGCTCATACGGATTAAGTTCGTTGCCAATTGTGTGAAGGCTTTTCCTGCCAAACGAATGCTTGCCTACAATAATTGAATGTGGCTTTAATATTCACTTTGGAAATTCATATTATTAACAGATACTTTCATATTTTCAGGAAAAAGAAACACCTGTCCACTCATTGCTCTTTGTGAAGTCAATACCAAGTATCAAATTTGATGATTCAAGACCAGCTTCTCTTAATGCAGAGATTACCTGAAAATTTTGGTGCCACTCCTGGTTACTATACTTGTTCCATTAAAACAAAATAATAATTATGATAAATAGCATGCATATATATTGGATAAAACCTAGGTATAGTTTATAGATGTTATCTTAGGTTCCCAATTACATTCAAATACATGACTTTATTGAAGTTAATTGTCCTTCGCAAAGAGAATATTATTTGTGTTGCATTGGTCAATGTAGCCATGTGTTCAAATTCAACTGGTGAACTTAAGGTACAACACCTAAAGAACTATATCTAAGTTTTTTCCCTATATATATATATATATATAACCAAGTCCCATGATTATCTATTTGAAAAAACACATGCAGCTGTTATTTAAAAAGGTAATTCCTCTACTGTACTTTTTCTTTATACATGTTTCTATATCTTTTCTATACTTAAAAAAATGTCACTTAAAATATCTAGCATTGTTCGTCTTGGAAGATAATGAAATTGCAAAATTTTTAAATTACTATATATATAATTGAACCAGAGGGAATCTCTTAATATGATGTACATTGTAATACTAATTTCATAACAGTTCCTTGGAAGATTTGAGTCTACAAAGTATTCATCATTATACAGGAGGCAAATCAAGGACTATATATTATGACTAAAATCACTAGGCATAGTCTTCACAAAATTTATTTACAGTCTTATCCAGGTTTTTGCCTGTTTTAACTTTCCAGAATTCCAGTTTTCTCTAAAAATATCTTCAGGCTCTAAATTACCTATTTAACATATAATTGGACGTGCACCATGAAGATAGACCGTATGGCTATAATTATAGTTTCAACCTTATCATTACTAGATCTGTCACATACATTTCCTTTAGTAATGGACTCGGGCACAATCATTCTTCCATTGATTCATATAAATAGAGTACCTACTAGGTAACTAGAGTACCATATACAGTACTTAAAAAAAAAAATTGATAATTGATATTTGGGGGGACAGTCCTCATTGATATGGGACATGCCATTTACTGTAAAGGTGCTTCAAAATAAAATTCTTGAAGACCTTATGATGTTTTTTCTTCCACCAATGTCTCAAGACTCAAACATATTCAAAGAATAGCAGTTCAACCATGCCAATGACCTCTAGCTAAAATGATACCTCCTCTTCATGTAAGAGCAAGGTGAAGAGTGAGGTCGTGGGTTCAAGAACCCTGTGTGCATGTGTAAGTCCAACCATACTAAATGAAGCAGTTCCCTATCACATTATAGAATCTATAGCCATGCTTAACTAACTCATCAATCAAATGTTTGCAAGATATATGGACCATTCTAACAAATGGAACTTCCAAACAGTTCCAAAGCTCCCCATCCTTTAAGTATCATCCTGAAGCTTAGACCTATCCAATTTCCAGACAAAACCTACTTAAATTGGAAAGTGTCATCTTATGACAAAACAATTTTCCATTTCACTGGATAACACATAAGTTTCCCAGATTGCTTACAAATGTCTTTCACATCGATCATTCCAGCTATTATGCCATTAAAGCAGGGGTCTGATAGAACACAAGAAATTATCAAGAGGATCAACTTCTTTGTACCAACTGTTTTGTATCTTAGTTAGACTTGTACGCTCTCTTACTGAGAGCATACCTTCTTTTGAAAACTCTATCACATTACAGTATGTTCCTCCAGATGGAATCGCTTCCTACCACCCAATGCTCAGACCATATATTCTAAAAAGAAAGATGACTAACAGAAGCCTGATTAGTGAAAGAGGATATTACAAAAAATTAATGATTTCTTGTATTGATGAAAGCATGGAACTGAAAATGGCTCACCCCTCAGTGAAGTAATCTTAACTGATCAATCTCTAGTGTTATTGGTTAAAAGTAGATTAATTAGGGGTGAATAGTGATAGCATTATGATTACTAAATGCTTGTTGTGTAGACAAATGGACTAGATCTCGGCAGACGAGGTTTGATTTCTCGTAAAACTCAAAGCAATCTCCCCTATATGGTAACCTCAACCAGGGAGAAAAACCTTCAGGCCTAGGTTTAGCATAAGTAATCAGTTTAAAGCTTAGTAGGGTCAGGTTCACAACACACAAGAAACAAGGAACGATTTTGGTTTTATGGTTTAAACCACTCCAACCTGAAACAAGTTGCATTCTGTTAATTACAACAGCAATTAAAATGAATGCAAAGGTGGACTCATTTGATGCTTTTGAGCTAACGCTTGGTTGGTTGTTGGCTTAGTTTGGCAGTAGCCTCTTAGAAAACACCTACATGTGCCTTATAGATTTTGTTGAGAGAACAGGAGAAAGAAAATGTGGACAGACCGGAGAAAATTCAAGAAGTGGGGTAGGGTCATTTAAAAAGAGTAATGCTCATGTTGTTTTTTATATCCAAATTACAAAATTAATTTCTTCTTTTAAGATAAATTTTGCACAAAAACATACAATGGAAAACTCTCATAGGTTTTGCCTTATTAATCAAGAAAAGAAGAACCTATATGCATAATTCAGAAGATTTTCAGATGTAAATGGTAAGTCAATATTGATGATAATTTAGATGACCACTAACTTCCAAGATGATCATCGCCATTTTATTTGAATTGTATGGTCTCACTTCCTGATGCTCCATGCTGTTCAATTACTAAAGGGGCACCTTAAATGTCTAGTGAAAATAGATGAATAAAACATGAAAAACATTTTGCTAATAATGAACTGGCATCCAGCAATATTTAATATTTAATGGCTTCACAAATCCAATCAGCAAGTCTAAGTAACAGTGAAAACCTGATCCAAAGAGGTGAAATTATCGGCTATATATGAAGCGTGTGGCTGATGTTGATGGTGTGCATCCATTGAACTTCCTGCATAAGAAGGTGGATAATGCTGAAAAGCATTGGGAGGATCATCAGATGTTGATTCCCCATTTCCCATATGTTGATTATCACCTAATGATTTCAAGAAAAATATACCTCAACATAGTGTGCAAATCATAATTTTGTTTCAAATCATTCCATTCTTAAATAAAATCAGAAAATACACAAAAAAAAAAAAAAAAGAAGGAAAATAACATTATCAATTGGAACAGATATGAGTTATGCGTAAAACCTCATGTCATGAACTATCTTTCCTGTTATGATCTTAGTGTCCCATATGGATTAAATATAAGTTTAACTATGTGTTTATAAGCTCTTGGGTACCCTCCCCTTGCAGCTGGTTTTCAAGGGTGAGTTCTACCCCTGGGTTTGTAACATTTTGTAGCTCATTGAGTATTGGAGTAAATGAGTTGCGACTTTGTAGTCAGATCTTGGAGGGGGCGACCTAGAGGCTAGATTAAAATAACTGATAGGTGAGTATTTCTACCAAAATAAAAAGGGCTACCATCGGATTAGTGTCGCTAAAGTAAGCCGTCATGAACAGTATGTTATGATCCTAGTGTCCCACATCTTAACCATGTGTTTATAAACTCTTGGACACTCTCCCCTTGCAAGCACGTTTTCAAGGGTGAGTTCTAACATTTATGTTATAATTCTAATGTCCCACATGAATTAAGTATAAGCTTAACCATGTGTTTATAAGCTCTTAGACATAAATCTGACCCACATGGATATAAGCTCTTGGGCAGCCTCCCCTTGCAAGCCCCTTTTCAAGGGTGAGTTCTACCCCTATGTTCCTTGCTGAAGAGCTCCTCAAAAGTAATGCATAGCAACAACCTCGACAGCACTGGGAGTCAATAAATTAGACACAACAAAATTTACTGCTAGTCTTGGTTGGAGTTCTTAAGACAAGATTTACCTGGGTCCTATACATAAAATCAATATTGTGGCCCAAATTTAGACACATGAACCAAGCCAATAAGAATCAACCTGTAATACTGAGGTGATAAACTTTGCATAGCTCAAAATGCCAAACGGAAATGGATAATTTATTTCAGAGAAACCATCCTCTAAATTTCTAAACAGAGTGCATAACAAATAACTTCTTTCATATTCAACTGCTCAATATTAGGATTCTTAAACAAGCATAGTTCTCCAACCATATAAGTGCATACCCATTAAAAATAAATAGTAGCACTTGAAAGTTCTATGTTTTGCAATCAAAGAGAGCATTTGTTGATAGACTAATGCAATATACAACATACATATATTAGAATTCTTGGTTTTCAATGGTGGTCCATGTCCAAATTGAAACAGAATACCAAAAGTTTGTTAATTTACCAGAAAATATATCCACACACCTTTCCACAATATCAAATTCAAGATACCTACAATTTCAAAAAGAACAAAAAAGGCACAACAGAGTCCATATATCTAGTTTTGATTGCAATTCATTGTAGTCAAACCAAGAAGACTATAATAAGAAGAAGAAGAAGAAGAATAACTGAAATTACAAAGCTAAAATATGAAAAGAGAAACAGAGAGGGAGAGAGAGTCTGATTACCTGTAATACTAAAAATGAAGATGAAGAAGAAAAGAGATTCAAAGTTATTCACAGTTTTGTACAGCTAAATAGAACTAGCTCTTAATAAATAAATAAATAAAAAGGTGACTTTTGGCGTTGACGTTGTTGGAAAAATTGCTGACTTTTATGCTGTTTATCGTGGATTTGGCTTGGGATTATTTTATTGGTGTGTTGGGCTGGCTGTTGTGCTGTGATCTATTCATATTATGGCGTGCGTACAGAAGCCATTTGGACTTTCAACTCTGTCCAGCCATACCCATAATCTAATCTTTTAACGGCAAAAGCATCTACTATTTTCACGTGGGTTGTCATGACTCCCATGTGCTCATAGCGAACTTTTTTGTTTTGGTTAAAGCCCATAGCGAACTTCGCAATTACTGTGACGTGTTGAGTGGTTTCGGCCGCTTGAAGGGACCCATTATCTTTTGGGTTAATTGCATTTCACCTCTCTCTCATTAGTCATTACACACACACACATACCCACAAACATTTCCCCACTTCACTATGGGTTACACTTAAATCCCGAAAATTTTAAAATCGACCAACGTCCTAAAGAATTGGAAACTATCAAATTATCCACTGTTTTTAATAAATTCGGTTAAATTCATTTTTTTTTCTTTTAATAGTAAGGGGTAATTTGCTAATTTTTAATACTTATGAAGACGTGGCAAAATGGGCGAGGCGGGGCAATCGGGTTTGCAGGTCAAACAGGTCGCAGGTTAAAACGGGTCATTTTTAAATTGATCAATTGGGTTGCAGGTCAATTGGATTGTGGGTTGGGTCGGGTAAGGTCCCGTCAGGTTGACCCGTATTTTTCAAACAAGAAAAAAAAAAAAAAAAAAAAAAAAAAAAAAAACAATTACAAAAACAAATCAATGACAACTTGTTTAGAGAGAATGAATAAAATCAATTAAGCAAATGAATCGCACTTAATGTCACTTGTTAATATCTTTTCAATTTTGATAGTTTTGAGCATGACAAAAATTATTTATAGTTATAAATTCATGATAGAAAAAGTTTTCAATGTTAATAGTTCACTGTCAAAATGCATATAATTACAAGTTTACATCTTCAAAAAGAGATAGATCTTAAAACAAACAAAACAAGTAAGCTAGCAAAGTAGCAAGTTATCGGTCTTCTTAAGTGTACATGTTTCTGTTGCATTTAAAATAATAGAAAAGTTGGATTACTTAGAAAGATAAACTAAAAAAAAAAAAAAATATTTAAAAATAAACATAACATATTAAGTAAAAAAGAATAAGTAAATATTTTATAAGAATTACACCTCAATCTCAAGCTACTCAACGTTGGTAGCAGAATCAGCATTACAAATATTCATACTTGCAAATTGTAGCACAAGTTGGCCAATTTTGTTAGAGGCGCAAGCTTTGATTACTTTGTGTGAAACTAAAAAAGTGTGGAATGTGTGAAGAAGGGCAGAGGTGCAAGATGGCAAGAGAAAGAGTAGAGGAACTGAACTGAGGAAGCTTTGGGGCCCTTTGTGGTTTGGTTTGTCATGTTTCAACTTTTAGGTTTGTGCATTGTGCCTTTCGCTTTGGACAATGGACTACTGCTAGTATTGAATGAGACTTTTTTTTTTTAAAATGGTTGTCTTGACAGCCTTGTGTTGTCTTATCTCATTTTCTCATGTCATGTCCGTGATTTATGAAGCTTAGCTTTTATTGATTGTGATGAAGCTCAAATAGTCATCAGCCCAAAAAAAAAAAAAAAAAGCTCAAATAGTCATTCTCTCATGTCATGTCTTGACAACTGTTTTACTTGTTTATAACTTTATATCTATAATATGTTGACTATTAGTTTTGATTCTTTGTGCTTTATGCACCTAGTATCATGACGTAGTTTAAATATTTTTTTAGCGAATTTTTTTTTAACGGTTCGTGTCACAGGTTATTCGGGTTGAGTCGGGTCACTGGTTAACCCGTTTTTGCTTCAGGTTAAAAAAATCAGGTTCGGGTCAGGTATTTTTCGAGTTGGGTCAGGAAATTTTGACCCGTATTGCCATGTCTACTTATGATGGATATTGCTCGATTTTAAATTCTAGAATTGATTGAAGTGTACCTCATAGTTAATTAATTGACAATTTTTTTTTAACTTTTTTTAAAAGTTAGTGCATTGTATATATTAGAATGCCCAATAAACCCTTCATAAGCACAAAAATACCAATTTTTCTAAATAGATTAAACTGAGTTAAAAAAAAAGGCGTAAATGCTCTTTTCGTCCTTACATTTTGAGGTCATTTCTATCTTTTCACTTTTAGTTCTTAATCCACTTTTAGTCCTTTCTGTCAGCTAACAGATGGAAATAGCTGACGTGACAAATAAAGTGCATTGTTGACACAATAAATGTTGACGTGGTGAATAAAATAATAATAAAAAATTTATTTATTATTTAATAAATGCCAAGTCAGCATGAAATAATAATAATAAGAGATATTTTCATTTTTTTTTCTAAATTCTTTTAAAATAAAATAAGATAATTAAATAAAAAAAAATGTATTTCTTTCATTATTTTTTTTTTTGAAGAACATGTTTATGTTCCTTGGGTTCATCTACATAAATTTTCTTGAGAAATAAACACAAAAAAAAAAAAAAAAACCCAAAAATTCAACTAAAAAACGAAATCATAAATCTCAAAGCCCTCATTTTCAATCCTAGCAAAATCATCAAATCATCAAATCCCAAAAGCCACAACCCACACTTCTTTAATCACCCAGAGATGAGGCTCGACAGTGACGACGGCGTCGTTTCCTCTCCTGCCTTAATAATTCCTATTGGACAAATTTTCTTTTACTGTTTTTTTCTCAGCCACCAAAATAGCAGCATAACATAGAAAACCCAAAAGTATAGCCTTAATAATTCTTATTGAACAAATTTTCTTTTACTGTAACTCTCTTTCTCTCTCTGTGTGATGAGGAGCCAAACGCCATAGCCAATCCTTCGACTCAATCTCCGTCATTCTGACCAACGTCCATGTGCGATGAGGAGCTTGTGGGATGCTATTACTGCACAAGGCGGCAATGATTCGAGGCTAGGTCCATGCTGGTCGAGCTTGAGGTGAGGAGATCCAAGTCAGGTGGGGCGGGATCGATTGGATCTGGTTTTCTTTGGGGTTGTTGGCCACAGATCAAGCTCTGTTGTGGATCTGGGTTTAGGATGGTATTGGACGGTTGGGGTATTGGTGGATTTGGGTTTGTAGCCAAGGATTTTGGGATTAGTTTGAATCTTTGAATTTGGGGCTTTTGTTTGAAATATCTGGAATTAGTTTGAAACTGGGTTTGGTGGATCTGCATCTGGGTTTTCTTTTAGGCGTGGATGACGATGGATGATTGGGACACGTTGTGGTGATGTTCATGCTTTTTGATTTGGTGATGTTCATGCTTTTTTTTTTTTTTTTTTTTTTTTTTAGGTTTGATGTTCATGTTCTTTTCTTCTAGGTTTGTTCTTTAATTTTAATTTTGGGTTTCATATCGTTGCTGGGTTTATTTCTGGGTTTGATGTTCTTGCTTTAATTCTTTTTATTTAATTAAAATTAATAAATTAATTTTTTTAATTTAGATGCTGATGTGACATTATTTAATGCCAAAATAGATTTTTTAATTATTATTTTAATGTGCCGTCAGTCACGTCAGCTTTTTCTGTTGGTGAAGTGACAGTAAGGACTTAAATGTCACGCGTTAATTGGTTTAGGGACTAAAAGTGGTAAAATGAAAATGTAAGGACCAAAATAAAAATGACCCCAAAATGTAGAGACTAAAAGAGCATTTACGCCTAAAAAAAAATGTTAAGAATTATTAGGATCAAATGCCCAATTTTTTTTTTTCAAAAAAACAAATACATCTTGAACCCGATTTCTTAATTTGAAGAGTGAGAATAATCATAAAATATGTGAATCATTATCTTAGTTCCTAAAGGGGAAGAATAATTAGCAAAAGTATGACAACAATTCTAAAAATCATCATTTAAAGTTAAAAAAAAAAAAAAAAAAAACTTCATAGAACATTTTCAATTCATAACCTAATTATACCTATGAAATCCCACTAATTAACAAATCAAAACCGCCAAAAAAGTCCAAACACCTTTACAACTTGACCGTGTCTATCCTCAAAACCATTCAACAAGCACTCTATGATTTAACCCTATGAATCCTGATGGTGGTGATTGCTCAAAAATTCAGCATCCTTGGAAACAAAGGGCATCCATGTTTTATACCGTTGTCCCTCTCTTTCATCCCCTTTCTCTGAGCTCACCTCCTTTGAAACTATTAATGACGTATATGGCCTTTTCTGGTTTGAATCCAACGACTCCCTCTATTCCCCCACCACCACACCCCCCCCCCCCCCAAAAAAAAAAAAAAAAAAAAGTGATCATGACTAGGACCTATTATCAAATACTCCTTAATTATTAGGTACGCTTCAATCCTTCCTTAAACTTTAAAACCGAGTAATGTTTCCTATTGCATTGAAAGTAAGCAAATTATTCCATGTTGTTTAAAAAATTTTGGAATTTTAGCAAAATTTGTAATGGCAGGAGGTAATTTAACTATTTTAAAAAGTTTAAGGAGGGCATTGATCGATTTTAAAGTTTAAAAGGTGGATTGAAATGGACGAAATGATTGAGGAAAAAGTGAAATTAACCCTCATCTCTTTTACACAGTAGCCTAGTAGGATTTGTTTTGTTTAATTGTTATTTGCCCCTTAAACTATGAAGTATTTAGTGGACACATTTAACATAAAAATTTATAGAACTGACCAGTTTAATTGTTATCCTGGGGCTGACTTAGCTTTATTTTCAAAATTGGACAATTAGTAAGATAAAAGCAACATTTGACTTTAGCCATACAGGGATGGATTTAAAAAAAAAAAAAAAAAAAAATTTATAGAACTGACCACTTCATAGTAGGACACATAAACAATTTGACTTTAGCCACACAGGGATGGATTTAAAATAAAAAAAAAAAATTATAGAACTGACCACTTCATAGTAGCACACATAAACAATTTGACTTTTAGCAGCCTTAAAAGGGAGGAAGGTGGTTAGGATGCATTAAGGTGTGTTTGGTTCACTGTGATGTTACATTATACTTTAATCTTACATTATTGTAATCTTATATTATTGTAATACTAGTATGTAACTCCGTGCTACCGCACGAGACTGGTTAATTGTAATGATGCTATTGGCCAATTTTTTTGTTTTTGTTTTTTTGGGTTTATCACACGGATAATAGAATTAAATCAAAAAATAAAAAATATATATTGCATTTTATTATTTAAATAATGCTATTGGTTTTTTTTTTTTTTGGTTTATCATACATAGGATAGCATTAGATAAAACAACGAATAAAAAAAAGAGAATATTGCATTTTATTATTTAAGTGATGCTACAGTGAAAAAAAAAAAAAAGAAGAGAATATTGCATTTTATTATTTAAAATATATAAAGGGACATTAAAAAATAAAAACTGATAATTGAGCTTGGAAGCTTCTTGGAGGCGCCAATGAAGCGCTAATGTATAAGAGTGTGAAGCAAGGAAAAGTGGGATTGAACATTATGTTTGAACCCGGTCTTGTTCTGAGAAATCCGTAAGGAGGAGGAGAGGGTAGTGTGTGGATCTAGTTGGTAGAGGTTGAGAGAGGAGGAGACATGGGATAACAATATGGAATTAGGAGGAGATGATGTTTTACTTTTATAGTCTTTCTCGTTGGACTCCTTGGTTCTGGTTGTGGGATTAGAAGAGCTACAGACTCTATTGAGATCACCCATAAAAGTGTGCAGGTGAGATGTTAAAAGTGTGCAGGTGAGATGTTCTTACTTAGGCCAATGAGTATTATCATTGTGGTTTTTTTGGCTTCCGTGTTAAATGTTAATGCATCATTAATTTGGGCACAAAAATTAGAAAATTTAGATAAGATACATGACACAAAATTGGAGTCCAATTTATAATCTCTATAAAAGTGTACAGGTAAAATGTTTTTGCTTAGGCTAATTAGCATTATCATTGTGGTTTTTTTAACTTTCGTGTTAAATGTTAATACATCATTTATTTGGGCACAAAAATTAGAAAATTTAGATAAGATACATGACACAAAATTGGAGTCAAATTTATAATCTAATTAGATTTTTTTTTTTAGTTTTGGTTAGAACAAGTGGCGAAAAATTGAGAATCCAATTGAAATCTAATTGGATTTTCTCTCTGCTTCACATATTATTATATATATAGATTACATTATTGTAATCTTACATTAATGTAATTTCAATATAAGAATACAACATTACATTATTTAGAAAGATGATGAGATTAAAGTGATATGATATATTTTGTAATTTTAGATTATGGTAATGTTAGAAAAATAAAATAAATAAAAAATTTTAATATCACATCATCATAATGTGCATCACATTAAGGGCTCATCATAACGAACCCAACGCCATCTAAGAGTTCAAAAGTGTCTTGTTTTTTTACTTTTTATCTCAGTTTTTTTAATAAATAATCTTACTTTTACCTTAAGTTTTAGTTTTTTGTCGCACATTTAAAATAAAAATTACCAAAATTTATATATTTTGATAAACACTATGTGTTGGATTATTTTGATAAAAATATTAAATTTTATTAAATTTTCTTTTACCATAATTGTTACGTTGATCGGTTGATGGCTATATGAGTTTCTTTGTTACACAATTGAAATTGAAATATAATGCTAATAAATTCAAATAATTGTCAGTTTTATTCTCTTTATGACAAACTTTATTTTTGAAAATAAAAACCTTCTATTATGAGTTGGCTGATATAAATACTATTGACTAAATGAATGTTAGTGGCTTAATGTATATGGCAACATTTCCTTAACAATGCATTAAAACTTTTCCTCTCAAATGCCAATTTGCCATATAAGTTTAGTCATATAATATATGAAAAGAAGCTGGGCATTAATGTCATTGAACTTATTCTGACCAAAAAGCAATGCTATAAAGTTTCCCACTTAACTAAAATATATATATATATATATATATATATATTTTTTTTGGTCGCGGTCAGCCGAGGTGAAATATAGATATATAATTTTCACTCTAGCCATCTCACTAAGTCAGCCAACTTCATTTGAGAGCTTGCCTAATATATATATATATATATATTGGTAGAAATAGGAGGCCTTATTTACTTATAACAAAAGTTCATACAACAACATCATTATCCAACTTTCGAGCACATAGTCTACTACTCCTGAGGTCGGCCAAATCCCTTACTAAGCACTGGTATACAAAATTGGGACAGGTATTATAGACAACCAAAAGATGTTGTCGGTGGGTTCCTTGTTTCGCTAGGGCATCTGTGCATTCATTTGCTTCATGATATATATGGCGTGCCTACACCTCTCATGCCTGCCCTATAAGGCTCCTACAATCACATATTAAAGACAACACATTAGGAGGGTAATTAGATTTTGTATCAGTTAACCAGGATAAAACTATCACAAAATCAATCTCAAGTTGGATAAATTTGAATCCCAATTCCAATGCTAACAGGAGACCCTGCCTAACTGCTTCCAACTCTGCCATATTGTTAGTTGCTATACCCATATTTAGAGAGAATCCTGATATCCATATGCTTGAGCTATCACGCAGTAATCCCCTTGCACCAGCCATCCTTGGGTTACCTATGGAACTATCATCCGTATTTAGCTTTATATATGGTTCATTTGGCGCAACCCATCTAATAATTTGTAGGGTCCTAACTTGAATTGGTCTATCAAAACTAGCTAAGAAAAAAAATATTATGTTGCTGCTTGTACCGTTGTGTAGACTAGGCTATGTTGGGATCGAGATTGGTTATTAAAAATTCATTCATTTCTGGCTAACTATAAATTCCAACATAGGAAGGGAAAATATATTTTTCAAGGGAGTTGCTTGTGCAGAATTACACTATCTGCAATAGCGTGCTCCGCAGCCAAGCTTGTAAGGGCATGTGAAAAAAGGAAAGTGGCAGGATCCCCGTGGATTGATCCCAAACCTCCTTAGCCCAGGGGCAATCACGTAATATATGAATTGTTGTTTCCATATTGTTGCATCTAGGACATTGTTCATTAATATTTAGGCGAGAAAAGGCTGAATATTGCCTTGTGGGAATATTG